>NC_042997.1:107972862-108062862 GCF_006345805.1 Octopus sinensis | reverse complement strand
TATTCTTGCTTTCATTTGTAAAGCTGAGATTATTAGTCAGGCATATCGTGATTTTGTTAGTATAGAAAGCAGTTTCTTTCGTGCTTTGACGTTCTCAAATCTCTCTGAGTAAATGTGGGGTGTTTATATGTTCCCCTCTAGGCATTCTGTGTTCAAAATGCAATTTGATTAGTATATAGGGATTTTAAATTTCTTGTGTTGTAAAGGTGGAGTTTGTTTGGTGTTTGTTTATAAGTTTTTTCACATTCTGTTCTAGATATATGCTCAAGTGGAGGATGATCTAGACGGTGTGTATGGCGAGCTGGCAGAAACGTTAGCACGCCGGGCGAAATGCGTAGCCGTATTTCGTCTGCTGTTACGTTCTGAGTTCAAATTCCGCCGAGGTTGACTTTGCCTTTCATCCTTTCGGGGTCGATAAATTAAGTACCAGTTACGCACTGGGGTCGATGGAATCGACTTAATCGCTTTGTCTGTCCTTGTTTAGCCCCTGGTGGGTAGTAAAGAAATATATATATAATTGTGCATGAAATTGAGAACAAAAATAGTATATAATTTTTTAAATGAAGATGACGGAAAGGGTTCTTTCACTTTGCTTGCATACAAGTATACATTTTATGTATGAAGGTTTGTGTAAAATCTTGTGCGGGAATGTTTGTTGGAAACTTTTAGATGACTTCTTGAGTATTTGTTTAGTGTAAAGCTGTTAGGGTGTTTTATTTTACATTATAGGGAAAGTTTGTGGTGTAGGTGGATGGAGGGGAGTTGGTGAGATATTGAGAAGTTTAGCCGTTAGAAAAGATTATTGGTTTGAAGTATTTTTAAGATTTTGTGCTTGCATGAAGAGACTAGTTCGGAGTTTCGGCTCAGGATTTAGTACATGAATGTTTGAATGTGGTAGGATTCGTTTGTACAAAGTTGGCAGGGTTTGTTGGTATGGTTGTATGTGTGAGAGAGTATTTTTCACTTGATGCCAAACGGAGTGTTTCTTATTTTAATAACCATATATGTTTGAACAGTGATGTGTTATTTTCTTGTTTGAGTTGCGAAAAGTGTGCGCGTGTTGATTGTATCTTGCATTGAACTTGTTTGCTGTAGATTCTATATATGTAGATATAGTAGTTGGTGTCATGTTTGCAGTTACTGTTGCGCTATATACCTTATTTCTTGAGAGACAGTTTCCTTCTAGAGAGCAGATAAAGGTGTTCTACAATTGCGATTGTTAATGTGCGAGTAGTTTAGGTTTACAATTTTTGGTGATTGTAGTTGACTATAATTTTTTCAAAGTTGTTGGTTATTGAATATGACAACTTTACGTTGCGTTTGTTGATTAGTTTGTAATACTTGTTGGGGTGGAAGTGTTTCTGCATTATTTTGAAAAATAATTTAACTATTGGTGCGGAGAATTGTATTTTGAAGTGGTGGGGGTTTATACCAGATATTTTTCCTATTTCTAATCTTACGCATTTTATTTATTGTGGGAAGATTGTTGTTTATATATTGCACTTTTTCCTTGTAATATTAAGAAATTCATTATATAGAGTTGCTATTTCGTATAGTACTTTTTCATTTGAAGATAAAGAGGAAAGTCTGAGAGATATGTTTTTTATTAGGTTTGTGATAATGCTTTTGGGGTGGTTGGATTGTTTCTGTATATAGTGAATGTTTTCGATATCATTCTTGTCTGACTTACAGATAATTGATTCCAGCTTAAGGGTAACATCTAGGAAGTTGACTGACTTTAGATACGTTTCTACTGTAATTGAAAAGCCCAACTTTTTGAAGAAGTAATGTAGATCTTTCCTAAACTAACCAGCTTTATGTGGGTTGTATTTTCTTAGTAGGAGTAGACCGTCGTTCCTATATAGACCACCTGAGACTGATGGAAATTTGTTGTGTAATCTAATGTCGCTTATTTCTGCAGAGTTCTTTGATCCTATGCTTACATCAAATGGTCCTTCAGTGTTTTTCTTAATCCAGAATTTCTGGATTAAGACCCAACAGCAATTGGCACTCTCGTCATCTTTTCCTTTCTCCCTAGTTTAGCCATCTCGTATTTGAGAGGATTGTTGTACTCCAGTCTACTGGTACATACTTAGGGTTAGGGTGCACCTGTAGATTGGAGAGCAACAGTTGGCCGAATAATGAAGATGATGATAATAAGGAGGAGAAGGAGGTGAATGAGACGGAGGAGTAGGGGAGAAGGAGAATAATAATAATATTAATAATAATAATAATAATAATAATAATAATAAGAAGAAGAAGAAGAAGAAGAAGAAGAAGAAGAAGAAGAAGAAGAAGAAGAAGAAGCAAGAGGAGGAAGAAGAAGATTAGGAGGAAGATAAGGAGGAGGAAGAGGAGGAGGAGGCAGAAGAGGAAGAGAAGGATGAAGAAGAAGAGAAGGAGGAAGAAGAAGAGGAGGCGGTGAAGGAGGCGGAGAGGTAGAGGAGGAGGAGGGGGACGAGAAGGCGGAGAAGAAAAAGGAGGATAGTAGGGAGGGAGGAAACGAGGAGGAGGAAGAAGAAGAGGAGGACGGTAGAGTTTGAATGATAGAAGATGGCGTTGGGTTATATGAGTGATGTGCGTCTCAGTTTGTCGGCGGAAGAGAGAGGAATGTCTCTAAACAGGTGAACTTCTTCTGCAACATCAAATATCTACAATTTCTGCCTCCATTTCTGTCTGACTGGCGATTTTTATAACAACGAATCACAGAAAACAGATGAGTTATGTTAATTGTTTCCATCTTGACAAATGGAATCTCTGAGGTCAGACTGTTCACGTTATCACACACCACTCACCCATACACACACACACACATATACATAATGTGTGTTTATGCGTGTGTGTTTGTGTGTGCGTGTGTAATGTTTATAACATGGTTTCCAGGTGCATTTGGGGGAAAAATAACTCGTCAGTTATTTATTTCATAAATGTGTGTCAGTATACACGTATATTCGCATACACAGAGCGTGTATATATTTGTGCATATTTATGTATGAATGTATGTAGGTAGGTAAGTAGCTACGTATGTAGTTATGTATACGTGTATCTATTTATCTATCCCTCTATTCGTCTGTCTGTCTATCTCTCTCTCTCTCTCTCTCTCTCTCTATATATATATATATATATATATATATATATGACCGCGTGTGTATCGTTGGCGATTTTCTTTCTCCGTCTTCCCTTCCTTGGACCTTTCCTTTTTCTATGTTTCTGACGAAGAGCTCCGCTCGAAACGTTAAATCCTCCTTCTTTCTTTCCTTTCCTGAGCGTCCAATAACACTATACTTGTTCTACGTCCTCGCGTTGTCATTTTTTCTTGCCTGCTCTGGTTTGTATTGACTATACATACATACATACATCATACATACATACATACATACATGCTTGCATGCAAGAATGTATGTATGTATGTATGTATGTATGCATGTATGTATGTATGTATGTATGTATGTATGTATGCATGTATGTATGTATGTATGTATGTATGTATGTATGCATGTATGTATGTATGTATGTATGTATGTATGTATGTATGTATGTATGTATGTATGTATGTATGCATGTATGTATGTATGTATAAGTACCTACTTAACGGTCTCCATGAACAATTTTCCAACATCTCTGGCGGTCTATACAGAGATGACGCTCTGTTCACTATTCAAAATTCTAGTGACCAGACAATTGAACAAGCTAAAAAAGATTAAGAACCTTCTTTAAAAACGTTGGCTTCAGCATATCTTTCTGTAACATCGTCAAAACAGCTGATATGGTTCCACCAACCTTGGGATAGTCATATCAATGAGGAGGCATGATTTTTGTCTGAAGTCTTTCAATATAATGTCCAGCCTATTTGCATCTATCTTTCTGTCAGTTTGAATAATGAAGTTCCAGAAGAGTGAGATGTGACCATTTTTAAGTACCGGAGGTGGTTTGTGTTCCCACCAGTTTTTTATCATGGGGTAAGTCCAGGTTTATGCAAATTACCCATTGAATATATTGTGCAGCTCTATCATGCCTGTTGAGTTACTCTGTAAGAAGACTGCACATGGAGACAACATGATCAATCGTTTCATTTTGTTGTTTATATAAAGGACATGTTGGGCTTCCGCCATTCTTTAATATGTTGGCCTGGTAGTTCCTTGTAGGTAGCCATTGATCTTGGGCTGATATAATAAACCCTTCTGTTTCTGATTTTAAGCCAGAGGCCATTAGCCATAGATGGGTAAGGTCTTTGTCAACATCGGCATTAGTAGCTTTCTTTGAGTATTTGCCATTGAGAGGTTTTTCTTGTCATTTATCTGTAAGAATATCTAAGGCAGCAATTTTAGTCTTCTGATATGGGTACACCAGACACACAACACAACCATATGTGCGCGACATGGCGATCTCATATCAAAATAAACAGCACATGACTTTCTTAAGACCTTCTCAAGACCAAAAGAACCAACCGAAGAAGGGTGCTACCTGAGCCGAGGGTTTTCCGAGGAGTGTCGCGAGACCAGACATGTTTTTTTTATGTAGTGCCATAATCGGAATCGTGTCCACAAGACGAATTCATATGGCTGACACGTTTATGTGGCACAAAAAATACAAAAAATATCATCATCATCATCATCATCATCATCATCATCATCATTATTATTATCTTTATTATTATTATTATTAATATTATTATTATTATTATTATTATTATTATTATTATTATTATTATTATTATTATTATTATTGTTGTTGTTATTGTTATTATTATTATTATTATTATTATTATTATTATTATTATTATTATTGTTATTGTTATTATTATAATTATTATTATTATTATTATTATTATTATCATCATTATTATTATTATTATTACTCTTATTATTATTGTTACTATTATTATTATTATTACTATTACTATTATTGTTGTTATTATTATTATTATTCTATGTTTGACTTTTGCTTTATATCTGTACAAGTTGGCTCCAAGTCTCACCCAGAGACCTCAAGAGACAGCAGGTTGGAAGTTCACGTTGTTGTTATGCCTAGTGTGCCATATATTTGGGTTTTTTTTGGTGTTTTACTAGTGAATGTCTAATACATAAAAAAAAAAGTTTGTTTCAAACCTTGGGATTAGAGAGTATTTTGCGTAGGATATGAGCAGTTCCCATGAGCACTATCTTTTGAATTTCTGCCATTTTGGGGTTTCCTGGTATCTGAGTTAGGTAGCAATCAGTCCCTTTCGCTTTCATTCCCAGGGCACCTATGACAACAGGTATTGTTTTAGTCTTCAGGTTCCACATTTTGCTGATTTCTATTTCAAGATCTTTATATTTGCTCAGTTTTTGGTAGGTCTTGACGTTTATATCGATTGGGACAGTCATATCAATGAGGAGGCATGTTCATTGTCTGAAGTCTTTCAATATGATGTCTGGCCTATTTGGATCTATCTTTATGTCAGTTTGAATGGTGAAGTTCCAGAGGAGTGAGATGTGGTCATTTTCAAGCACTGGAGGTGGATTGTGTTCCCACCAGTTTTCTTCATGGGGCAAATCCAGGTTTTTGCAAATTACCCAGTGAATATATTGTGCAGCTCTATCATGCCTGTTGAGGTACTCTGTAGGCGCTAGAAGACTGCATTATAATTATTATTATTGAGTGAGCGAGCAGAGCATGCCATCAAAGTGACACTGGGGTAAAATATACGAAGCCCAGTATACCCATCATGACTACCCGTCTGATAAGGGTACACCAGGCACATGCATCACAACCATATGTGCGCGACATGGTGATCTCATATCAAGATAAACAGCACATGACCTTGCAGGTGGAGCCCAGTTAGAATTTTCTTCAGATCGAGTAACCCATCCCGCTCAAAAGGTCCCTGAATAAGGGTTGTTTAAGGACGTTGAACGAAACACCCATGTTTCCAGGGGTGAATTATTCAAACCCCAAAGAATCCTTCTCAACACATGGCTATGATGCTCCCCCACTACTTCTGCTCGTGATCAGAGATGCACATATCGCCAGCCACTAAGGGACATGCTCAACTGGTTAAGGTCAAACAACTGACAAGCAAATCTGTGGTATTGAGCAGAATATTTGCTGTAGCCCATCTTTTATACCAAGACAAAACAATGTACATGATAACACTTCCAATCAGTTAAGATCTATATTATTATTATTATTATTATTATTATTATTATTATTATTATTATTATCATCATCATCATCATCGTCGTCGTCGTCGTCGTCGTCGCCGCCGTCGCCGCCGCCGCCGCCGTCGCCGTCATCGTCATCGTCATCGTTATCGTTATTGTTATTGTTATTCTTCTTCTTCTTCTTCTTCTTCTTCTTCTTCTTCTTCTTATTATTATTATTATTATTATTATTATTATTGAGTGAGAGAGCAGTTCATGCCATCAAAGTGACACTGGGGTAAAATATACGAAGCCCAATATACCCATCATGACTACCCGTCTGATAAAGGTACACCAGGCACATGCATCACAACCATATGTGCGCGACATGGTGATCTCATATCAAGATAAACAGCACATGACCTTGCAGGTGGGGCCCAGTTAGAATTTTCTTCAGGTTGAGTAGCCCATCCCGCTCAAACGGTCCCTGAATAAGGGTTGCTTAAGGATGTTGAAAGAACCACCCATGTTTCCAGAGGTGAACTATTCAAACCCCAAAGAATCCCTCTCAACACATGGCTATGATGCTCCCCCACTATTATTATTATTATTATCATTATTATTATTATTATTATTATTATTATTATTATTATTATTATTATTATTATCATTATTATTATTAAGCAGACGGTTTTCAGCGAAGTGTCGCGAGACCTGACATAGTTTTCCTTATGTAGTGCTATATTCGAAATTGTGTCGTAGAAGAGGAATGCACATGGCTGACTCGTTTATGTTGTGCAAGAAATACAAAAATTGTAAATTGGCTGATAAATTTCTAGAGTGTATTGCAAACTTTCAGTTCTAAACTTTCTCTACAAAAAAAAGAAAGGAAACAAAACGGATTTTTCGCAAAAAAAAAAATTCATTGAGAATTTTCATTCTCATATTGACGGACAGACGGACGAAATGACAGACAGACAGACAGATAGGTAGATACACATGCATATATACATACATATATATATATATATATATATATATATATATATATATATATATATTATATATATATATATATATATATGCACATATAGATACATATATGCATGCATTTATGTACACTTTTACCTGTTGCAGCCTCTCTACTGTGGCCATTGCGAGGCACCACTGATGTCATTATCATTTCAGATACTCACACACACACACGAATATATATATTATATATATATATATATATATATATATTCTACGAATACATACTAACATACATATATGTACAGTTAATGTTTTATAAACATCTAATTATTATTAAAGTGGGAAATTATCAGAAAATCTATTCCTATTCACTTTTTCAGCTACACATATACGTATACATACGCGCACACACACTCACTCCCACACACTCACACACACACACACAGACGTAGGGTGATTAATGTCATCGGGTTTGGCATTTGTTATTCAGTGTTTGTGGAGTGTGATGGCTGGCGTCATAATTTCTCGTTGTTCATTTGGCGCTTTCATCCGCAAGCTTACCAACAAATATTCCAACTTGTCATTTCGTATGAAATTCAAGTGTTTTATGTGATATGATTGATAATTACGCACCCCTTTCACATCCAAATCACACAAACGCATATATAAGAGACACGCACACGGCCAGACACCGTATATAATGTCTGTCAAGCTCATACTGTTGCGACCAAAGAAAGTATTTATCTTACGTTCGCGCCGTGGTGTTGACATATTTCTAGACAAAAGAATGGAATTGTTAAAATATAATATCTAAGTGGCTTCACAGACAAAAATAAGAGTACTCAATACAGTGTGTAGAGTGAACACTTTTACTATAATCAACTCGCTAAATATGAATATTTTTCTACTTTAAGTCGGGGGTCTAAGTAGAGTATTCCTCAGCTGTTTTGTTAGTGCCACCTGCACTAATACAACACCTTATTCTACCGCTGTCATCTAAATAAGAACATTACTTCATTATCCATATTCTTTTGAGACTCAGAGAGTGCAGGAGAAATGCGAATAATTACATAGAGAAGCTCAGCATCGTCCGTTACCTGACTCCAATCTCTCTATATATAAAGCTGAAGTTGTCTGTGTATGGCAGGTTTGGTAGCCTTCAACTAACACTATCTCCTCCGAGACCCTGCGGCACAAGTTGACCAAAATTGAGAGTATGATAGAAGAAGGCTTGCTCTTCCTTCCGTAGAAGAAAAAAATTCAAATCGGACCATGTTAACACCAAAAATTATTTACATGAAAAGGTGCTTTTTTTCTATGAAAATCCCTATTTTTAACGATTTTTTTTACTGCTGTGTCGCCATTTTTCGGTGTATTTCAACCAGAAAAATGTTCACTTAAAGATAATAACAAGCTACATAATGCAAAAGTTTTACTTTTCAAAAATTCCAATTCTAAAGGGTTGAAACAAACCCGATCAACGCCGGGCGATACTGCTAGTACTAAATAAAAACATCTGAGCTTATCTTGACTTACCGTCATATCCCAAAGTTTCTGAGGAATAACTTCAAAGTAGAACCATTTGTTTGTGCTTCACAAACACAGACTCTAACTCAGTAAATATATAACGAATCAAAAGTGATCGATACATTCAACCTATCGAACTTCCATTTTGGGTTTTGATTATTTAAAACTTTCTGATGACTATATTCGACTTTTAAAGTTGTATCTCAAGAAACCTTGGATTTTCTGAAATACTGTTCCATTTGCGCACGCATACGTGAGTGCGTGCGTGTGTGTGTGTGTGTGTACAGCCTTAAAACCCGCGAACTCGAAGTGACACTTTCAGATCTCCAATGGCTAAAAGACCACATCCTACCATTCCTTTCTGATATCTCTGACGATGCCGGGCTTTTCTCAGATCTTGTCATGAAACCGAATGAGGACATAATATTTTGTTTCATTTATAATGGTATACCCAATCTATCAAGCAATATATTTTTGTTACTAAGGCGGCGAGCTGGCAGAAACGTTAGCACGCCGAGGTTGACTTTGCCTTTCATCATTTCGGGGTCGATTAAATAAGAACCAGTTACGCACTGGGGGTCGATATAATCGACTTAATCCGTTTGTCTGTCCTTGTTTGTCCTCTCTGTGTTTAGCCCCTTGTGGGTAGTAAAGAAATAGGTATTTCGTCTGTCTTTATGTTCTGAGTTCAAATTCCGCCGAGGTCAACTTTGCTTTTCATCCATTCGGAGTCGATAAATTAAGTACCAGTTGCTTACTGGGGTCAATCTAATCGACTGGCCCCCTTCCTCAAAATTTCGGGTCTTGTGCCTAGCGTAGAAAAGAATATATAAGGGTCTGTTTTTTTTCCCTTTCCTGCCAGTTTTCCTCTTTCATTATATCTTTCCCCGTTCTGTTTGGTCTGATGAAGAACAGGAGTTCAATCAAAATACAACATCTTTAAAACTTATCTCACCCGTGTTGTCGTCCCTTATTTGCTCATTGCTTCATACATTCAGACACACTCATATACATACATATACATATATTCTTTTTTTTTCTTTTGAACGGTGAAACTCGAAGCAGCTACAGCTATAAATAATGGCATGCAAACATTGGGATAGAAAAACTCGATGGTTATCAATAGTAGAACATTTGTTATGTTTCCAGAAGATGTTGGTTCGAGTCAGACGGGCAGCATTCAATTTTTTTCTATTCAAAGAGTTTTAAACTTAATACTTACACGCTGTTATTTATAACTGTATCTGCTTCGAGTTCCACCGTTCCAAAAATAGTCGGAATAAATTCCACAATGTTATCTCGCCTGAACCTTTAACAATCCACCGGCCTCCATTGGTGATTTTATTTTATCGAACCCAGAAGGATGAACGCGAAAGTTGAACTGGGCAATACTTGAACTCTGAGCGCAGACACACCCAACAAGCTCGATGCAGTCATTTCATCTTACATCTCCAACAATTCCCCTCCTGGATATAATTTTACTTTCCTTTTCCTTTCTTTCTTTCTTTCTTTCTTTCTTTCTTTCTTTATTTATTTATTTATTTATTTATTTATTTATTTCTCTCTCTCTCTCTCTCTCTTTGCCACCCCCTCTCACACACACTCCTCTCACATAGTTTCTCTTCCTAGTGTGACAGAAAGAGGCAAACCAACCAGCAATATCGCTTAACAACGTGACTTGGTGTTTTGTCTATTAATATGAAATGTGTAACGTAGACATAAATGACGGTTCTGGCGACGAGAGAAAGAAAAGAGATATTTATACCAAGTGAATCAGTTGGTGTGTGTCCATGAGAAATGTCGTGTTTCAGCAACGACAAGAGTCGTGAGTATCGTACATTCTTGCAGCAAGTTCGCTCAAGCTGGGTCACGACCATCGTCTTCGTCGTCGTCGCATCCTGTAGTTAAAGCTGAGTGGCGTAAATGTCTACATCCGTTCATGTAAGCTGCGTACAAACACTGACTAGTCATCAGATAAAACATCTCTATAATGTCGATGGTCTGTTAAAGAAAAGGCACCAATGACAAAAATGTTAACAATAGGGGGTCAGTTGGTTCTGTTGCTTTTGCAATTGGAAATTTACATGAGTTACTCGTTTGTTGACACATCAATCTTTGGCAGAGAGTTGGTGTTTGGGACTCCGCCAATATTTGTGCTGCAAATATATAATGCAATATAATATGATACAATATGATATATATATCTTCAACGGTATAAATGCGAGTGTGTGTGTGTTTAGCCCAGAAAGTCTCTGAAGGTATATCCTCGAGAAAAACGAACTTGATTTTCGAAATCTGCGTCTCAAAGAAAATTCGTACGAAAACAATAATAGAAAAACGTAACTTGCTACGAGAAATGACTTACTTTTAGATCGACAACTCTTCCACTCTATCTTTCCCCACCAGTGTATCTCTCTCTGTTATTTACCATTCTCTTTGACACTCACTCGCTTTCTATATGTATTAACTCTCATAGCTTTCGTTTTGTTTAAAATCTCATCACCTAATGTTTACTTTCGTTTTATGACAACTATTACGCGCAAACCCTGTTTTCTCATTGGATGAAAATTACCAAACTTTAAGCCTCTGTAACATATTTCTAATTTTCTTTCTTTTTTTTTATTTTTGGTCTGGAATAAATGAATCACAAACATGGATTCAGCGTGAAAAAGTACGTCAATATACCAAAACCTGAAAATTTTCACTTAATTTTAAAATTTCGAAATATATGACAGCAACAGAAAAGAGCTCTTTCTCTCTCTCTCTCTCTCTCTCTCTCTCTCTCTCTCTCTCTCTCTCTCTCTCTCTCTCTCTCTCTCTCTCTCTCTCTCTCTCTCTCTCTCTTCTCTCTCTCTCGCTCTCTCTCTCTTTCTCTTTCATTTTTGCTTTACCCCTCTCTATACGTTTTCTTCACACTTTCTCTCTCTATATAAAAGTATATCCCTCACGCTGAATGTCTGTGTATTTGTCGGCGTATGTGTGTATGCATGAGATGTATGAGGCATTTCATTAGGGTGACAGAGTAATTTAAAAAAGGGAAATGATACGTTATTGCGTTAATAGCATACTTTTTTGTTTGTAAATATGTTTCTTCTTACACATACACACACACACACACACAGTTGCCTGATGCAGAGTTGAGGCTTAAAAAATTAAATTACAAATTATTGTTGCTTACATGCCAGCAACATTATAATTCCAGAAAATGCGTTTATTGAGAGAAAAATATTGGAGATACATGTCAGGGAGACAAAGAAATGAATAAGGCAACCGATGGTCGTGTGGTGTGCTAGAAACAACAGTTAAATCATCATTATCAAACACCTTTTCGCATTAAAACAAAATTTGTAAAAAAAAAAGCCGAAATTTTAGGATTTATGGAGGGATGCGGTTAATGAAAAAAATTAAACAATATTTCGCTACTGTTTTTAAATTACGTTTCATTGGGGGGGGGGGCTTGAAAATAGCGGTGGAGATTGTAATGGTGGTCGCTGATTTCCCAAAACTGCTTTTTACCTTCAAGGCACGTGACGATCGTTATGTTACTCATTTAACTTGAAATTCTCGTCCGAATCAATTGCGTCCACTAAGTGTTGGAGAGAGTTCCGAGTGTAAAGTGTCTTGAAGGCACGGATCACGCCTTGATCCATAGGCTGGATGAGGGAGGTGGCGTTGGTAGGGAGGAACTCGAACTCCTTCGTGATTCAAATCCAAAGAGTGACCACCAGCATTATCCATAACAAGCAACACCTTGAATTCCATGCAAACATTTTAGAGGTATTCCTTGGCTTGGTGGATGAAGCAGTGGTGGAACCAATTCAAAATTAGACTTTTGGTGATCCAGGCCTTGGGGTTGTTCATCCAGTGGACAGGCAGCGGATTTTTATTCTTATCTTTGAAGGCCTTTGGGTTCGCGGACCATCCTTTGCTGGTGTGAAAATCTTCCGGCTCTGGCGCTGTCAATGGTCTTGATTGCAGTTCTTCAGTGCCTTCTGCTCCGTCCGCTCTGTCGAACTGCTGGTATAATTTCCGCGTTTTCTCGTGGATGATGTTACCGCTCAAGGGTATGTTTTTCTTCTTGCAGTCACTTATTGTTACTGATCCACAATGCTAAGGAAGATTCCATTGCCAAGGCAGATTCCATCCCGCCGAAGTACTTATTTCTCACTATCGTTATCTTTTTGGCACATTCACAGAAACTTACTGCTACGCTAGTCCTGATCAACACCTCGTTCTTCTTTATGTAGCCTGTGGTGCTTTCGTTGACAACACAATAGCGACCAACTGCAGCATAACTTTTACCTTACCGAAACATATCCAGCAGTTGTGCCTTTTCATGGAGCGTCATAACCTTTCTCTGGCGCTTAGGTTCACTGACAGAAGCTTTAGATGGTGTAGGGCATTTGGGCGGCATCTTAGGATTTCAATAACACGCTGTGAAAAACACAACACTCAACAAACTACTAGGGATAGCTACTGGTCGCAGTTTCCCCCCCCCCCCCCCAAAAAAAAAAAACTACCAAAAATCTGCATTGCATCTAATATGCACGTACCACCAACGGGAGATTGAGCAGAAATTAAAAATAATCATGGTTTTGAAATACTTAGTTTGTATTACCACTAGATACAGTAATCTATACTATAAAAATGAGAGAGAGAGAGAGACTAAGAGAGACGGAGAGGGAGGGAGGGACCAGCAAGTAACCTAATTTCAATGAAATTGGCTCACGACCTTAAAAATTATTCTGTTGAAATAAACATTGTGTATGATCAAATGTAACGATGATTTAAAAAGCGTTGTTAGTCGCTCTACTAATTTGCAAGCTGTGACTGAAAGCAGGAATAAGAGATACAAGATACAGTGTACTTGTATCTAAAAAAAAAATCAAACGACATGATGCGCGGCTATTGTAATTAGAGGGACCATCAGGTGCGAAGGGGCGTCCGGTAAACCGGAATATCGTGGCAATATATACTTTTTCTCACTTTTTAAGACTAAACTATTAATAATGATATACCGTATTATTCCGGTGTATATATATATATATATATAAGGATAAGATCGTTAATTTAAAATAAAACAACGAAATTACCAAGTGGCCAGCATGGAAAAAATAACCTTCAAAGGTAATAATTATTAAAATTATATATATATATATATATATATATATACTGCACACGACTGGACGAGTTAAAAGCAGCAATTTAAGAGAAACGTCCAGAATTGGCCAACAGGAAGGGTGTTGTTTTCCAACATGATAATGCAAGACTGCACGTTTTTGGGGAACCAGACAAAAATTGCTGCAGCTCGGCTGGGATGTGTTATCCCACCCTCCATATTCACCAGATATTGCTCCTTCGGATTTCCACTTATTCAGGTCTCTGCAGAATAGTCTTAATGGTAAAAATTTCAATTTCTTGAATGACGTAAAAAGATACCTTGATTAATGTGTCCAACTGATTAAAAATTCTATTTATTTATGCAGCTGAGGATAGCCCTGCATTTAAATTGATGTAATGATTGCATTGTTCAATTAAATGGAGCTGCTTGAAAAGTAACCAAGATGTAAAGGTGTCGATTCCTTACGGCTGTTTCAAGTGGTTCCATTTAATTAATCAATTAATGAGAACATTACATCAATTTGAAAGAAACACCTCTCTTCAGATGACTGCATAGGCATCAGACATAAAGGAAAGACCATATATATATATATATATATATATATATATATATATATATATATGTCATGGAGTGTTCCCTGAGAATCTGTTGTGGTTGAGCATTCAAAGCATTTGGAACACCTATTGCAAGACTCTAAACAACCGTAGTGGTGAAACTTGTGTCTATCATTATTTTCCATACACTCGCGCGCACGACAACACACACACACACACACACACACAACACACTCTCACACACACACACACACACACAAACACACACGCACACACACAAACAAACACACACACACATACACATACAAACGAAAGAGGGAGTTACCTAACACTTTTGACTGGAGTTACATGTAATATTATTTAAAACAGTTTGGTTCGGTGCCGCGCAGCTTCTGAGTTCGAATCCTGCTGGGAGGTAACTAAAACCGGGACCAGCCAAATGCAGGAATTTTTCTTTATCAGTTTGGGTTCTTGTTCCGAAAAATTACATTTTAGTGCCTTCGTTGGGACTCATTATCATAATTAAGGTGGTTAACAGCAGGACTGGTAGAACAAGATATTAATTAATTAGCATGATCTTCCAAGGTGAAGGTCACCAGTTAATTAAAATGACCCTTAACTAGAACCTATTTCATTGGCTCCAGAAGGAAGAAAAACAAAAGTGGATTGATTATGATTTGAACTCAGGGAATAAGGTACCAGGCCACGAGCAATTATACTAACCACTGCTCCAACATAATTTAATACAGAGTTGAAATATTTATATGATATCTTTACTTTTCATTTGAGTGCAAGGTCATATGACCTTTTACTCATGACCTTTCAACACGTTTCATCTCTTTCCCCCACCCCACCCCTCCGCTATTGTTCTCATTTTCGTTAACATATTTCTTAATATGATCCTGAAGAGTTCAAGCTTAATGTCCTATTAACACTGTAATAATACAGAATATCATTTCTTCTGGTCTGTGACCAATGGTCAGTCCAAAGAGTGGCCAAAATGCTTGGTGTCCTCTGATACGAAGTGAAAAGCGACAGCTCACCCTTTCCTCTGAGGTTCCCATTTCTCTGTATTCTAAATGTTCGACCTGTTTTGATACACTTTATTAAGTTATTCTCCTGTCCCACCTTCATTATCCACACCCCAATATAATTGGCAATTATTTCATATTGTATGTAAGACATCTTGTGACCAAGGAAGAAAGCGTTACTGAAGATGGTGCGATCGTAAAGTGCCGAGAAGAACGATTTGCATATTTTTCCAGTTTTAAATCACTTTTAGTCATCCATAGACATCTTTTTCTCTGTCTGTCCTATATTCAACATCCCTATGAAATTGTTCATGCATTCTTTTCTTTACCCACCTATTTTCAGTTTCATTCATTTTAAATTTCTTGTATAGTGCTTTATCTTTGCAATCTTTCATCCTACACAGGCTGATCTTCTTACTTCCAATAACAGTGGATCTGTAGCATTTTTTACATACCATGCTATGTTGTTTTCTTCTGTTCTAATGCTGTGTTCACATCCAATCAGTCCTCTTCCCCTCTTTTTCTTGGTACATAAAATCTGTCTGTGTCACTTTTTGGGTGGAGTGACCCATATCTAGTTAGAAACTTCCTTGTCTTTCTGTCTAAGTTGTTTAGTTCGTCTACTGTCCATGCGATCACCCCTGCTCCATATATAAGATGTGAAACCGCCCAGATGTTGATAGCTTCAATCTTATTCCGTCCGTTTAATTTCGACTTTTATCTATCAGGAGTTGATCCTTGGTACCTCTGCACTTATGCTTGCAACCCTTCTGCTCATGTGGCGGGAATCCATTTTTTCCCAGATGTTCGTACATTGACTCTGCGAGTATTCCAGTCAATAACTTCCACATAAGTGGCAAACAGGATATCGGCCTGTAATTGTCTACCATATTGCCTTTTTCGATGTTTTTCAGGCACACCACCGTCCTACCTAATGTCAACCACTCTGGTGTTCCCCTTGATCGGCATTTAACAAAGTGTTGAGTTGCGCAGCTATTCGTGCATGACATTCACCAAATCTTTTGATCCAGTAACCATCAACTCCATCTAGCCCCAGGGCCTTCCAGTTGCCCATTTATTATTATTATTATAATTATTATTATTATTATTATTATTATTATTATTATTATTATTATATTATTATTATTATTATTATTATATTATTATTATTATTATTATCATTTTCATTCAGTAGTTTTATTTTTATAACGTGCTTTCATTTCACTACCGAGCGCAGCTCTGTGTGCCTTGGGTATGTGCTGTGATTTGTTGTGATGCTCTGATGGTTACTGTATTGAAAGTGTTCTGCGTAGGATGTGTGCAGTGCCTAGTAGTGCAATTTTCTGTATGTTATATGTGTTTGTAAGTCCTGGTGTTTTTGTTATGTATTTGTCTGAATATTTTTTTATCATGCCTAATGCACCTACTATGATAGGAATTGTTTCTGTTTTTAGATTCCACATTCGAGTTAAAAATCTCTCTGTCTCTGCTTTGAGTCCTGAGCTTCTCAACCACTGCTGGGATCTTTCTTTGTCTATTTCTTTTGCATTTAGTTTAGTCCAGTACTTGCCATGAAGGGGCTTTTTTTGCCATCGTTTTATCATGGTCCGTTGCTGTTCTAGTTTAAGTTTTGATTTCATTTGTTTCATAGCTTTTCTTCTTCTTCTTCTTCTTCTTCTTCTTCTTCTTCTTCTTCTTCTTCTTCTTCTTCTTCTTCTTCTTCTTCTTCTTCTTCTTCATATTTGTTAGGTGGTATGATTTCTTGTTTGTATTTGTCAGCTTCCTTAAATACTGAGAACAATTTTTTGTTTTGCCGCTATTTGTATCAGTTTTCTTTCCTTCTGAAGTAGATATTTTTGCAGTCCTGTGATGGTTATTTTATAGTAGTTTTCCAGCTGTATAAGGCCTCTACCACTTTCTTTACGTTGTATATATAGCCTTCCTATGTCAGATTTTGGGTGATGCATCCTAGATCCTGTCATTATTTTTCTTGTTTTCCTATCTATTTTGGTTAGTTCATTTAGTGTCCAGTTAAGGATATTGTAGCTGTAACTTATAACTGGGACGGCTAAAGTGTTAATACCTATTATCTTGTTTTTAGCATTGAGCTCTGTTTTTAGTATTGATCTAACTCGTCTATAATATTCTTTTTTTATTTTCTCTTTCATTTGTGTGTGTTGTGTCTTATCTAGTTCATGGATTCCTAATTATTTGTAAGTTTGGCTTTGGTCTAATTCTTTTATTTCATTGGTTTTATCTAGTGTGATGTTGCTACTCTTAACTAATTTTCCTCTTTTCAGGGTTACTTTGGCGTATTTTTCTAATCCAAATTTCATATCTATTTCTTTGGTAAATCCATAATAATAATAATAATAATAATAATATTAATTATTATTATTATTATTATTATCATCATCATCATCGTTATTATTATTATTATTATTATTATTATTATTATTATCATCATCATCATCATCATCATCATCATCATCATCATCACATCATCATCATCATCATCATCATCATCATCATCATCATCATCATCATCATCATCATCATCATCATCATTATTATTATTATTATTATTATTATTATTATTATTATTATTATTATCATTATTATCTTATAATTTTGTTTCCATTTCTTGTCGGGTGTCTTCCCGAAACCTAAGGCAAAGAAACTCATTATATGCATTGATAGCTCATTAAAATAAACACACCAGATTATTCATTTACAAAGTCATGTGATAGAAAAAAATGAGAAGAAAGACAGAAAGAAAAAGCAAAAAAGGAAGAAAAAAAAAGAAACAAAGAAAATAAAGAGGAAGAGAGAAAGGCAATTCACAGCGAAGATGCTCTTCTCAATACGTGTGACCAGTTACCAGTTACCAGTTAAGACAATCTTTTTCACTTCCTGCGTGGATGGTAAGATAGGGATCATTCTTAAATAATTTTCTGCTCCCGTTTTGATCATTCCAAGTGCTCCTACAATCACTGGTATTGTAACTGTCTTGAGATGCCATAGTTTTTCGATTTCAATCAGCAAATCTTTGTATTTTCTGAGCTCATCAATTTCTTTTGCCGAGATATTATAATCACAGGACCTGCTCATGTCAATCAATAAACAGATTTTATTGCTTTGGTGTTTTACAACAATGTCTGGTTTATTAGCTTTGATTGTCCGGTCTGTATGTACAAGAAAGTCTCAAAGAATCGTTACGCTTTCTCCCTCAGTTACAGACTCAGTGTGGTGTTTGTACCATTTGTCAACAGTTTCAGTGTTATAATGCCAACATATTATCTTGTGTAGGCATTGGCCAACCCTCTCATGTCTTGATTTATATTCTACGGTGCTAAAACCTTCCACCCAGAGATTAGGGGGTCCACTGTTTCAATCTCATCGTTGCAGAACTGGCAATTTGGGCTTACTCCAGTTTTTATCACGTTGATTTGGTAGTTGTGGGTCAATAAGCTCTGATCTTGAGCAACTAAGATAAAGCCTTTGCTCTCTGCCCTTAGTCTGAACTCCGTAGCCACTGATGGTTGTTCTTCTGATCTACAGCAACTTGTTTGCTACGGGTCACATATTTGCCATGCAGAGATTCCTGTTTCCACCTATCAGCTAATTTTTTAAACGCTTTTTCCTTTGCCATTGATTTCACCTTCTTTGCAACAACAGTTTCCACACTTTCATCATGCTCTCCTATCTGGATATTATGCATAAACTCACTAGCAAACGTTTTGCTCTCCTTCAAGACAGAATGAAGCTTCTTACGTCTCTCGTGGTTTTAACGAGTTTTAGCATCCGGTCGTTAGATGTTTCAAAATATTTTGCCAGTCCAATTGTGATGGTTTTGTAAGAGGTTTCAAACTGGATCAAGCCTCGGCCTCCTTGGACTCTGAGAATGTAAAGATGATCTGCGTCTGCCTTTGGGTGGTGCATAGTATTGCAAGTCAGTAGCTTGTGGATTTTCCTGTCAATCTTCCTCGTTTCGCTCATATTCCCGTTCAACGCATTGAAACTGTAAAAAAAAACAGCAGGAATTTATAGCTAACACCTTACTGTGTGCATTTAACTTGGATTTTAGGACTGCTCGAACTTTCCTGTAAATTTTCTTTCTGATCTACTCTTTCATGCTTGCATGCTGAATGCCATTTTTGTTCCATAAATTTGTATGTTTTCTCCACGAGGATGAATGTTAAAATTTTATACGTTATGGGCCGATAGTTTGGGGGAAAATTGGTTTCATTGTTCTTTGGAAGTAGGTAAGCAATACTACTGCCTAACCAATCATTGAATAGCTGAACTATTCGTATGCGCATGAGAGAGCTGCGAGCTAGAAATTTGGTACTTTATCTTTACCAGGGGACTTCCACTAACGAGTCTTCATGAGTGTCATCCTTAAATCTGCCATTGTAATGTCTTCTCATGCTTGTTCTGGTAAATTTTGGTAGGATCCTTCTGTGTGTCTAATCCAGTCTGCATGTTCATTGAATGTCTTTTCATCACTCCAAATATTTTTCTCAAAACTTTCAACTTCTTCCATGGAAATGGGATTCTTCAACGGTTATTTTCCCCTTCCATCTTTCTCTGTAGAATGTTTTCGAATTGGATGTAAACAGCTTCTTTTTTTTTTGCTTGTAAAACTTGTCTCGCTTCTCAAATCTTCGTATTCTTTGAGATTTTGATTGGACTTTTTGTTGCAGAGTTTCTTTTGTTGAAAGCAGTTCTTCTCTTGGAGAGAATTTAAATTTTCTCTTCGTCTTTATTCCTTTTCTGGATCTTACATCGTTAGTTCATTTAATATTGATATGTCACCTCTCATTATTTCAATCTCTTTTTCGATTTTACTTCTTCAGTTTGGAATTCTTCCCATGTTTGTATTTCTTTGTATTTTCGGAGACATACAACTGGTTTCAATTATTTTATCAGATGCGAAAATAATTTCATTTAACTCTGTGAGATCAGGTTTTAGTTCTTGCATGATTTCTTTTGTTACATAGTTGACAATTTTAATTTGTTTTTTTACTTTGAATTGTATTTGGAAGTTTATGAAGTGGTTCTCTATCATGCATATTGGCATGTCTTGCAAATTTATTCACGATTTTCTGCTTCATTTCTATCATAGACTCTCTCTGTTCTTCAGGAAATGCGTTATCATTTTTTGCTGCTTACATGATTGCGGTTATTTCACTATCTGTGAGTCTCTTATCTATAAAGGTATCCCTCCTAACATTCACTAACTTACATTCGTCCAAATATAGTCTGCTGCCTTGATTTTATGTCCTCCATATTTGACAGGAGTGTGCTGTGTGTTTCTCTTCAGATGACCTACCTAATGCATAGTAATAGGTGTATATTACTTCTGTATACTCTTCTCGGGTCCATTTGATCCTCTTACACTTTAAATTTTGTGGTGGCTGTGGTGGTGGGCTTGGGGGGCTCGAGTTGGGGCAGTTTCCGTTCAAGTGACTATCCAGGTTCGTATTCAGAGAAGAGTGTGTGCCAGTCGATGACTTTTCAATCCCAAGCTGGTTCCCTCCTGGGGTACACGCTTCCAGATTAATCATAAGTCAAGCGATTTGGTGTATTGTTGTAGTTTTCCTTTTTACCTCGTAAGACTTATTTGTGCTACATTAAAATTATTAGTGTTGAGCCCTGAATTGTGACAGATGTAGAGACGGTTGTTGTCTCTGCCACTATTGTCGACTCTGCCATTATTACAGTCACAATTACTTCAACCTTACCATTACAGCAGCAGTGATTATCGTTAGTTAGCACCAATACCGCCATGGCCTGTATCATTGCGGCCAACCTTTGTAGACATTGCATCAGTGTAACTGTCATCATCGTCGTTATTAGCTGCTGCAGAATTTGGTTAAGTCTGCCAGCTTTTCTCCTCCTACTGTGATATTAGATGTTGTTTAGCCTCGACTTTTGCCTTATACTTGAGATGATCTTAAATACGTGATGGCTGGGGCTAGACAGTACGAAGACGAGAAGCAGCTTCATGGAGACACAGCCAAATGCCACCAGTCTGTAAATAGATTCAGCTGCTGGTGACAAGGAGTTCAGTGATGGGGTTTCGCATTCTTGTGCGATCAAAAAGCAGAAGGACCGTGCACTCCTTACAACAGAGGTCAAATACGAGTTTACTATCACAGTGATCAATAGGTTTGGTGACCTTGGAAAGAACCAATTCACCTTGTTCTATTTTTATTGCTGATGGAAAAAAATTATATGCACACACACACACACACACATACACACATTGATATTTACACCGTTGAATTTGTTTTTTTTTTTTCTTTTATAGGTTTTGCAATGATTTAGTTTTCGTAATTGTGCCGTTTGTAAATATTGACAGTTGCTTATCTTCTGGGTTTTTATCAGTTTTATTATTGTTGTTGTTGTTGTTGTTGTTGCTGTTGTTGTTGTTGTTTTACTTCTCAGAGCAATTGGTCTTGTTTGCTCTGGTAGATTCTGTGAGAGCGGACAGCAGCCTGCTACCAGAGCTCTCACAGGGTCCCTTTCTACACACAAGCTTGGATACTTGGTTGTTAACTATCGTAGAAGACATTCAACATCCAAGTACCAATCTTCAAAAATCCTAGCTGTCCCCCAGCAGAGCAGTTGTTTTGGGCTTGCTCTGCTCTCATGTCAATTCTGATTTCTCTGATATATTTCTCTAACTTGGTTGTTAGTGCTTTGAGTTCCTTACAACAACTGGAATGACACACTCTCTCCTCATAGTCCACGTTCTTGTAATTTTATCTTTTAGTAGTCTGTACTTATCAGTCTTTTCTGGGTTTTTTTCACTTATGTGTGCATCTCCAGGTATTGCAATATCTATGATCTCCGAGTCACATTGTATTGAAAAACCCCACAGTATCTTATGTTCCTTGTTCTCAGTGTCTTCTGGTTCATGTTCGTACCATTTTCGTACTCTGTTCAGGCCGTACTTTTCACATAGCCTCTAGTGGACGAGCTTAGCCATGTCTATCGTGCCTCCTTTTGTAGTGCTTTTTGGTCCAGCTGGTTGTTACACTCACCCACAATATGTGAGATTGTTTCGTTTCTACTACCGTACTTCCTATAAAGGGGTGATTCACTCCTCTTATCTATTTGGAACTTGGTGTAATTAGTTCTTAGAGCTTGTTCCTGGGCGTTGCATATCAATGCCTCAGTGCACCCTTTCAGATCACTTTTCCTTAGCCTTCTCCAAGAGTTGATCTTGTTTTTATCCTTTGAATTCTCTGAGGTATTACTCGTGCAGTGATTTCATTTTCCAATTGTTTGCTCTTTCTTCTTCATCTTGTTTCTTAAATGTTTGTGGTTTCATCACATTTTCCGTAGGTATTGTAGTGTTAATTCTAACAGCAGCAAGCAAGGAGTCACTCTGCTGTTTGATGTACCATCCCAGACTGTTCTTCTCGTTTATAACTCAGAACTTACATCCTATGAGGCCTCTTTCACTCCTCTTCCTAGGCACATACAGTCTGTCAGTATCGCTTTTGGGGTGTAGTTCCTTGTTAATTGTCATCAATTTTCTGGTTTTCCTGTCCATTTCCTCAAGCTCGTTCTTTGTCCACCTAACAACATCTGCACCATGTCACATCAAGGAAACAGCCAATGGGTTCATTGTCCTGATATTGTTTTTTCCATTCAGCCTACTTTCCTGTTATTATTATTATTATTGTTGTTGTTGTTGTTATCATCATTATTATCATTATCATCTCTTTATCACAGGTTTTGTTGGAGCCCCCGGAGTCTTGCATGCGTTGCGGGTTAACTACCTGAAGTCTGCGGTACCATGTTATTCGTCCTTTTCAGCTATCTAATACTTTCCTGATTGTTATTATTATTATTATTATTATTGAGTGGGAGAGCAGAGCATGCCATCAAAGTGACACTGGGGTAAAATACACGAAGCCCAATACACCCATCGTGACTACCCGTCTGATAAGGGTACCCCAGGCACATGCATCACAACCACATGTGCGAGGCATGGGGATCTCATATCAAGATAAACAGCGTATGAACTTGCATGACCTAGCCCATCCCACCCAAACGGTCCCTGAATAAGATTCGTTTTAAGGATACTGAATAAAACAACCATCTTTCCAAAGGTGAATTATTCAAACCCCGAAGAATCCCTCTCAACACATGGCTATGATGTTCCCGCACTACTTCTGCTCGTGATCAGAGATGCACATATCGTCAGCCCCCAAGGAACTTGCTCAACTGGTTAAGGTCAAACAACTGACAAGCAAATCGGTGGCATTGAGCAGAATATTTGCTGTAGACCATCTTTTATACCAAGACAAAACAATGTACATGATAACACTTCAAATCAGTTAAAATCAGAAGCCACTGCCTGGTACTGCATCAAAGCATTTACTATTGTCCTCCTCCTCCTCCTCCTCATCATTATTAAGGTGGCAAGCTGATAGAATCGTTAGCACGCCGGGAGAAATACTTAGCGGCATTTCGTCCATCTTTACCTTCTGAGTTCAAATTCCGCCGAGGTTGACTTTGCCTTTCATCTCTGCGGCGTCAATAAAAATAAGTACCAGTTAAGCAC
Organism: Octopus sinensis; assembly: GCF_006345805.1. Classification (NCBI taxonomy): domain Eukaryota; kingdom Metazoa; phylum Mollusca; class Cephalopoda; order Octopoda; family Octopodidae; genus Octopus; species Octopus sinensis. Next base: position 108,038,947 of record NC_042997.1, on the reverse strand, counting down.
CGAGATCGATGCCCCTACTATATGCTCTCTTCATTATTGATCCGTATTATAGACACAAGTCCACAGTTGTAGGGAGAGGGGGACGAGCATGTATAATCGATAAATCAATGCCATTACTTAATTATTCTATTTCTGTAGAAAAGAATTTTAATGTTGACCTGGATGTGGTTTCGAATCAAAATTTAAGGAGCACAACTCAAACCTATTTGGCCCCTTGATCTGTTATTCCATCTTCCTTCTTTCATTAACATTGAAAAAATTCCTCAAATTCTTTCTATTCTTTCCGTCATCTTTTTTTTTTTTAGTACGGAGCAAAAATGAGAAACTGTTCAAAATTTTAGGCCAAGTTCTTACTACTGAGTTCTGTAACCACCAGTCTTGTACTTAATGTCATATTCCTTTAGCCAGTGGGCCAAATAAAGACCGAAGGGTGTTTGGCATCATTAGAACAGATTATTTTACTTCTGTTTCCCGAATCAGACACAAAAAAAAAGAAAAGAAATACGTAAAAGAAATTCCCTGTTCAAGATTCTTTTTTTTTTCTCAAATTCGACAACAGAAAGTTGCTGCTATTTTTGAACGTATCAGAATATATTTATAGAATAATTTTAATTAGAATTTTTCCCCTAGAAATAGGCCCAGCTGAAAGAGAAGGCGCAGCACAGGGGGCTACAAATATTTGTTTTCTTAGTTCCTGCTGTCCTGAATATACGAGAAAATAAATAAAGTATTGGTGGGGAGGTGGATAATAAATAAAGTATTGATCGGTTAGTAACGGAAAAGAACGGCGCTGATGTGGTACAGCCAAAGTATCGTAATATCAACTGAGTTGGTCACAAACCATAATCTAAGGAATTAGTACCAGAATCAATACACAGAGGGGATCCGAGAATTACAGTAACAACAGCCCCGACTACTTGGTGTTGCCATCATTCTTTCTTTCAGGATAAAATATGGAACAGAAAGGGAACTGAGCTTTATTATAAGCGGCAGGAGCGTTGAGTAACTGGCGAGTGTTTATGTAGTGTTGAGCCTCGAAGTTTTAAATGAAAATAACACATTCGGTATTCCTCATACAAGATGAAGAAGGGGCAATTTTTATCACACGCCAATGAGGGCAAAAGGAAAGACCGCGCTTCGAAGCTTTTGAACAAACTCAAGCATCCCCTCCGATGGAACATGCTTTGGTTTTTCTCAGAAGAAAAAAATTTCCTCCAGGATCAGATGGTGAACACACAGAATACCCATTGGCTTATCATGTCCCCCAAAACATGTACTAAGTATGATAAAAATCAAACATCCAATCAACATCATGGTGTTTGGAGTGATCACTAATGATGGCGACATTATGCTTCCATTCATCTTCTCACACAACCTCACACTCAACACAGAGGCCTACATCAAGTGCCTGGAGGAGGTAGTACTGCCCTGGGTCAAGTGGGTGGCTGCTGGACGACCCTATGTCTGATAACAGGACTCTGCACCATGCCACATAAGCAGAACCCAGTCATGGCTGTCAGACAATTTCTGCAACCACACCACCCCTAACATCTGGCCAGCTAACTCCCCAGACTGCAACACCCTTGATTATTAGGTGTGGGGCGCGGTTGAGCGAGAGACCAAGAAACCTCCTTGTAACACCAAGGATGAGCTGAAGGCAAGGATTATGGCAGCATTCACCAACTTAAACAAGGAGACCATCCAGAATAGCTGCAATTTATTGAATAAATTTACTTTCTAGTATTTTAAGATATTTTTATGTAATTTTGGTAAATATATCTGTTAAAATGAGATGTTAGCTATTATTTTCATTTTTGCGTAATTTAGACAATTTATTTACCGCACCCTTTATATATATTTGTGCATGAATGTAATCATGTACGCGCGATTATGTGTCCCGTTGTCTTGACAACATTTTCGTAATGTTAATCCCTTCCAGTTTCTTATGAAAAACGTCTGACCATCGAGAAAATATTACCTTAAGTGGAAACAAGAGTTGGTGACAGGAACGGGATCCGGCCGTAAGAAGCTACTCCCAATGAATTTCGTGGAAAAGTGGACGTTGAAACACTAACAACAGTTGCAACAAGTGGCCATTTAGCTTCTCCATCAATCAGACGCCACTGTACATAGAAGAGATCCGGTTAAGGTAAACGGAACCAAAATCGACTGGACTTAGAGATTGAGAGGTAAATTTGTCCGTGGGGTGGGACATGACAAACATCAAATCATTTTAGCTGACTCAATTTGTGCCATGCCCTCGCACAACCACACCGTTTCCTGCTGCTTGAAATATGGTTGAGGTTAGCTTCAAATATATTCATAGTACTAAATGATTCTTATTCTTAATATTTTTTTTTAATTTTTAACCGAATTTTTTTCGACTAGACAATAGTTGTGTCATTTCCTTTACTGGTGCCGAAGTAATATGGAATTTTGATCAGGCAGGTGTGAAATGCTAATTAAACGATCGCTTCATAAAGCAATCAACACATATTTGTGTTCTGGTGTAGAGAAATCTGAAGTATTTTATCAAACCAAAACATTATGGAACGCCATGCAACCAAACTTATTAAACAGTGACCTTCAGCATGTCAAAGGGTTATAACATCAATACAATTATTTCAGAGCATCGCTGTGTTTTAAAAGTATATTAGAAACGCAAAATAGATTTTAGACATACATTATGTTACAAAAACTATATAAATTTTAAACATAGAAATACTATAATTTTTCTGAAGACAAAAATGTTCAATAATAGTATTCCATATTACATTTATCTTTCTTACCGAAAGGAAGACATTTCGTCACTGTATTTTTACACACACATATGCCCACTGTTTTAAAACAGGTGCTGATATTCCTATGTAGCGGATGTCATGACAATTCATATCATGGCCCAACTCCAGCTTAACCCATAGATTAGTTGGGACCACTTAACACTGGACAATCGGCTTTTCTTGGCAGCGTCTACATCTTAGATGCCATAAAGAATTTACATTTAGAGGTGTATATCGAGACGATGGGTTAACCCTAGTACAATTTGCTAATGACCATACACTACATAAACACAGAATAAGACTTATCAGCATCTTAATTTCGACCTCCATCTTTTCATGGCTAAATTTCAATGAACAGACGATGTATTGACAAGTTATCTAGTCGATATTTTAGCGGGATTTCATAAAATATCTGTAACAAAATATTGGTATATATTAAATTGGTGTAGATCAAATAAAACATCAGAATATGATTCTCATAGTAATAACATTTGGACCAAGAATATTTTAGTACAGTGTGTGTGGTCTGAAGAGTAAAAAATAACCATTTCTACAAATATGTGCAACATGAATTTCTTGGCGTTACTTTCAACTTAAACATCATTAAGCAGAAGAAACTCATTAACAATGGTTCCAATCAGTCATCAAGAACGTAAGCAAAAGAATATCAATTCATTATATAAACATATTTTTGATACAGATGCAATTTATGATAAAAAAGAAGACCAATATGATTTGAAGCATTTCAGGCGAGTTAGGTGTATCGTAAGATTACAGCCTCACCTAAATATTGATTTCTGAAAAGATGTCTAAGAGAGTCTCAATACAGAAAAAGTGGTTGATCCTCTATTTTAGAATAATTTCTCTGGGAAAAGAAAAAAAAAAAAATCCCGGTAGGAGATCATAGCGCCCCCCCCCCACACACACACACACCAGAAATTGAATGCAGGGTTGCAAGTCAATGGCATGTTCAAGAAAAGAAGCCAAGAATTATACGACTGTGTGGTACCTGCCATCAGCCAAGTGTACTGAGTTAAGAGCCCTGACAAGGAACCCAATGTAAAGTAGCAACACCTTACCAAATACCGAAATCCCTCCTCACCCTCAATTGCTGTTTCTCTCTCTCCCTCTCTCTCTTCTCATTAAAACAAACAAGATTAACAAGAAGCAAGCAATTTTATTCGAAAATAATAACAAGCTTTCAAATTTAAACAACAACGGAAACTGGTACTGAAAAAAAAGTCACTGATTTTCTTTGATACAAAACATCATGGAACACTTCCAACATGTCACCATTTTGACGTTTTCAATAACAACAACATTAACAATGTACTAAGATTAATTATATATTAACATATACATTATATATAAACATATATATATATATATAAACATATACTGCTGTGACAATAAAGATATACATAAAGCATCTTGAATAATTTAGGTTTGCTTAATATAATTTAGGTACCATTGATATAACGTTCAGCCATGACCACACACATTTGTGTATTCCTTTGTATACAGGTTTCATATCACATCCAGGTAGAGACAACAAATATTTGAGTATTGTTTGCAGACACACAGACATGCATGCACACATACACACACACACACACACACACACACACACACACACACAGAGGCACAGGTGCAACTAATGTACTTTAAGAGGCATGCTCCTCAGCCATGTGATCTTGGGTTCTCAACAGCTTTGGCAAGTGTCTTTTACGATGGTCCCTGGCCAACCAAAGACTCGTGGCTGGATTTGGTAGGCAGAAACTGAAAAGAAACCTGTTGCATGGTGTGTGTATGTGTGTGCATCTAACCTTTTCTTGATGGCTGTAAATGAGCATCAGCGTCATACAAGTGATGCTGTTCATTTTTTGTCTTCCCTGAAAAACCTTCTCTGGGTTTGGGGAAACAAGGTGAGAGTTGACACGAAGGTCATCCAACCAGAAAAAAATATTCCATCTGACCCATGCAAGCACAGAAAAATGAACATTAACGATGGTCATGATGATGGTGGTGGTGGAGGTATAGTTGTTAAGCTCATTATAAAAACCATTAGTAAAGGTGTTCTAAATTTCAAATTTAAAACTTTAATTAAAAACTATACCTCATAATCAAACCTCACATTTAATTAATAACTCTGCTATTCAGAAATTATACAATCTCACCGTACATCTATAATGAGGTTGATTGACGTTTTGGTTGGCCATACTTTGCCAGAATTTGAACTGTCAAGGTTTCAAGACATGTCACATTTTCTGTCAGTACAATGTCTGAGAGTCACATCTTCTGTAAAGATATATACTCTTGCTTTGGCAAGTATATTTATAGACACAGTATCATCATTAATGAATGAAGATGTGTTCATATATATTTAATATCATCAAAGCAATAACCATAAAGAAGCTTTGAAATACACATGAGCTTATCAGCTAACACATGCCATCATACAATAGGATTATCCCTTTTACTGGATATACAAGTTAGTGTATACAAAATTTATATAAAGACTTATAAAACAAGAAGATGGAATGAACAGGTTTTAATCACAAATCACAAATGTTTGTTTCATTGCACAGCAACATTTGTTGTAATTAAAGCTTGTTCCTTCCATCTTTTATACATATATTACTATATATTATTTTCTGTAGCTTTTTTCTATAGTTTTATATATATATATTTCACAATATGTATATACATGTATATATATATCACATATATCTATAACACAATATATATATACATGTATATATATCATATATATATATATATCACATATATCTATATCACAATATATATATACATGTATATATATCATATATATATATATATACATGTATATATATCATATATATATATATATACATGTATATATATCATATATATATATATATACATGTATATATATCATATATATATATATACATGTATATATATCATATATATATATATACATGTATATATATCATATATATATATATACATGTATATATATCATATATGTATATACATGTATATATATCATATATATATATACATGTATATATATCATATATATATATATACATGTATATATCATATATGTATATACATGTATATATATCATATATATATATATATATACATGTATATATATATATATCTATCACATACATACATCTATATATATATATATCATATGCATATATATATATATATTATATACATATATATATCATATACATATATATCATATACATATATATATCATATACATATCATATACATATCATATACATATCATGCCCCAGCATGGCCACAGCTCATAAGCTGAAACTAGAATCAATCAATCATATATATCATATACATATACATATATCATATACATATACATATATATCATATACATATATACATATCATATACATATATATATATCATATACATATACATATATATATATATCATATACATATATATATCATATACATATACATATATATATATATCATATACATATATATATATATACATATATATCATATACATATATATATATATACATATATATCATATACATATATATATATATACATATATATCATATACATATATATCATATACATATATATATATCATATACATATATATATCATATACATATATATATCATATACATATATATATCATATACATATATATATCATATACATATATATATCATATATATATATATCATATATATATATATATATATATATATATATATAGATATATATATATATATATATATATCATATATATCATATATATATATATCTCATATATATATATATCATATACATATATATATGTCATATACATATATATATATATATATATCATATACATATATATATATATATATATCATATACATATATATATATTATATATCATATACATATATATATATATATATATATCATATACTATATATATATATATCATATACATATATATATATATATCATATACATATATATCATATACATATCATATACATATCTCTCTCTATATAAACGGCAGTTTGTCTGTGCGTGTTTCTGTGTGTCTGTTTGCTTGTACCCTCACTCTGACCACGGCTTTCAACCGATTCTGATGAAACTTGACACACACATAGCCCAATGTCATAATTCAAAACTAACGCAGCGAAAATTTTGAAAAGTTCCCCCAGTTCTAAAAAAGATCGATAAATTCGAATTGGGGTCGACAAACCACAGATGGTCTAGGGGACGCAACTCGACCTTTTTAACTATCAAAAAAAATTTACCATCATTTTTTTTCCCATTTCTTTGCTATTTTTTGGCTATAACTCTCTAAAAATGCTTTATAGTTATTTCCCTTACAAACCCGAGCAACGCCGGGCGATACTGCTAGTATATCATATACATATATATATATATATATATCACATACATATATATATATCACATACATATATATCACACACATATCATATATATATATCACATAATATATCATACACACACACACACACACACACATATATATGTGAGACAGAGAGAGATGGCATGTGTATGTTTGTTCTTAAAGGGTTTCCAGTATGTGTAAATATGTGTCTATGTATGTACGTCTTGTATAAGAAAATCTCCATGTGAGTGTGTGTGTGTGTGCAGATAATTAGACAGACAGTTATGTCCTGTTCCTGACAATATATTCATAATGAGGCATTGCAATGCAAACTAATATAAGACTCGTTATCACAAGTAACACAACAACAACAACACACAAATAAGGTTCAACGGCATCTTACACAAACAGCAAAGTTGTTATTATGATTGTTTCAATACAGAATCATTACAAGATATATTTATATAAATGTTCATCATTCCTTTGTAGATATAATAGGGCACAGCCATAGAGAACAGACTGTAAGACAAAATACAGCCAATAGAGGGTCTATATAATAATTAATAATAATAATAATAATAATAATAATAATAGTTTTGTAATTTGGGAACAAGGCCAGTAACTTTGAGGGGAGGTATTTTACTTTATTGACCCTGGAGGGATGAAAAGCAAAGTTAACTGAGATTTGAACTCAGTAAGTAAAGAACCAGAGAAAATACAATGTTGCATTTCTTTTCAATTTCTGATAAATTCACCAATCCACCATCTTGATGTAAAAATAATAATAATAAATAATAATTCCTTACATAGGCCCAGGGTGGGGAGTGATTAAATCAAATTAACCCTGGTACTTGATTGCTACTTTATTGTTTGGACTCTTTGAGGATAAAACATAAAGTTGGTCTCTGGGATTTGAACCCAGAACATTAAGTGTTGTACTCCTAAGCATACATGCATATATACCAGATATGGACCATACAGGCAAGACATAGATTCCATAAGTCCTCCAACAGGCAACCCATCTACATGAACAACAACTCCCAAAGAAGAACAGATTCAGAGCACAGAAGATGCTTTCATCTGGCAGCATCTCTCTACAGACTGTGCCACTGTATTGTGCCACGAAGGTGGCACAATAAGCCATCTGCAGTTTACACAGTAACCCACATGCAACAAAGTTGACCAGTTTCCTCTGTTGCCGTGTGCACTTGTATGCGTGTGTGTGTGTTAGATGATGAGGGCCGTGAGGACCTGTTTAATCCATGCCAGCAGTAAAAAGTAGATGTAGTATGAAGATGATGGTGATGATGAGGATATATTCCTGTTACTGGGGACGAAATTACTGACCACTGGCAGGTATTGAACTGTCCACTTTGAACAATAAACTTTTGCTCAACAAATAACTTTCATTGAATTCTCATATTAGAGCAAACAGTAATAGTAGTAGTAGTACTACTACTACTAAGTAGAACCTATCTGCTCTTCTTTGTCTGTGCGTATACACACACACAGAGCAGCATTACTAAAGCTAATACACTTTTCTTCCAAAGCAAAATATGGTCTCAAGAATTGGGTCCAGTTCCTGAATTGAGCAGCAAAGACTGAGCACACACACATTTGGTTTTTATAATAAAAACAATTTTACATTAAACTGAAGACTACTCAATACATTTGCTAGAGTAAAAATTTATTATTCTTTAACCAGAATAGCACTGACAGTGCTAAAGAATAATTATATAATGTCACTGACAGTGTTAAAGAATAATTATATAATGTCCAAAATCTAAGTGGACAAGTACATTGTCCATAAAGTTTACAACTTCAGCCTCACTCTGCAGTATTATTTAATAGCCATGGTCAGCTTGGCTCCAACCAATGTAAATGGCTAGCATGGCCATATATGGAAGGTGGAATATTTTCTTTTTTATGATTAATATTTATATTTTATTTATTTATATATTTAAATGCCCCTGGTTAAATGTAGGCAGCATAAAGCTACAAATTCACAACCCATTATTTGCCCCTGCACTGTAACCAGTTGGCTGTTGTATCGAGTATAGATTGGTGTCTGACCAGATATTTTGGAATGAGTGGTATAGTTCCCCCCTCCCCAGTACATTACTGGTATTACATGTTAAGAATTAACCCCAGCAAAATTTGGACTCAGAAGATAAACACATATGCTACTGTAAGACACGCATCCAGTGTCCCACTGATATGGCCAGCTGCAGCTACCAAAAATAATAATAATAGACACCATCAAACCAACAATTCACACAACCCACATTTTACGCAGCTGAAATCCACTAACACTACACACATTAAATATTATACACACTGACATTTAAACACACGACAACAATCAAAATATACATACGTACATAATCCATGCCAGCATGGAAGATAAACATGAAATGATGATATCATATATATATATATATATATATATATATATATATATATATGTATGCATATACACACCACAAGTGACACTACTTGAATATTAGAATAGCACCAAAAACAAGCAAAAACCAATGAAATAAACAAAGACCAAGAGCACAAATACACAGCAAGAACATGGAGGTGAGTCTGGTGATGCAGTAGGAACTTGCATGAAACTATTAAAGACAACAGCAATAATAATAATAATAATAATAATAATAATAATAATAGTAAGGCAAGCTGGCAGAAACATAACCACATCTGACAAAATCTTTATGCTCTGAGTTCAAATTCCACTGAGGTCAACTATGCCTTTCATTCTTTCAGGGTCAATGAAATAAGTACCAGTCATGTACTGGAGTCAGTGTAATCAACTTACCCTTTTCTCCTGAAATTACTGGTCTTGAAACCAATAATAATAGTTTGTAATATGGGCACAAAGCCTGGAATTTGGTTCTATATTTTACCTTCTCAGATAGGATGAAAGACAAAGTTAACCAGAGCAGGATTTGAACTCAGCATGTTAAGAGCCAAATGAAATGCCACTCAGCATATTTGTCTGCTGCACCAATAATTCTGCACAATTTTGCAGGCCAGCAATTTCAAAGGGAAGGATCAAGTTGGCTACATCAACCCCAATACTTTTTGCTGGGACTGCTAACAATTCTACCAGCTCACTTATTATTAATAATAGCAATAACAAAGTCTTATAGTAATGTTTAAAACAACAACAACAAATAAAGGAAACCAATCAAACAAACTGTACAAATCTTCAGTTTAAATCTCAATAAATCAATTCTAAAGTTTATATCTCAAAAGATGAATTCCAAAGTTTAAAAATGAAATTTTAAAATTTGTGATAAATAAATGAAGTTACAAATAAATGTGAAGTTCAGAGTAGATTTAGTAGAGAAAGCCAGAGTGGAGAGAGGGAAAAATCAGGTAAAAAACAAGAGAGAGACACAGTTCAATGAATGCAACTAAATCACATATAAGCTGCCCGATGAAGCACAAAAGAGGAAGCACCACCTAGTGGAGACAGTAGCAGGGGAGATAACTGAGACAGCCTGAAGCAACAGCTGTGATTTTGGTTAACAACCTCACAAACAAAACACTGACATTGCAGTGAAGCAAGATTATGTAAAATGGACAGATATTGTCTCACATATATAGAACAGCTGCTTAGGGGACAGGTGGACATAATGTGTAGGAGAGGCAGAGGGGATTGCTACAAAAGGCACTGGAAATGAAAGTCAGTTAATAGAAAGGTGGTAATTAACGGATTTAAGAAAGAGCAATATTTGTTGTTACTACTACTTCTAATAAAAAAAATAAAATCCTTTCTACTCTAGGCACAAGGCCTGAAAGTTTCGGAGAAGAGGCTTGTCAATTACATTGACCCCCAATATTCAACTAGTACTTATTTCAACAACCCTCAAACAATGAAAGGCAAGGTTGACCTCAATGATTATAATTGCTTCAAATTTTTGGCTCAAGGCCAGCAATGCTTATGGAATGAGGTTAGTCAGTTACATCAACCCCAGAACATGACAGGTATTTTATTTTAAGATGAAAGACATAGTTGATCTCGGAGGGATTTGAATTGAGAAGGTAAAAGAGTGAAAAGAAATAATGGAAGGTATTTTTATCCGATTCTACCAGTTCACTGCCTTGGTTTCTAATTTAAGAAAGAAGATCAACAATTTTGAAGAGAGAAGGTCAATCAATACCCTCAGCACACCCCTCCCCATCCCAAGACTGATACTTTATTGAAATCAAACCCCAGAGGGATGAAAGGACAAGTTGCCCACAGCAGGATTTGAACTCCAAATGTAAAGAGTTGGAACAAATGCTGCAAGCAATTCTGACAGCTAACAAGGCACAAGGTCAGCAATTTGGGGGTGAGGGTGGGGGAGTTCAATCAATAGCACTGACCCCGGAATTTGACTGGCCCTTTATTTTACTGACCCAGAGAAGAGGATGATAAAAGTTAAGCTCAGCAGGGTTTGAAGTAACAATATAAAAAAAATCACAAGAGAAACTAAACGACATTTTGTCAGACATTCCAACGAACCAGTTAAATTGTTTCAAATTTCGGCACAGGGGCCAACAACTTTGTGGGAGGAGGTAAGTCAATTACATCGACCCTAATACTCAATTGATATTCACTTTACTGACCCCAAAAGGATGAAATCAACCATAACAGAATTTGATCTCAAAGGTGAACAAAATATCACAAAGCACTTTGCCCAGCATGCCAGTCAACGATATTAATTAGAGTTAATTAAACTGCAATATTAATGTTAATTTAAACATAGAAACTCATTAATATTAGGTTAACTAAAACACTGAGCTAGCAGAATCACTCCCACGCAGGGCCAAACTCTCAGCACCATTTCATCGATGTTCACATTCTGAATGCAAATTCCAAAGGTCAACCCTGCTTTTCATCCTTTTGGGATCAAGAAATTAAGTACCAGTTGAGTGCTGGGGTTGATGTAATCAACTTAACCCTTTCCCCCACCCCGAAATTGTTGGCCTTGTGCCAAAGATCTGAAACCAACATTAGTATTAAGTGTATAAAGTATAATTATCAAGTTAGTCATTATTAATATTAATTATATAAAATATCATTAACTAGATAATTACTTTGGTTACATTAAGCATATTAGTATAATTGATAATACTAAGTTAATTATATAAAACATTATTAGAATTAACTATATTAAGCATTATTAGTGTAGCCTAGTGGTTAAGGTGTTGCACTTACAATCATTAGATTATGGGTTCAATTCCCAGACCAGGCAATGCATTGTGTTCTTGAGCAAAACACTTCATTTCCTATTAATCCAGTCCATCTAAGCCGTAAATGGGTAACCCTTTGATGGGTTAGCCTTTGGATCGGGATGGGGGGAAATGTTGGTCTGTTTGCCTAGCTAGCAGGGTGATGTCGTTTGAAAGCTAAAACAATGTAAAGTGCATTGTGACCAGCGATGTATAACATGCATACAAAAATCTGGTTGAGACTGTGATATTAACTATTGAGTTAAGTATATAATTACTATTATTATTATTATTAGCAGTAACTGTAACTTAGCTAAAAAGTGACCACTGACAGTAAAACCAACAACAAAAATGAAAATAAATTTTTAAAAAAAACAATTCTTTCAAAGCAACAAAAACAATTTGTATGTTGCTAACAATGCATTTGCCAAAGGTAGATTAGCAACTGTTGCTAATGAGCCATTAATAGATTATTACGGTAAAATTTTTAAATAAATTAACAAAAATTCATTGATTGATATTTCTGGATTTCTTTGGAATTAGGAGAAACTAAACACCTCGTTAAATATGGAACTTGAAAGTCTAAGAAATAATATTCTATAATTAACTCTGATAGCTTTTAATTGACATAATTATATAATTAACATTTTTATGTACATTTATAATCTATGAACACTGCACAATTGTCAGTTATTATTATCATTTCATTTGTCGTCGTCATTTAACGTCTATCTTCCATTATTATTATTATTATTATTATTATTGGTGGTGGTGGTGGTGGTGGTGGTGGTGGTAGTAGTAGTAGTAGTAGTAGTATGTTGATGTGAAATTAAGCCTGAGAGAGTGTGTCTGAACTGTTTTGATCAATCAAAAATTTAAGTTATTGAAATGCAGAATGGGATTAAAGATGACTGATGATTCTTAAGTCATTGAGATACAGAGTAGGATTAAGGATGATTGATGATGAAGGTTTATTGAAAACTTCAAGAATGTGTAAACATGTTGCTATTTTCCATTAGCAACATGTTGGAATGACAGATAATTGTGAGTGAAACCAGCAGACAGACTGTAGAAATGGATGAATAATACACAGATGGGGAAGAATTCACAGAACAGTGGGGAGGAGAATGGCAGCTGAAACCTCAGAATACACAAGACTCAAACTAATAGTTTCCCAGACATTAATGGAATTTCTGACAGAGGGGAGAGGAATCCAAGAAGAAATGGTAAAGAATAATAGTAACTTATTTTAATATTTCACAGAGAATCTACAGCAAAGTAAATTTTAAATATAATAGCTTTTTTGATATGTTGCTGGGACATTATAATACGTTGCTGGGACATTATAATATGTCGGTGGGACATTATATGTTGTTGGGACATTATAATATATTAGTGGGACATTATAATATGTTGTTGGGACATTTTAATACGTTGGTGGGACATTATAATACGTTGGTGGGACATTATAATACGTTGGTGGGACATTTTGATACATAGGTGGGACATTTTAATATGTTGGTGGGAGATTATAATACGATGGTGGGAGATTATAAGCTCATTATAAATACTAACATAAAAGCAAGATATTCTCTATAACAAATATCCTGATATTTTGGGGACAAAATTCATTTTAGTTGGGTTTAATTAAATATGATATGCCAAGTAAATATTGAGTAGTAATAAATAAGTTTCACAGAATTTAGATAAACATCATTGAAAACCCCTTTAAAAGGTATCTGGGCAATAATTTAAGATGATTTTGTTGCAGTCTCACAATAAATACTGAGACTTTATAGAAAACTAAGAGGGGAGGCAACAAACCAAAAACAGGATTAAATAACTAGTGTACAGGGAGCACGACAAAGGATGGAGGTGGGGGAGGGGCAATAAGAATTAAAGTCTTCAATGCATGTTTTTTATTTTTCATAAATTTAATTATTAAAATAATGTTTTCTATTTGATAAACAAATTAATGATAAAATTAAATTATTAATTATCATTATTTCAAGATATTTTTCAATCATTTTTTTTTATTTATTAAATTTTCATCTCAGTTATGAGATTTATTTTAAATAATAATTTAATAGTAATTAAATAAATTACGGCACTTGGAAGAAAAAAGGTATTGCTTCATTTCAAGACAGAAGAACAAATAATACATTATTGTTGCAATAAATTTTGCAGAAGCAGCCAAAAATTGCTTTAAGAAGCTACATCCAGAAGATGGTAACAAAGATAGTTAATACCTGTAATTAATACAGTTACTAATTATGTACACAGGTAGTTTTCATTTAGATATTATTACTATTATTATTACAGTTGAAGCAGAGAAAATAAAACTGTTTGTATTGGACCATAAAATGAAGATTGTCTTCTTCTATTGTGGAAATGTCAAAGGTTTACTTATAATAATAATAATAATAATAAAAACAATGATAATAAGAAGTTATGTCACAATGATTCATTATCTGGATTGCGGAATCCTTCACTATGTCGCTCCTTGCCAATCATATCCAAAAGTGCTTTGGCATCAGCATTCGCATCAAGAATGCTGCCTCCTCCCTGAAACAGATTCAAAAATAACTATATTAAACATACACACATATGCATATACATACATGACATGCACACATACTTGGTCACTATAATTAATATAGTCTTGGTCACTATAATTAATATAGTCTTGGTCACTATAATTAATATAGTCTTGGTCACCATAATTAATATATACTTGGTCACCATAATTAATACATACTTGGTCGCCATAATTAATATATACTTGGTCACTATAATTAATATATACTTGGTCACTATAATTAATATAGTCTTGGTCACTATAATTAATATATACTAGGTCGCCATAATTAATATATACTTGGTCACCATAATTAATATATACTTGGTCACTATAATTAATATATACTTAGTCACTATAATTAATATATACTTGGTCACGATAATTAATATAGTCTTGGTCACTATAATTAATATATACTTGGTCACCATAATTAATACATACTTGGTTACTATAATTAATATATACTTGGTCACTATAATTAATATATACTTGGTCACGATAATTAATATAGTCTTGGTCACTATAATTAATATATACTTGGTCACCATAATTAATATATACTTGGTCACGATAATTAATATAGTCTTGGTCACTATAATTAATATATACTTGATCACCATAATTAATATATACTTGGTCACCATAATTAATACATACTTGGTTACTATAATTAATATATACTTGGTCACTATAATTAATATATACTTGGTTACTATAATTAATATAGTCTTGGTCACTATAATTAATATATACTTGGTCACCATAATTAATATATACTTGGTCACCATAAATAACATATACTTGGTCACTATAATTAATATAGCCTAATTACTTGGCCAATATAATCATTAGAATTGAGGTGTATTTTCTAATTTCTTTTTATACCTGCGACGCTTCTGGAACCAAAGACTGAATGCTCCATACTTCAATAGCGTCAACGTGGAACTCTGTCTGTCCAGATAACTGCGGACTGTTGTAGGTGGTACACTTTGGAAT
The DNA here is from genome assembly GCF_006345805.1 of Octopus sinensis. Taxonomy (NCBI): domain Eukaryota; kingdom Metazoa; phylum Mollusca; class Cephalopoda; order Octopoda; family Octopodidae; genus Octopus; species Octopus sinensis. The sequence continues at coordinate 108,022,964 of NC_042997.1, read as the reverse complement.
GGCTTTACTGTGGCCAGTGTCGAAGCTTTCATCAATCCATAAACCAAAATAATGCAACTGTCCACCCATTCCCTGAAATAAAACAGAAACAATTTACTGAAACCAGAAGAATAAAAGGGTTGAAGGGACACAGAGCCACCCTATTTAGGGATAAAATCATCATCTCCATTTAACATCTGTTTTCAATGCTGGCATGGGTTGGATGGTTTGACAGGAGCTGGCAAGGCCAGGAGCCACACCACAGTCTGTTTTGGCTGGGTTTCTACAGTTGGATGCCCTTCCTAATGCCAACCCCTTCACAGAGTGTACTTGGTGCTTTTTACCTGGCACCAGCACCGACAGGGTCACTAAGTGGCTTGTAAGACAAAAATCCCTCAACTGGGAGGGGTGAATAGTATTGAGGGGGTGTGGCTTTGTGCCAGTTGAGAGATTTAAGATATAGAGGGGACAGACATGGGTGTCTTGCTGTAGAGTAGAAACATGGACACCGCAGTTGGAAAACAAAGGGGAGAGAGAGAGAGAGAGAGAGAGTTGGAGAGTAAGATAAAAGGGGTGGTAGTGAGAGAGATGATGGTAGAAATGTGTTCTCAAGGGACTTTGGATGTGGTGAGAATAGGTGAGGTGATATATTGGCTTGGGCTGGGTGGTGAGCGAGCAAGATGGGGTGACTGGAGTAAATGATGGAGAGAAATATGTGATGCTTGGGGTAAGTGTTGCAGTATATATGTGAGGGTATTTGAGGGTGAGAGCAGGCAAGTGAGGAGGGGTAGAGATAAAGCAGACAAGTGACATAGCAAGAGGTGTGAGGTGAGTAATGAAAAGAGAATCTGTTTGGGACAGCATAATGAGGTTCTATGAAAAGATGACACAACAAGGAAGAGATCATCATCATCATCATCATCATTTAACGTCCGCTTTCCATGCTAGCATGGATTGGACGATTTGACTGAGGTCTGGTGAACCAGACTCCAATCTGATCTGGCAGAGTTTCTACAGCTGGATGCCCTTCCTAACGCCAATCACTCTGAGAGTGTAGTGGGTGCTTTTACGTGCCACCAGCACGAGGGCCAGTTTGGTGGTACTGGCAACGGCCATGCCCAAATGGTGCTTTTTATGTGCCACCTGCACAGGAGCCAGTCCAGCGGCACTGGCGACGAACTCGCCCGAATGTTTCACATGACCCCAGCACAAGTGCTAGTAAGGCGATGCAGGTAACTATCATGCTCGAATGGTGTGTTTAATGTGCCATCGATATAAATGTAATTACAAGACTGGTAGAAAGCAGGGGGAGTGGAAAGAGAAAGAGAAATCTAGTGAGGAAAAAGCAAAGGTATTTAATACAAGAGTAGGAAGTAAGGAAGGTGGAGGGCAATGTGATGCAGAGTGAGATTGAACCAGAAACCACATCACTCCCTTCCTGCTTGTTCAGTACTTTTTCATCTCTCTACCACTTACCCTCAACCCCCATCCCCATTGCCATCCTTATTTCCCAACCCATCCTTTCTCTTTCAGTAACAAGAAATTCCATCCAAAATTTTGCGTATCTGGAACACCCCTTACCACCACCATCACTTACCTGCCTTGCCCTTCAATTTCTTGCATCATCCTTTTCCATGACTAACCATCACTCTCTCTAACAAGGCAATGTTATCCTACTGAACTGCAAACCTATTTCTTTACTACCCACAAGGGGCTAAACACAGAAGGGACAAACAAGGACAGACAAACGGATTAAGTCGATTATATCGACCCCAGTGCGTATCTGGTACTTATTTAATCAACCCTGAAAGGATGAAAGGCAAAGTCGACCTCAATGGAATTTGAACTCAGAACGTAATGGCAGACGAAATACCGCTTAGCATTTCACCCAGCATGCTAACGATTCTGCCAGCTCACCTGAACTACTAACCATTACACAGACTGCTCATTATTGACAACAACCCTTTCCATTACTCTCTCTTGTTGCAGCAAACATCTCTGTCTCTCTCCCTCTTCATTCTGTCACTGTTCCCCACCCCCAGCTATACTCTTGCCCCCCTCTCACCTTAACTCATCATCAACAATCACATTCTCTTCTACCTGCCCTGTTAAACACTAAACAGAGACAACAAAGCAATAACGTCTCCTTTCTCTCGTAGAGTACCCGGCCACCCCATTAATGCTAGTGTCATGATAAAACACACCCAGTAGACTTTGTAAAAGGGTTAGTTGATATATGATGGCAGCGGAGGGATGAGAGGAACCTTTAATCTTGTCTTGACAAAGACATGGTATTCTCCCCATTGCTGGTGCCATGATAAAAAGCACCGAATACACTCTAAAAAAAAGGTTGGTGATAGGAAAACCATCCAGCCATGGAAACCACATGGAAAATAGTTTGTATGAATAAAATATGGTCCTCCAGATTCATCTGACAAAGTAGTAACCTTGAATAAGAATTCATCATCATCGTTTAACGTCTGTTTTCCGTGCTAGCATGGGTTGGACGGTTTGACTGGGGTCTGGGAAGCCAGGAGGCTGCACCAGGCACCAGTCCGATCTGGCAGTGTTTCTACAGCTGGATGCCCTTCCTAACGCCAACCACTCCGTGAGTGTAGTGGGTGCTTTTTTACATGCCACCGGCACAGGTGCCAGGTGAGGCTGGCAACAGCCACGATCAGTTGGTGCTTTTTATGTGCCACCGGCATGCAGGCCAGTCGAGGTGGCGCTGGCAACGGCCATGTTCGGATGGATCTTTTTACGTGCCACCGGCACAGGTATCACAACTACAATTTCCATTGATTTTTGATCTGGATTATAACCACCTGTCCAATCCAAACCAGCGTGGAAAGCCAATCTAGGATGATGATAATGATGGAATAAATTGTAAATGCTGATGATCTGAACAGGTAAAATGAATGAACTTACTATTCCATTTGGAATGGTTTGTTGTCCTTGGTTCATGTACATGAAGTGGTCATTATAACCCGAAGGTAAATACACACCAAGATTTGGTCTGAGAGAGAATAAACGGCAATCATGGGAACCTGAAAAATGAACACAATTAGAAGAAATCAGTAAATCAACGAGATTTCACCAAGATTTTAACATCTCAAATCTGAATTTTAAAATATTTCATCATAGTGACTTTTACATTAATCTACCCCTCCTATGCTTTGGGATAATTACCAGACTGACCATTCCTGGTTAAGCAGACCTTGTGATCAAAGGTATTTCTTCCATGGATACCCTACATTTACATTTGACGGATATTTGTCCTCATCTTGTTTGCTGTTAACACGTTTCGGCTGATGTACACTCCAGCCTTCATCAGGTGTCTTGGGGGAAATTTCGAACCTGGGTTCTCATTCCTAAGGTAACTTTCAATGTTATTATTATTATTATTATTATTATTATTATTCAGGTCACTGCTTGGAATCAAACCACTACGCCATATGCCTGTGGGCATATGGTATAGTGGTTAAGAGCACAGGCTACTAACCAAGATTCCAAGTTCAATTCCAAGCAGTGGCCTGAATAATAATAATAATAATAATAATAATAATGATAATAATAATAACATCGAAAAATACCTTAGGAATGAGAACCCAGGTTCGAAATTTCCCCAAGACACCTGATGAAGGCTGGAGGGTATATCAGCCAAAACATTGTGTTAACAACAAACAAGATGAGGACAAATATCCAAATGTAAATAATGTACATAATTCCTCATCTCTTAAATATAGAACTGTATGGATACCTTTATTGCTCATTGATTCTGGGTATCAACCACCTATCAAATTTTTCTTCTCTGTCGACTTGCTCTGATCCTACTGCCTCTCTTGTGCATCAATAATTTACATAAAAGTCAACCATATGAAATTCCAGCTTATTTTTCTCCCTTCTTCCGAGAAGATCAAGATGTCTTTTTATGGTTTTACAAGAATTTTCCTTTTTTGTATTTGGTTTCCAAGATTCTTGATATGAAATCATATGTTGGAATAAATTTTGTTATATCATGGGTGGGTCATTAAATCAAAAATAAACACATGCTCTTTCACACACACACTGGTTATATTACACTTTTGTTATTATGAGTCAACTAATTGACCATTTAACTAGTTGATTGGTTGATTGATCACTCAGTCAATCAATCAATCAATCAATCAGCTAGGTTCATCAGGATTCTTTCATCATCATTTGCAATGTCATCAATGATATGCCTTCACCACTGGTTAACAAGTTGGCTAATAATAATAAAAGAACTAAAATAGAACCAGTGAGTGTGTTTCTTTTTGATATTATGACTCTCCAAAAATACTATAGAATTATTTTCCTTTTTGATAGATTTACTTTAAAATCTTGATATTCAATTCTGCTTCCATGGCTGGTATTTCTCATCTTAGTGTTTGATATTCTGTTATAAGAGCAAGATCATCATCATACAGAAGTTCTCAAGACGGCCAGTCTTAAATTTCTCCTGAGATAGTCTCCATACTAAGATATTCAGAGACCAATATTAATCATTATTTTCCAGGGTTTTCATTCAAAATTTATCAAAAAAACCAACATTTCTGATTGCCATGAAATACAGAATTGACTTTAGTTCCTTATGTAAAGGCTTTGAAGAAACAACATTATTCTTGTAATTATTACAACATGAGACCAATTATATTTTACATAATTTGATTATTGTTTTAATTAATAAAATATTTGAATATATTTCAAATGAAATATAATGTAAAGGCACAGGTATGACTGTGGTTAAGAGGCTTGCATCCAAGCATATGGTCTTCGGTTCAGTCTCACCTTGTGACACTTTGGGTATCTTTTACTATGGCCCTGGGACAATCAAAACTCTGTGAGTGGCTGTGGTAGACATACACTGAAGTAAAACCCATCAAATATATATATATATAGTCTTTTTCTTTTATTTGTTTCGGTCATTTGACTGTGGCCATGCTGGAGAACCACCTTAGGTTAAGCAAATCAATGCCAGGACTTATTCTTTGTAAGTCTAGTACTTATTCTATTGGTCTCTTTTGCCGAACCGCTACTTTAGAGGGACATAAACACACCAGCATCAGTTGTCAAGCAATGTTGGGGGACAAACACAGACAGACAAACATATACATGCACACACACACACATATATATCTTTATATATAAAAGTAAGGTTGTGTGTCTGTCTCCTACGATTTAGATTCCTAACTACTCCCACATTTTGCGGTGCAGTTTAACCGAAACCGGGTATCTTATAGTCGTGATTCATATCGAGCCCTTCTGGGTATTAGCGCGCATCTACGATGAGTCTACGATTTTAAAAATAATTTACCATCATTTTTTTCCATTTTAATGCATTTTTTCTGCTATTTTATAAAGGAAAGTAACTCTCTAAAAATGTCTACGATGAGTCAACGATTTAAAAAAAATTTACCATCATTTTTTTCCATTTTTAATGCATTTTTTTGCTATTTTTTGGCTATAACTCTCTAAAAATGCTTTATAGTTATTTCCCTTACAAACCCGAGCAACGCCGGGCAATACTGCTAGTATATATATAATGGGCTTCTTTCAGTTTCCATCTACCAAATCCACTCACAAGGCTTTGGTTGACCCAAGGCTATAGTAGAAGACACTTGCCCAAGATGCCACGCAGTGGGACTGAACCCATAACCATGTGGTTGGTAAGCACAGGCTACTTTATTTCATAAAATTTGCCATGAAGGCATTACAAAGAGGGGACAAACAAGGACAGACAAACATAAAAAGGTGTAGTAGCTGCTATAACGTTTAAAAATTTATGATGATAAATTTAAAAATTACAAAGTACTATTTACAAATTACAAATTACAAATTATTAATTACCAATTACATGATAACATGTTACTCATTGCGATTTGCAATGACTTCTCTGAAGGAAAGGCATCCGATCACCAGGGTAGAACCCTTGCTTTCTCTTTCCTTTTCCTTTTTTTTTGGACTCCACTTACCTGGTGCCAATTGCTTCCATCTTTTCATGAATCTATCTCGTGACAGGTACCTCTTCTCCAGCCTGATCTTACTACTGAGGTGGTAACTAAAATAGTTAACCAACCCCTGGCCGGATACAAAAGGACCCGTCACTATGCCTCTCACACGCGTCTTCCATACTGTTTCTTTCAGTATGGCTGCTACGCAGAAATAAGCACAGGCTACTGACCACACAACCACTCCATAATGTGATGTTCCAGGATGGTAAGATCAACAAAGAAACTACTCCATCTGGTGAGCAGTAAATATTATTCAATAGACACAATATAGTTTTTATGTGCTACGAAGAATTTCACGCAATCATGACACCATCACTAAGAGAATCTCCACCCGAGGATAAAGGACTCCTGCAAACCTGAGTTGATTCTGGAGTTTCCATCTCCTAGGAGGATTATCGTTCAAGATCAGAGAGAGTCTCTTGCACACAAAGCCTAGGCTAGTTAACTCATAGCTGGGACCCTCACAGGTGCTACTACTCAGGGTCAGAATAGACCTGGGAACAATAGTGGTTAAGAGGCAGTTCCACCTTCTTCAAACCCTGGAACTACTCAACCAGAGCTCCACCCTTGGATGCAGCTTCAAGTCAAACCCAGAGCTATTCATCGTCATTATCATCATTATTATTATTGTTATTATTATTATTATTAAGGCAGTGAGCTGGCAGAATCGTTAACATGCCAGGCAACCTGATTAGTGGCATTTTGTCCATCCTTACATTCTCAGTTCAAATTCTGCTGAAGTCGACTTTGCCTTTCATCCTTCAGGGGTCAACGAAATAAGTACCAGTTACATATTGGAATTAATATGATTGACTATCCTCCACCCCACAAAATTTCAGGTCTTGTGCCTACAGTAGAAAGGATTAATATTATCATTAGTAGCAATAGTAGTAGCAGCAGCAGCAAGAGTCAGCAAAGCAAGCAAATCAGGGAGCTAACAGAATTATTAATGTATCAGACGAAATCTTAGTGGCATTTCTTTCAGTTCCTTACATTCTGAGTTCAAATGCCACCAAGACCACATTATCATGATCTAACATCCACTTTCCATGCTGGCATGGGTTAGATGATTTGACTGAGGACTGGTGAGCCAGATGGCTGCCCCAGACTCCAATCTGATCTGGCAGAGTTTCTACAGCTGGATGCCCTTCCTAACGCCAACCACTCCAAGAGTTTAGTGGGTGCTTTTACGTGCCTTTGGCACGAGGGCCAGTCAGGTGGTACTGGCAACGGCAGTGCTCAAATGGTGCTTTTTATGTGACACTGGCATGGGAGCCAGTCCAGTAGCACTGGCAACGACCTCGCTTGAATGGTCTCACTCGGATTGCTGGGTCTTCTCATGCACTGCATATTTCCAAAGGTCTCGGTCACTAGTCATTGCATTGGTGAGGCCTAATGTTCGAAGGTCGTACTTCACCACCTGATCCCAGGTCTTCCTGGGTCTACCTCTTCCACAGGTTCCCTCAATCGCTAAGGTGTAGCACTTTTTCACACAACTATCTTCATCCATTCTCGCCACATGAACATACCAGCGCAGTCGTCTCTCTTGCACACCACATCTGATGCTTCTTAGGTTCAACTTTTCTCTCAAGGTACTAACACTCTGTTGAGTATGCACACTGACATTACACATCCATCAGAGCATACTGGCTTCATTCCTTGCAAGCTTACGCATGTCCTCAGCAGTCACGGCCCATGTTTCACTGCCATGTAGCATGGCTGTTCGTACACATGCATCATACAATCTACCTTTCACTCTGAGCGAGAGGCTCTTTGTCACCAGCAGAGGTAGGAGCTCTCTGAACTTTGCCCAGGCTATTCTGATTCTCGCAGCTACACTTTCAGAGCATCCACTCCTGCTACTGACTTGATCACCTAGGTACCGGAAGCTATCAACTACTTCTAGTTTTTCTCCCTGGAATATGGCGGAAGTTGTCTTTTATCCTTTAAGGATCAATAACAAACTAACAATCAAGTACTTGAGGCCAACGTAACTGACTTGCCCCTCCCCTCAAAATTGCTAGCTTTCTTCCAAAATTATTAATATTATCATTAATAATAATAATAAAATTATTATTATAAGTGAAGAAAATAATTGGTTAAAAATAGTTGTACTCACCATAAAATTTGGGTCTCAGTTGCCAGCTACAGTTGGTTATTCCACCGAAACAATGCTTGTCTTTGTCTTGAATAATTAAGACAGTGGGCCCTTTATTTAGAATATATGAGATTAATTGTGAAAAACTGTTACCATGGAGTCGACTACTGAATAAGAGGGTCCATTTTACACAGAGTTCCTTGGGGAGATGATGAGAAAGGTAAACTAGAGATGAGAAATCAAGAAGTGTATTAAATTTGTTCCAATTGACTCCAGTAACACGAGGCAGCTGAATTAATTGATGCTCCAATACAGAAGAGGCACTTGCATCAGTAATATTAAACTGAAAAATATTTTTATTAAAAAAAAAATATATATTTAATACCTTTAGCAACACAATCACAGATTAAAGGACTTTATTGATATAAAGACACATTAAAGGACTTTATCATACAAATAGACACTAAAGGTCTTTAACCAAAATGGCAAACCTTGGCAGCAAACAATTTAACTTTTAAGTTAACTTTGGAAATCATTATCAGACTTATTAACTTCCATTAACCTTTTAGTGTTCGCATTATTCTGCCAAAATTAATGCTTTTTTATCCACATTGCTTTGAATTAATCATGCATTATCTTGTAGCTATGAGATTTTGATGAGGTAGCTGTTAATTTTCAAAATGATATTGTAGGGTTGGTGTGAGAGACCAGATCTGGCCAGTTTGAACATAAAACAGGCAGAATACTTTTAGCCGGATATGTCCAGTTTAAATGCTAAAGGGTTAAACCCTGCCCCGATAATATTTTTGGTTGAGGCTTTAGTTTAAAGTATAACCCCTTGAATGTTGGTAACTGAAAACTATATGCTTAGGGTGCAACTCCTCAGCTCAAGAAAACCTGATTTGTTTCTCTCCCCACACAATGCTACTTATTCAGAATTCATTTCTCATGTTTATGGTCAGATGGTGGCTTGTTTAGTAATAATACTGTGTCGTGGCTAACTTAATGATAATTATATTCTCACACATCAATAATGTTGTCTATTCTAACCTTTTAGCATTCAGATTAATCCTACATTATCTCATGCCTTCAACATTTCAATAATGTGATTGTTTATTTTTAGAACGACATTGAAGGATAGGTATGAGAGGCCAGATGTGGCCATTTTGAACATAAAACAGGTAGAATACTTTTGGCCGGAAATGGCTGGTTTAAATGCTAAAGGGTTAAGTCAAGTCAGCTTGAGTTAACTTCCGTTAACTTCAATTCAACTGAAGTTAACAGATTTTATAGTTTCGGCACTTTTTAAAGGTGTTTTTAGGTGTTTTTAGAGCAAAAACTGATTTTTAGTTTTTTTTTCTATAATAAAAAATTAACATTAACGGTTTATCGATAACTTCCATTACATATTTATAGAAATAACTGATTCCCGGTTATTGTAGTTAACTTATTGGTTAACAGATTAACGGTTAACAAAGTCAACTTTTCAATTAATGGTGCCCACCTTTGCAAAATGGACCCAAACATGAAGGACTGCACTGTACCAAATGCAAACTATGAACAGACAAGAAGTGCAGTGGTATCACTTTCAAGTTAACCAATAAAGCAGGCTTTGTATATAGCAAATATTTAGCAATAACAAGTGAAGATACATGGGAAAGAGATTTATTCAAATATTCAAAGGGATTCCCAGTGTCAGCTGATAGTTTCTGTTACCTTGGTGACTTAACAGCGGAAGAGGATGTACTGAAAAATAGTTGTTCAGATATGAACAAACAGGCAAAAGTTCAGAAATCTGTTAATTCCATTGGTAACAAATTATTTCTCTCTCAGAGCTGAAAGTAAACCATGAAATGTGTACTAACAGTTGTACTAACAGTTGTGCTAAATGGTCGCCATGAATGCAGAGCAGCTGCAAAAACTAGAAAAGAAGGAAGCAAACACACTCCATTGAATGTGCAACATAAGTGTGTATGAACAACAAATGTGTTGAGAGAAAAACTGGGCTTAAGAGAAATCAGTTGGCAACCACTTTGTGAAATGTTTTGGCATTAAGAAAGGCATCCAACTATAAAGACTCTACTTTAAACTGAGACACTGGAGCAAAACATGGGCTCCTCCAGCCTGTTGGGCCCTGTTCAAATGTCCAACTCATGCTACCATGGAAAGCAGATGTACAATGATTATTATTATTGAACTGGTTGAATTGTTTAGTGTCAGGAAAAATGCTTTTGATATTTATCCCAGCTCTTTATATTCTGAGTTCAAACCTTATCAAAGTCAACTTCACCTTGCATCTTTTCAGGTTTAATAAAGTAAGATGCTAGTCCAGCCCTGAAGTTGGAGAGACCAATAGACACCTCCCCTCAAATTTCAAACCTTCTTTCTATGATAGAAAATTATTACTGTTGCTGGTATTTTCATTTCACCAGCAGGTGGCACTGTAGTGACCCTTGGTTACATACAGTACAGTGGAACCTCGGTTTAAGAATTCAATTTGCTCCTGAAGGTCATCTGTCATCCAAAAATGTTTCTAATTCCAAACTATTCTTCCCACAGGAAATTCAAGAGAAGGCAATGCAAATTCAAAGAGGGATGTGCAATGAGCAAAAGCTGGGCACCAACTGATGCTCTCCTCCCACTGATATTTCCAGCTTGTTGCCAGCTTGCATGTTTGTTACTCAAGACACCATTCATCACCCAAGATGTTCATAAACCAATTCATTCATGATGAGAGACATTTGTAAACCAAGATTCCATTGTATTGTGTCTTGGTGGTTTGGAAAAATACAACAGTTTTTAAGATGATGGGTGAAAGATGCCATGAGTTGTTTCCTAGTTTTCATGTCTGGTCTCTTCATGAAGCTAGGGTTAAACATCGGAACAATTAAAGTATTTATACCAATAGCAATCACACGAAATGTGTTTAGACCCTTGTGTATTTATTCTCAATCACATTTACAAAAGAGTAGAAATACACACCAAGTGTAAGACTTCCCATAACTCAATTCATGCCATTTGTCTGTTTATCTTCAATAATTTGTCACTTAGACAGAAAGACTCTACAGCTATCCATCAACTTTTTTATAAAGTTCAAAACTCTCAGTTGAGGAGGTTTTGCTTTGTTTGTTTTGCAAAGGTATTTGGTGACCCTGTCAGTGATGGTGCCATGTTAAAAGCATTGGTACTAGTGCCATGTAAAAGGTACAGGTGCTATGTAAAAAGCACTGTTGATGGTGTCAGGTAAAAAGCACCCAGCACACACTGTAAAGTGGTTGGCATTAGGAAGGGCATCCAGTCGTAGAGACCAAGCCAAAACAGACTATAGAATATGGAGCAGCTTTTTGGCTTTCCAGCTCATGTCAAACTGTCCAACCCATGCCAGCATGGAAAATGGACAAATGATGATGATGAAATCTTCAACAAAATAGAACTAAAAATATTGATTGTAAAACCAAAAATGAGAAAAAGCTTTCTACAAAGAAAAAAAAAAGCAAACATCACTGTCTTGGAACTGTAAATAACATTTCTCTTAAATTTACAGTTTTATCTTAAAACTTTGGTTCCAGATGACATTTTCCAAAGAAACTCAAACTTCCTGTGATGCACATCAATAAAATTCTTCATTCAAAATAAAAGACAATAAATACACACAGCATTAAACTACATAAACAGAGTAGAACTATTTTTAATTCTTTTACTTGTTTAAACCAAGAGTGTGGCCATGCTGGAGCAACAACTTGAAAGGTTCCGGTAAATCCTACCAATCACAGCACTTATTCCAATTTACTTATTTTGCCAATCTCTGTCAAATGCTCCAAGAAATAACCCAGGTTTTTTTTTTCTTTTTACACATCTACATGACAAGCTTCTGCACAGTCTCCACCAAATACCTCTGACAATGCATTGGTCAACTTATGGTCACAGAAGAAAATAGGTGCCCAAGATGGCGCTTAGTAGAATAGAACCTGGAACCACATGACAGAGAGGGACACTTCTTAACAACAATACAACCTTGGCACTAATTGATAAAATATTTTTTAAAAGTATTTTTTCCCATAAAACATTTTAAGAATTCCAAAAGAAATGGTGAGGGGAAAATTGGATACTTACATCTGTTATCAAGTTGAAACATTTGAAGAAAACAGTATCAAAGATTTTCCGGAATAAACTTGCTTTGAGTAACCAAATTTCAACCTCAGTTTCACTGAGTTCAAACTCATTGCTGTCACGATTTTTGTCTGTTGGGTGAGAAAACACAGATTTCATCTCAAACAATCAAAGCTTCAGGTTCAAGTAAAAGGCAAAACTGACCAATCTCAACTAAAAACTCAAAGTTCATCTGTTTTCCTGTCATTTCATTAAAATGATAAAGATTACAAATAAAATAATCATTTCTCCCTTTAACCCTTTCGTTACTGTATTTATTTTGAGATGCTCGAAATTTCTTCCAATTACTTTAAATATAACAAAGAATTGTCTGGCACCCGTGTCGGTGATACGTAAAAGCACCATTCGCTCGTGGCCGTTTGCCAGCTCTGTCTGGCCCCCGTGTCGGTGGCACGTAAAAGCACCATCCGTTCGTGTTCGTTGCCAGCCTCGCCTGGCCCCGTGCCGGTGACACGTAAAAGCACCGTCCGTTCGTGGCCGTTTGCCAGCTCCGTCTGGCCCCGTGTCGGTGGCACATAAAAGCACCGTCCGTTCGTGTCCGTTGCCAGCCTCGGCTGGCCCCCGTGCCGGTGACACGTAAAAGCACCGTCCGTTCGTGGCCGTTTGCCAGCTCTGTCTGGCCCCGTGTCCGTGGCACGTAAAAGCACCATCCGTTCGTGTTCGTTGCCAGCCTCGGCTGGCCCCCGTGCAGGTGACACGTAAAAGCACCGTCCGTTCGTGGCCGTTTTCCAGCTCTGTCTGGCCCCGTGTCGGTGGCACGTAAAAGCACCATCCGTTCGTGTTCGTAGCCAGCCTCGGCTGGCCCCCGTGCAGGTGACACGTAAAAGCACCGTCCGTTCGTGGCCGTTTGCCAGCTCTGTTTGGCCCCGTGTCGGTGGCACGTAAAAGCACCATCCATTCGTGTCCGTTGCCAGCATTGCCTGGCCCCGTGCCGGTGACACGTAAAAACACCATCCGTTCATGGCCGTTGCCAGCATTGCCTGGCCCCGTGCCGGTGACACGTAAAAACACCATCCGTTCATGGCCGTTCGCCAGCTCTGTCTGGCACCTGTGCAGGTGGCACGTAAAAAATACCCACTACACTCGCGGAGTGGTTGGCGTTAGCACTCGCGGAGTGGTTGGCGTTAGGAAGGGCATCCAGCCGTAGAAACACTGCCAAATCTGACTGGGCCTGATGAAGCCTTCCGGCTTCACAGACCCCAGTTAAACCGTCCAACCCATGCTAGCATGGAAAACGGACGCTAAATGATGATGATGATGAATTTAATAAAATAACTTAGTTATCATTCAGCTAGTGTTAGGAACATGAATTGTGACTAAGGTTTAGTGGAAGATTTTAATTCAGAACTTTTGAAAACAAGGCATTTGTACTACAGAGCCAGAGGCAGTTTCAGCCGGGTTAGTAATGAAAGGGTTAAGGAAAAAAATCAAGTTAAAAATGTTGACACTTCAAAGAGCCAGCCCAGCTACAGCAGGCCGTTCCTTTTTCTTGTTACTTTCTTTTTTCTATGTGAGTGCCGTAGACTTGAAAGATAGAAATTCTCCCTATATTTTTGAAATTTTTGAATCATGGGTTCTTGATTTTCTTTTTCTTTTTTTTGTTCTTAAAAGAGAAAATTACTATTTTATCTAAAATAAAATATTAATCCTTATAATCTTAATCAAAAGGCAGAAAAAACAAAGAGATTACCTCTTTAGAGACAAAGATCAGTTGCAATGGGAGGAGATGAATCTCATAAGAAAGGAGAAACAAACAACAACAAATGGATTGTACCTTATAGTGAGACTCTTTTAAGAGTATTCAAATACTACTGCAATGTTGAAATCATTGCCTCAGTCAGGTCAGTTAAGTACGTCATCAGGTACACACTGAAAGGAAATGACCAAGCTGCTTTGATAACGAAATTAGTCAATATTTAATGAGTAGGTATATTGGTCCATCTGAAGCAATTGCATCTATTTTAGGACTTTCAGTTCATGAGAGAGCACCTGCAATAGTGAGACTGCAAGTTCATCAACCAGGTGAACAAAGAATGTTGCTCAGAAATAATGAGGACATACATGACTGTCAGTGAACAGCATGAGAAGAACACTGACAGAATTCTTTTCATTGTGCATCAGTGATGACTGCAAAAACATTACTTTACGCTGTAGTACCCATGTATTTCACTTGGAACAGTAATAACAAAGAATGGCAAAGAAGAAAGTGAGGAAAAGAAGTTGAAAGCTATTTGAATGTTTTCAAAGAAGAAACACTTGGTTGTGCTTATATTGTCACACCAAAAGCAGGAGAATTGTATTATTTAAGAATTTTATTGCACGAAGTTTTAAATAGTATTTTTTTCCTTTCCTGCTGCACATCAACATTTTCAACTTGGAGTGGTTGTGACCCAACAAGTCATGACAGGTACATAAAATTTTTCTATAAAACATAAGAGTGCATAAGGACATTATTTCCATTATGACCATTTAGAGCGAAGAAGTTGTGGTAATGGATAGGTGGATAGTCTAGTGAAAGTAATTTCCCCCCTTCCACAAAAGCCTAACATCTGTTATTCTCTAATTAAATTGGGACAATACCTATCTTGACCCAAAACAACAAAAATACATGAGTGTCATCTGACCTCATAACACAACAATCCCTCCATCATCATCATCAACACCAGTTATGTCTGTTTGCAACAGTTTGGATAGTCATGATCCCAATCAGTTCTTAATTACAATTCCTCATTTTTTATATATTGCAAACCTCTTTCTTGCTCATACTTTCCATTTTTTTATGCTTGTGTCTATGACTGGATACTCTTCCAAGCACCAACTCCATTGCAAACAGTACTAGAGGCATTTTATCATGGCACCAGTTCTCTCTATCTCTCCTATGTTTTTACTCAGACTTTCCTCTACATGGTGTGGCAGTCACTTTGCCTCTTACTCGGATTTTCAGAAATTTTGCATGACTGTATCCGAAAATTTCTTCATACAACTTGATCAAATATCCAATATGAGCTATATGTAGACATGCATAAATTCTATAGGTTTAAAACCTTTCATCAGATCTCCATGAATCGAACTTTCTTCAATGCAGTTAATCCTACAACCTCTTTTATATCTACCCCTTTTGATGTTTGGGAATTCTCTGATATTTTTTCGGCTGACGAGTATGAGCCATCTGTATTCACTGCATTTTTTGTAGCTTATTAAAGATGTCCTCGTACGAAACGATCGTACCGAGATTTTAATCCATTCTTGTTGCTTTTTTCCTATTTATAATCACCCCACTTGTCGTATGGCTAACACCATATAGATATCCGGTGCATCCTAGTTAAGGACCATATTCATGTGAATTCTTTAGAATTCACTAGAATCTCAATTACTTAACTATATATATATATATATATATATATATATATATTCAGTCACTATGAGGATATATGAACCTCTTGTAGGGATATTTTCATCCTAGTTACACTGGTTTAATATATCATATTGTTGAGAAATATCTCTTTAATATAAAAACAGGTATTTTATATATACCAATAATTATTAAGTAAGAAAATGGAGAGGTTCAATGGATATAAATTAATTTATTAACATTTTCAATAAGGCCTACAATTGTTTCAATTCATACTCAATACAAATTACAAACATATAGAATAAAATAAGTTTGCATTTTGAAGATTTAGAACAAAATATCATCAGGGCCAATGGACATTAAGGAAGCTACAAGTTGATCAATTGAGATACTCCAACAGACTGTGTGTTGCGGAATCTCAACCGATTAACATCTCGAGTCTCCTTAATGTCCCTTCGCCCTGATATTTTGCTCTAATCTTCAAAATGCTAACTTATTTTATTCTATATGTTTGTAATTTGTATTGAGTATGAATTGAAACAATTGTAGGTCTTATTGAAAATTTTAATAAATTAATTTATATCCATTGAACCTCTCCATTTTCTTAATAATAACAATAATAATATATATATATAAAGGAGGACACAAATGAGGTTTAAAATTTACTCGAGCTGTTTTGGTAGCATTTTATTGGTGCATTCCTAGATTACATCATAGCATAAATCCACCATCTTCAGGTAAAATTTTAAACAGGTGTAAAGAAACAAAGCAAAACTTGATGATGACTTATTCACCAACCCATGACACCTAATAGCTGTTTTTGCCTCATTGTTATGAGACCTAGCCAGTCCTGGCGTCCTATGTGTTGATGCACCTAGATTCTAATGAATCCTATAATATGTATAAGTAATAAAGTTAATGTCTGGTCAAAGAGTGACCAATGGTTTCGCATTCAAGAAGGTTGCAGCTTCACAGATGACTCAATCAGATTCTAGTCCAAAGAGAAATTTAACTCATCACCTTTGGGTTAATAGACAAACACTTCATGCAGACACACAGATACAGACATTTATTCAACAGGCACAACCTGAGGGTCTCCTTTAGTTGTGCACCTAACATGGAAAGAATATTAGCTAACACCCATAAAACACGGGGAGGAGGGGCCAGTGTGAATGTGAGGGAGTCATCTACGAAGGTGTGGTAATAACCAGGCTTAGTGACCTCAGTAATAGCAGCAATGAATCACCCAACAACATTGGAGGCGGTGACAGAAACACCAGCACTGACCCCAACAACCCCAGTACCAGCACTACAGCTGGAGAAGAGGACCTTGCCAGCACCAACGAAGCCCCACACCCTACATTACCACTGACAGCACCTACATCATCACCGGCAACAATAGTGCCAACCCTACACCCACCACAATGATGACAACCACAGCAAGAGCAGCTTTGCTGGACCCACACATCATAATGATAACAGCACTGATGGCAACCCCAACAACATCCAAGGTCAAGAGCGAACTGGAGATGCACCAGTAATGTGAACACAACCAGCACCCAAGCCTGGAAATACATTGGATCAGCCAGTACAGCATTCAAGCGACACTTGTACAACTACAGGTCTTCCTTCAGGGTCCCAGAAAGACAATTTATCACATCCCTGGTCAGCCATGTGTGGTACCTCTAAGATGAAAGGACCCCATACAATATCAAGTGGAAGATCTTAGAATGGCTGGGATCCTATACCAACAGGAGTGTATGCTGCCAGCTCTGCACAGCTAAGCGAGCTAGGATACTCTGAAACCTGGGTCGCTGAAATCTTCACACTATGCATCCATTATTTCAAGCACTACCTGCTGCAAGCATGAGGTTCCCAGTTTGCTAACTAAGCCCCAGAAGAGTCTTTAAAATCCAATAGCAGCCCAAGGGATAGAGCCCTTATTCCCCTCTCCAGGTTCACAAATAGCTGGTCTAGGAGAGGTAAGCTGTGCTCATTAACGCTGGACTTGTTATACCCTGATGACCAAATGACCAATGACCATAACAGATTTCTACCTCCCAAAGGTGATGAGTTAAATTTCTCTTTGGACTAGAATCTGATTGAGTCATCTGTGAAGCTGCACCTTCCTTCTTGAATGTGAAACCCTTGATCACTCTTTAACCAGACATTAACTTCATTACTTTAATACTTTTCTACTCTATATTTTAGAGTGTGCTTCTTTTTGGATATATGATATATTGACAGCACATATATATATATATATATGCAGAAGTTACTGCCATGTGTGTATATGTGCATGTAGGTGCTCAGTGCCTCTCCGAAAGAGAGAGAGGAATATATATATATATATATATATATATATATATATATATAGATAGATAAGTAAAAACTTACTGTGGACAAGGCTGTGTGGAGTTGAATTATAAATAAATATAAAATACATCAAGTACAGGATGTCACCAATGAGTGAAAATTATGTAAACAGATGAGGGATGAGTACGGGACAAATTACCAAAACAAGTCTAACCCCTCCTCATTTGTCGACTTAATTACTACCTATTTTGAGCTTTCAATGACAATAGAGGAAAACTTCATAAACAGCAGCTTCCAGAAATTTTTAAAATATAAAATTTCTGGAGAGTTAGAGCTTCGAACGAACAACGACAGAGTGGATGTACAGAGTAAACAATCAACAAAGACAAATATTAAAGGCTGTTAGGCCAAGACGCATTGGATTTATTTTATATCCTTTCAAAATTTCTCCCATACATTACCCATTACAATGTGTCTTGGCCTAATGGCCCTTACTGTTTGTCTTCATCAGTTGTTTACTCTGTACGTCCACTCTGTCGTTGTTTACTCTGTACGTCCACTCTGTCATTGTTTGTTCATTCGAATCTCTAACCTTCCACAAATTTTATATTTCTACAATTTCTGGATACTGCTGTTTATGAAGTTTTCCTATATTGTCATTAAAAGCTCGAAATAAGGAGTAATAAACAGTTGACAACCGAGGATGGGTTAGACTTCTTTTGGCAATTTGTCTCATACTTATCTGTTTACGTATTCTTCATTCATTGGTGATGTCCTGTTCTTATTGTATATTTTTTAGTAATTTGTCATGTACTTACACTCATGTGTCCACGTAATCTTTACTCATCGGTGATGTCCTGTACTTGATGTATTTTATATTTATATATATATATATGCACACACAGAGGAGTGGTGAAAGTTTATCTCAATATTTAAAATCTCACAAATGAAATGACAAGTAATTCTAACAAATGGCAAGAAAAGAGACTTAACTGGAGAAGAGTGGTTCAATCAAGAGGTATGAAAAAGTGGATGTATGATTATGAGAATTTTAAATGTGTGTGTGTGTAATATATACCATGTGCTATATAAAACGCATTGGTGCTGGTGCCACATAAAAAGCACCCAGTCCACTCTGTAAAGTGATTGGCATTAAGGAGGACATCCAGCTGTACCAACACAAAGTATGGAACCTGGGGCAGGTCCCTGCCTTGCCAGCCCTGGTCAAGCTGTATAACCCATGCAAAACAGATATTAATTGATGATGATGATTCAACAGGTCTTTGACTAAAAAACACTTCAGAATAATCTGCAGCTTATCAAAACAAATATTTACTCCTCACCAATCAACCATTGCTCCTCCCCATTCCAAAGATGGATCCACATTAATCAATGATGCAGAAGATATTGCAAAGAGATGAGATAGAGTAGTTCTCAATCCACAAGAGATGAGAAAATCACAAAAGATCTACCACAGCAGAATGTTATTGAAAACTGTCTTAAAAGAAATCAAAGTTGCCTTTAGACAAATAAATTGAATCAACAATTCCATTCAAGTTCCATTTTTGGGGAGGTTTTCTTCAGTCAAAACCAGATTTATTATTACCAAATGTTTATACTCACTTGATACTGAGAGATCTTCAAGCAGTGCAGTGCCGAGTTGTTTTATTGAATCAGTGTGGCAGGTCAGGCTCCAGTTGTAGTGGTTCGACACAACTCTGGACATTTGCATCCAAAGAGACTCAGAAAGCTGTTCGACCAACTGAAGGAAAAAAACAACAAAAAGAACATCGAAAAATGGTGCTGAAAACAATTAACAGGGACAGATATGTAATTTTTTTTTTTTGTTTTAAATTAAATTTTAGTTGATGAGGCCAAGTCATTAATAGAAACAGATACAATATGTGGCAAATAGCCCAAAACCTTTCCAATGTCTGCTTTTTCCATGTTGGTTGCAGTTGTTATTATCATTCTCAAATGACCCCATGTCACCTTGTCTCTTTGTCATGAGCCCCTTCAACATAGCATCTCTTTATCAGACAAGCATCATCTAGAACAGTCACCATGCCTAGAAACATCAATATTTCCCATAACCAGTTGCTCTCATATGACTTCATGCTGCATAATATTCAATTTTTATCTCCAACTTTCACATCACTTCCTTTCTTCGTGACAAGTCTTACAACAACAACAACATCATCATCACATTATGTCCACATATCTGCTCTTCTTTGGACAAGTCTTTGCAAGAAATGGGTTTCAATCTTGATCTGTCTACAACAGCTGAGTAATTGACCAAATTAGCTTGGTCTCCCTCAGCTTACATTACCTAAAGTTATGCTGCACTTGTACAATATAACTTGGACCACCCACAGGAAGTGACCCACGACTACCAGGCTGTGCACACCACCAACTGACACTCAGTTATCCACAACTGCAATGACTGCCAGACATACATTAAGAAACAAATGGATGCCTGCCACATTGCAAATAGAATTTTTGCTTCTTCAACAAAAGGATTTTAAATTAATTTGCAGAATCTTCCAGCTTGACAGATAATGCAATTGTTTGCTTCCAACTTCACACAAACACATCGAAACTTTTCCTAGTCTCACTTCCATTCCAACTCTCTTACACACGACAACTAAATGGGGAACCCACCACCCCTAATCAGTTGATCCTAACAATGTGACTGATCCTCAAAATGGTATAATCCAGAGTTAATCACCTCCCTCCTCCACACCACCTTTTAATCATGATCAAAGCAAATTCCCTCAAACTTATTTCTGTGAGTCATGGCTGGATCTGTAATGTCAGTGTGCATAGACGACAGAGTGTAAGCACCCTGAGAGAAAAGTTGGACATAAGAAGCATCAGATGTGATGTGCAAGAGAGGTGACTGTGCTGTTATGGTCATGTATTGCAAATAGATGAGGACAGCTGTGTGAAAAAGTGTCACACCCTAGCAGTAGAGGGAACCTGTGGAAGAGGTAGACCCAGGAAGACCTGGGATCAGGTGGTGAAGCACGACCTTCGAACGTTGGACCTCACCAAGGCAATGACAAGTGACCTAGACCTTTGGAGATATGCTGTGCTTGAGAAGACCCAGCAAGCCAAGTGAGACTGTAACTGTGGCCTATGTCTCAGAGTAGCATAACCAGCCCATTTATGAGTACCCTTCAATCATTGGGCATTAAACTGCGCTTGTGAAGGCCTGTTGAGGCAAGTGAAATTGTTGTTGTGGCCAATGACAGTACTGCCTGATTTGCACCCATGCCAGTGGAACGTTAAAAACACCAATCAAGTGTGGTCAATGCCAGTGCCGCCTAACTGGCTCACGTGCTGGTTGCATGTAAAGAGCCTCCACTACACTCTTAGAGTGGTTGGCGTTAGGAAGGGCAGTCAGCTGTAGAAACTTTGCCAGATAGGATTGGAGCCTGGTGCAGCTCTCAGGCAAACCATCCAACCCATGGCAGCATGGAAAGCAGACATTAAACGATGATGATGATGATGATTGCCAGGTAGTGCCACTGTCACAATCACACTGGACTTCCTCACTTGCAATTTCCGAAAGATAATAAAAACAGTTGTAAACATCCATCAACATCTTCAACTTTTAACATCAGGAGAAAAATACTTTATTTTCATTTGTGATGCTTGTATGTCCATGTTTATTAGATTTAATTCTACAGGTATTTTTGGACCAACAATGCTTGCCAAAGGTTAACATGTGTCCAACTATTCTTCAGATAATTACCTGAGTTCATTCAAGTCACTTGAAAAACTGGATGGATCAAATCAGACACCAAGTTTACACAGAAGAAACGAATATATCACTCTAGTTATCCTCTTGAAAGCCTTATCTGCCTTTAATTCAAAGATTAAATCATTGAATATATTGTCACTCAAACAATGGTCAGCAGCTATTTTTCAAGGAAAACTGGAAAAAATCTGGAAAAATTTGGTGACGTGTGGGTGGAGATAACACATTAAATGATAGAGAAAGGGGCATTAAATGTAAATAAATAAGAAGGGAATAGTTTAAAGCCTCCTGCTCTTCATAACTTTCTTTAAAATGAATGTAAACAAACTTGATTGAATTTATTTGGTTTCAGGAGGTACAAGACTAACAGACAGGCATGTAGTGCTGTGTCAATTTATGCTGAAGATGGTGTTAAATGTAATTACCAGGAATGTAATTCTCTCCTAAATGAGCACCAGAATGGTTTTTTTGTGTGGATCGCTTGTAAAGGCAATTCTGCAGCTTATGGCATTAGCAAAGTCATTGACCATTTTCTGACATAAGAACAGCCTAAATAGGTTACCTGCTTCACACTGTTCCCTTCCATCATGTACTCCCTTGGTTGACAGACACATTCTTTCACTTCTCTCACAATATATCAGGTCATTAAGAATGAAATATCCAATTTTGAACCAAAAGTTTATTTTACTTTCTCTCAACAAAAAGCAATGCAGTTAATCAAAGTATGCACCTAAATTATCAACACAGTTTTGCCATTTTATCGGTAGCTTATTTATGCCAGCAGTGAAGAATTCTGGAGAGCACGAGGTGATGAAATCATAAAAGGCTGTTTTTGCATCTTCTTCAGATTTGAAGTTTTTTCCTTGCAAAAAGTTGTCTAATGCCTGGAAAGCAGGATAGTCAGTTGGTGCAAGGTCTGGTGAATATGATGGATGACAGAGTGCTTCCAAGTTCAGTTCCTGTAACATGAGTAATGTTCTTTGTGCATTATGTGGTCAAGCATTGTCATACAAGAGAATTGGCCTGTCTCTGTTGACCAATCTTGGTTGTTTAATTGCAAGTTCATTCATCATTTCATCCAATTGGTTGATGCATACATCCGCTGTAATTAACTTACCAGGTCTCATGAAGCTATAGTGGACGACACCAGTGCAGGACCACCAAACAGATACCATTAACTTTTCTTGGTGAATATTCTTTTTGGGATTGTGTTTTGGCACTATGCAGAACACTTGCTATTGTTGAAAAGAATACATTTTTCATCACATTCTTCATAACAGTATGATGCAACAATGGTTCATTTTTATGCCGTGACAGCAAAGAACAGCAAGTTTGAAGACTATGTGTCATGTGATGCTTGTACCCACTTGGTACCTACCAACTTTTGTTTCAGATGGTCCAATACAGTTAGAATTGAAACATCAAACCCTGCTGCTAACTCACACATAGTTTGAGATGTATTCACTTTCACTACAGTTTCCAGTTCATCATTGGTCTCAGGTCTACCAAAGCACTGATTTTCAAGAGTAAAGTCACCAGACCAGAACTTCTCAAACCATCGACGTACAGTGCACTCATTCGCCACATCTTCACCAAACACCTCATTGATGTTTTCGAGCTGTTTGGGATGCATTGGTTCCACAACAAATCTCATATTCGTGGATTCAAAAAGATTCATTTACAAGAGAAAACTCACCATTATAATCAGACACCATGAATTGTATTTCGAAAAGTGATGATGTAACTCTTCAATGTTGTAAAACAAAGAATTGTCAGGATATAACATTAGAGTTAACGACTGTGAAACTTGGTGCAGAAGGAAATTGGACATTTCATTCTTAATGACCTGATACATGAAAGACTCATTCATCCAATTCCAAATTGTTGTTTTAGTTTTTCAACTTGATTTCTCCTGAATTTCATTTGAAAACATATTTCACTTTCATCAAATAAAAATTTAAAAGAAAAATTTTAATTTAAAGTTTTTTTAAAATTCAAACTTTTGTAAAATCCTTTAAAGTTTCATTTTTACCTGTAGCAAAGCTTCAAACTGAATGGATTCTGGCCTTGGGATTGTGGCTGGGGGTTTTGCTGCAGTCTTCCTTTTACAAAGAGCAATGACAGCCTTACCTTTTTCCTCCACGCTGCCCTTCAAAAGAGAGGCTAGGCTGTCACTGAACTTCAAATGTGATACAGTCACATTATGGTGTGGTATATAACCCCGAGATGGACATCTGCTTTGTGAACAAAGGATATGTTCATAGAAGTTCTGAGCAATATCATCATTGAGCTTATTCTTGATGTATTCCTGAAACAGATAAAAATAAAATTCAACAACAGATTTGGAAATTATTGGAAGATATTTATCCTGCACAGATTTGTTGGTCAATATTTTCAATTCAGGGAGTTGGCAGAATTGTTAGCATACCGGATGAAATGCTCAGCAGTATTTTGTCTGCCTTTACGTTCTGAGTTCAAATTCCACCGAAGTCAATTTTGCCTTTCATCCTTTCGAGGTCAATAAATTAAGTACCAGTTGCATACTGGTGTCAATCTTAATCGACTGGTCTCTCCCCAAAAATTTCAGGCCTTGTGCCTAGAGTAAAAAAGTATATTTCCAATTCAGGGATTTTTTATATTTACTTTTAATTGTTTCGGTTGTTAGACTGCGACCATGCTGGAGCACGGCCTTGAAGAAATTTTCATCAGATGAATTGACCCCAGGACTTGCTATTATTTTTAAGCCTGCTACTTATTCTATTAATCTCTTTTGCCATACTGCTGAGTTACAGGGATGTAAACACACCAACACCGGTTGTCAAGCAGTGGTGGGAAAGACAGGCACAAAGACACACAAACACTCACACATGTATGAAGGGCATTTTTAGTTTCCATATACCAAATCCACTTGAGTCTTTGGCCGGTCCCATGTTGCAATAGAAGATATTTGCCCCAAGGTTCCACAAAGTGGAACTGAACCTGAAACCATGTGGAAGCAAACAACCACCCATGCCTAGTTCCAGAACTCTACATTCATGAAATCAAATCCAATCCAAGTGGTCTCTCTCCTCTCAGGCCCACCTCCATTCAGTCACACCAGACCCAACTCAATTCTTCCTCTACAATTTGTTTGAATTCCTCCTTCTGAAATTTCCTCACATTTTCCCCTGCAGCTGTCAAATTGCAACAGTTGAAGAACATTAACTGCATTCACAAGTCCAGAGAGGCCTGAGACCCCCCATCAGCCTGTGAGGGCCATAGTGGGGACATGCCCTCCTCTTGTTTGTGAAGGTCAAACAGACATATCTTTCCTCAGAACAATGGAGACATGTCTCCATCCTCTGTCTGTGAAAACCATGCAGACATGCTTTTCCTCCTTCTGTGAAAGCCAGGAGGGGGGAACACCCTTCCCATGTTCATCTTCCATGTTGGTAGACATTGGATTGTTTGAGTCAAGGATTGCATTGTGCTCCAATGTCCCCTTTAGTATGGTTTCTACAACCTTAACACCAATCACTTTATAGATTGTACTGGGAGCTTTTTTTTTTCTCACGGTACCTTGTGAAGTCATTATGAGTTCACAAGGCAATGAACCCTTTCAACTAAGTGGGATTAGGGAAAATTTTAAGCTAGATGAGGGATTAAAGTGTGAGGGAAAAGGCCAAAATAGAACAGGTTTCTTGCTGTAGAGTTGCTACATGGCTACTCATGTTATGAAAGAGCAGATTTAACTGGTAAGGATGGGTCTTAAATGTACAAGAAGGTGAAAAAGGAAAGTGGTGATAAGAGTAAGGAGTATAGGTAGAATTTGTAAGAGTTTAATAGGGGAGTGAGGAATGGTTAGAGATGGGAAATGGGGAGGAACATGGTTTAATGATTAGTTGATAACTAGATGAAGGGAAAAGTAGGTGGCGGCTGTAGAGATTATGTAAGTTGATGGGTGGAAGTAATGAATAGTGGGCAAGAGAGGAGGGTGGTTGATGATACAAGAGATGGTGGGAAGGTAAGGGAGTGTAGGTGATGACTGACAGTAAATGGAGTGAGGAGTACTAGAATAGAAATAATATAGTAGATAGAGAATGGATGAAAGAGAGGAAGATGACATGTGTCAGTAGGTTACATGATAGTGAAAGGTGTGTGATGGCTGAGGAGAGATATTTTGGTAGCACAAAAGGATATGAAGAGGAATATTAATAATTAAGGACAGATGACAAGTGAAATGGTTCCAGGAAGTTCAGAAAGGTAACAAGTGTCACACAAAGATAAGGAAATATGGAGTTCTGCTTTGATTTAGTTACAGCAGACATCAAATATCTCATCATTTACAACAATTTTAGTAAAACTATTGTCACTAACAGCTGAGATTGCCTTTCATACTTTCAGGGTTCATCCCCAGTCAAGTACTGGGGTGAATGCAAATAACTAACCCCTCCCCACAAATTTCATGTTTTTGGTGTCTATGGTATGGCACAGGGGCCAGAGGAGGCTGGCAAAAGGTGTAGGTAGAAATTCCATATTGTGTACTTGGTGCAAGCAATGGACACATAAGAGGTATCCCAAGAAGGCTGACAGAGCAAGTAGTGTTTGCGTGTAGTAGATGTATGGGTACAATAAAAGACTAAGAATGTACAGGAAATAAACTTACTTAAGGGTACACCTTGATACATCTTCACCACCATCCTCCTTCTCCAACTCAGGGTAACCCTGTATCTTCCCCCCTACAGCAAGGCACTGTTCCTGTCCCCCATCATTAACACCTCATCACCTGGCACAAAGCCACCTTCCTCAATACTCAAGATGCCTTTGCAGCATTATAGGCCTACCGACAAATCGATGCACTAGGTCCTGAAGTATTTATTGAAAGTAAGTCAACTGGGCCCCTAGACATGCTTACTGTCAATACTAATTCCCTGTTGAGGGGTCTTGTGAGTTACTTGGTGACCTCAGTAGTGTTAGGGACCAGGTAAAAAGCACCCAGTCCACTCTGTAAAGTGGTTGGCATTAGGAAGGGCATCCAACCATACCAAAGCAGACACACAAAGCTTCACACAGTCCTTTTGGATCACCATCTCACCCATGCCATCATGGGAAACAGATGTAAAATAATGATGATAATATTTTCAGAGACTGGTTCAAGTAATTATTTTCATTTCGGGTGACTGTGACTAATTGAGTTAGTATTTTAATTATGAATATGTTGAGTGAGGCCTTTATAATCTTGGCAGTAAATAGACCAACAATCTGTGATTAAAGATAAAGAATACAAGAGTTGGCATTCAGTTGCTAAGAAACGCTTTCAGGTAGTCATCTAAATGATTTCAGGGCTGTTCACGCAAAAGAATGTTCTTTAAATGCAGATTTCCACCCCACCCATCCTATCTCTGCATAACAAACATTGAAACGGTTTTGGTAAAGTATGTTGCTAGAAGATAAAATTTTGGCGGGGGGGAAGGTGTTAAGAAAAATATAAAATTCTTCTAATGAAAAGATAACACATTTTAGTTTGTTTTTTAATATAAGAAAAAACATGACTTGGAATGAAATATAATGAGCAACTCATTAAGGGGTTTAGAAATAATGGCTTTCGTAAGATTTAGAATCACTAATATTTAATTGTGACTTAATTATTTTGGCTTCCTCCAAAAGCTGATCGTTTATAATTAAGGAAATATGATAGAATTCGAACATGCAACAAAATAAGTGGGACTTGATAACTAACAACATTAGACGCAGGCGTGGTCGTGTGGTAAGAAGTTTGCTCTCCAGCCACATGGTTCTGGGTTCAATCCCATTGCGTGGCACCTTGGGCAAGTGTCTTCTACAATAGCCTCGGGCTGACCAAAGCCCTGTAACCTTGTGAATGGATTTGGTAAATGAAAACTGAAAGAAGCCCGTCAAAACGTCCCTCCTATTTTCCAGCTAAAACTTCCATGGAGCGTCAATATTCATTTTTACGACCAATTGACTTGTTGTTTTTTCTGGGTTTTTCTTAATATCTTTAATATGCCTATATGTGTGTGTGTTTGTCCCCTACAAACGCTTGACAGCCGGTGTTGGTATGTTTACGTCCCCGTAACTTAGCGGTTCGGCAAGAGACCGATACAATAAATACCAGATTCAAAAAAAAGTTAGTACTGGAGTCAATTTATTCGGCTAAAAATCTTTGAAGGCAGTGCCCCAGCATGGCCGCAATCTAATGACTGAAACAAATAAAAAAAAAAACTATTAATATCGACTTCTGAGATGATTATCAGATGTCCTACTTAGGTATTGAACTCGTGTTAAAAACTAGGTTCGGTAAAATAAGGAGTAGAGCACAGAATGATAAAGGAAACGGGAGAGGTGGGGGAGATTTGAATAGAAAACGTTCATTTTATTATTCGGTGAGGGTGGGGCCGTCGTTGAAATAAACAGAGAACTGTAGGGGGAAAGTGGGACAATTTGCTACAACACGATCGTCATCGGGCCACAATCTCATAGCATGAATATTAGAGAAAACGGTATGACTTTATCATTTTATATATATATACACACACACATATGCCAGATAAGCAAGAAATGCATGCTTTGGGTTGCAGTCTGTTGCTTCGTTTGTTATTTTTCGATTTCAATTTGTTTACAAACATGTTACTGCTTAATTTAACATTGTCAGTTTTTATTTTAGAGGACATGCATTTTGTCGTGGCTTTAAAATAAAACTAATAATTAACATTAACCAGGAAACGAATTAACAATGCGAATTAAAGTAGAATTGCTTCAAGCTGTTTCTTTTTTTTTTTTTTGCGCATCCTATTATTTTTTTTAAAAAGACATTTTGAAGAAATAACATTAAAAAACCGCCTCCTTTCGATAAATACGTAGAGGTGGAAACAACGAATAAAATCAAGAAGAGTATTTTTCCACGGTTGTTTCAGGCTAAATTTCCTATAAATGTTTTATGATGACAATTAATGTTGTGAACTTCGAAGCACCTGCCATATGATGAGGATGAAGACAGCCGTGTGATGATTATTCGAATAATATTACCTTGTATTGCTCCCTGGTAAATGTCTCATTGTCTTTTGATATCTTCAGAAAAAGTTCGGTGATTTTAACCCTTTCGCTCTCGTCAAAGTATTTCGCACTGACCGAATCATCCGCCTTCGTGTTGCCAGCTCCCATGGCTTCTTCGCTCTCCTCCTTAATCAGTGGCCATAATAACGGTGAGTAGGCAAAAAAATTAGACTTATAAATATATTCCGCATAATAACGGTGAACAAGCAAAAAAGTTATCATTTCAAATACATTCCTCCATAAGGCGATGATTGCGCGCTCCCCACCCTCTCTCTCTCTTGTGATATTCACAATTTTTAAACATATTTCTATTCGGTGATGGTCCTGAAAATAACGACATAAATATTTCTAATATAATAGCATTATTCACAAAAAAACTGTTAGGACAATTTAAAGACAAAGGACAGTGGCGATTTACATATATAAAACATTATACAAAACCCTAGGGTAACCAAGGAAATCTACAGATCCTTAGTTTCCCAAATCATCTGAGGTACCATGATGATTTGGGAAGTCCCTCTCTCCTCACCAAGTGACGCCAGCTTAGAATGAGCCTACTAACGCCATATTCATCTACCTTTTAACAAATTTACTGGTGGCGGGTGGGGGGTCAACATATCCCTTTCAAACCTTCATCTCTCTTTTCAAAACGGAATTATTTCTAAAAAGTCGATGATGCCGAAAAGGAGAGCACTCGTCTTCTGTCCTTTCAGTCCCTACACAATCTCTTTCTCCAGCAAATAGAGAAAAAAACGCCAGCATTTCCCAACCGAAGACTGGTCCACACGATGGTGTAGCGTTATACGACCGTACGTAAGGAGTTGGTGTTACGGGTGTACATTAGCGTCGTAGTAGCTGAAGCAGGAGCATGGCTGGCAGGCTGGTCGTCTGTCGCTGGAACTGGAACATCGCTGAGTAGCTCTGTGGTCAATGACTAGACCTTAAAAGGTCTGGAGTCGAAAGGATTTCTTTATTTTTCCTATAAAGGTTTACATAGAGGGGACAAACAAGGACAGACAAGGAATATATAAGGGTCAAACGCGCCCATTACACAAATTAAAAACGGATGGGTTTATACATGAGAATAAAATGATATGAAAACGAGTGATTAAATTAAATATATATGATGGGTATTACATTATTCTATCCGGGTTAGTAGACTAACCCGCCGGTTGGTTTCCTTTTAAGCGCTTACTTTCCATTCCCTTGCACGTGGACCGACCGTGCAAGCACAGCACCTTGCATACTCAACTTCCTTACAACTTCCATCCATATTTCACCGAAAACTCTTTGCGGCAGGCTCCTCCTCTCCAGACGGATCTTGCTGGAAAGATGGGCGATGAAGTAATTCACCAGCCCACGTCCGGAGATGAATTGACCTGTTGTGATTCCTTCCGCTCATGTCTTCCATACCACATCTTTCAATATGGTTACTATGCAGAGAAAAGCTACCTTCTTTTCTTTGGTGAAAGAGGAAGGTGGTACAATCTTTATCATGGACTCGGACGAGAGCCGTACTGATTCTGCATCCGACATCAGCTGTTCGGCAAAGGCCATCAACTCCCTCAACTCCTCACAGTGTACGAAGGCGTGCGTAACCGTTTCACTAGCACGCCCGCACCTTGGACACGTGGGGGAGGTGTCAATACCATGCCTTGACAACCTTTCTCGAACCGGTAAAGCCGATCGGTAGCACAGCCAGGTCAAAGATTTCTGGTAGTTATCCAGAAATCTCGACCCAAAAGTCCTCCCGAACAGGCTAGCTAACTGCCCCTTATCGAAGCCTAGAGTCTCCCCCAGGTCGTTGTCGGACTTAAGCTCTACAAAACCGCTATAAAAACCCGCTGTGGTAACCCTGCTGTCAGCATTGCTCACTCGAGAGAAGAGGGAAAGTGCTTGTTTGCACTCCTCCCGCCATTTCCCCAGCTTGGGTCTCCGCGTGATCCATGCACCTAAATCCACAAGTGACTTTACCTTTGGGAATACCAGCTCGGCATGCGATGACCACACCTGCTCACCATCCAGGTGGCACCGGGGATGTCTCAGCCTCAGTGCATACTTGCGCATCATTCGCCAGGGCATCCCCAGCCCACCCTTTAACGGTTTCTGGCAACAGATGGAGCGCCTCACAAGTGGAGTTCTACTTCCCCACAAAAAGTGGAAAAGGATCCTCTCCAACATGGTCAGCCACAAACCGGGGCAAGGCACGACAGTTAGGCGGTAGGTTATCACAGATGCCATGAACACCTGCGCAACCTCTGCCCTTCCCAACAAGGATAACTTCCTACCAGACCACTTCTGGGCTATAGATGTCACCTTGCTCGTCACCTCACTCCAGTTTTTCTCCACCTGGAGATCCGGTCCGAACCAGACCCCGAGCATTTTAACCGGGCCCTCCGTCCAGCGCCCAACAACACTGTTGGGAGGCATCGCCTTGCCCTGCCAGGTGCCGAGTTGCAAGCCGACTGATTTTTCCTGGTTAATTTTGGCTCCTGCCACCGTCTCGTATCCTTTGATGCCCTTCATCAGTTACGGTGATGGTGACGTCATCCGCATATGCCGACACATTTCTTCTATAACCCAGATCACGCGGGTCTTCCCCGTGTCCCTCAGCTTCCGCAGCAGTGGCTCAAGCGCCAATACATACAGTAGTGGAGACAGGGGACAGCCCTGGCGAACCGAACGCTCGATCGCGAAGGGGCTCGAGAAGAACCGATTCACCCGGACTACAGATTCGATATTACCATATATGGCTTTAATCCAGCGTCGGAAGGTCGGGCCAAATCCGGTCACCCGGAGGACTGCCGCCAGATATTTGTAGTCAACCCTATCAGACGCCTTAGACTGGTCCAAATTCACCAGTGCCCCACCATTGCCATGCATTTTACCCACCCGCTCTATGGTGTAGCGAATGAGGTGAAGGTTGTCTTCTATCGTCCTTCCAGGGACTGCACATGTCTGTGCTTCTCCTACCAGGTCGCCCACGACAACCCTAACTCTTTAGCCAGAATCTTTAACTCTGTGTTTAACAGAGTTATGGGCCTAAAATTATTGACGTCATCCCCCTTGCTCGGGTCATTCCTGATCAGTGTCACCACTCCTCGGCTTACAGCTTTGGTAATCCTCCCATTCTGCTGCCAATTCGTGTACACTCTGGCCAGTACGTTCTCGAACAAGTCTGGCATGCTACTATAAAATTCGTAAGGAGGACCATCCAGACCCGGCGACTTGTCCCTGGGGCACTCGGTCAGTACCTCTCTGACTCCTCAGTCGTGATTGGTCCTTCGCAATGCTCAGCATCACGGGCCGAAAGACGCGGGACGCCAGTCAGAAAACGCCGTAAGGCATCTCCATGTCCAACGTCCTGCTCCTCCCGAACAACGCGGCAAAGTGCTTGTGAAAGGCCTTGCATATCTCCTCTTGTCCTTGGATCTCCTGTCCGGACTCATCTGCCAAAGACCCAATCGTAGCGTCGATGCCACGTCGGGTTTCTTCCGAGCGAGCCCATCTGGTAACATTGATACCTTCACGGCCCATGGCACGTATCCTAGCCCGGACTCTGCATCCCTCGTGCTTGGCATTGAGATGTTGGTCCAAAGCCGCTCGCGCCGCCAACACTTGTGATACAGGGCCCGATCTCAGTGCCTCTTCTAATGTCTTAACTAGATCCCTTTCTACTCTAGTCTGCTCTAGACTTAACTGCTTGCTAAATCTAATTGACTCAATCCGAAAGGCTCTTTTGAGGGCACTCCACCACCGGTTGTTAATCACAGCGCCGGTTAGCGTCCTCTTAACTAATACCTTAATCTGGCTACAGTATGCCTCACAATCCAATAGTGCCTTGTTTAGCTTCCAATGGCCAGATCCCTGTCTATGTACCTTATCTATATGCACCCCACACGTCACTAATTTGTGATCCGTGTAGGGTACATAGGTAAATTGTGGACAAGTAAAACTAGACTTATCTCTAATACTTACCACTATCGATCCGTCGTTTTTTGCTCATGTCCCCATTGGAACGCTCGGATGATCAAGTCTATATCGATCTGCCAGCCTGAATCGCTTCATCAGATCGATGAGGCATGAGTTACCCTTTCTATCTTTCGAACCAACGCTATCCAATCATGCCTCCAGTATAGCGTTAAAGTTGCCTAACACAACTACTGTCCTCGATGTCACCAGAAAGTTCTCCAGGCGTCGAAAGAAGTCAACCCGTTTGCCTGCATTCCCAGGCGCGTAGATGCCAACCAACCTGAAGGCCTTACCACTGTACGTTAGATCCAGAACGACCGACTCGCCTTCCGGGTTCACGAAGATTGTACGTGTCTGCAGAGCCAGGCTTTTCCGGATCAAAACTGCCACCCCTCTACTCCCTCCCTCCTGGCTAGGAGAAATTATTTTCTCGTTGTCGTTCAGGAGGGTCGAGAAGGCCTGCAGCTTGCCCAACCTGGTCTCTGTAGCAACCATCACATCTATTCTGTGTGACCTGAGGTCGTCGAGGAGGCAAGCCTGCTTCCTCTTTGAGCCCAGGCCACGAACATTCAAACATGCGATCCTTAACACGGTCATCCTACGTCATGCGGGAAAAGGAAAGACACTTACCATTCCTTTGTATTGTTTTATCTTTCAAGGGGAATGGTTCTCAAAACATTTGAGACCATTTCCCGGCTTTCGTCCTTTTCTTCCAGGGCGGGTTCATCCGGCGGGTCAAACACTTTTTAAAAATCTTTTAGTGCCCCGATATCGTTAGGATGTAGTTTGTTAAGTCAAAAAATAAAGTTTTAAGAATCTTTGCTATGGTCATGGGGCTGTTTTTATAGTTGTTAATGTATATCGATGTATCTCGATGGGGTCTAATGACCCCATCTAGATAGATGTTTTTAGTTTTGTATGCCACTGTCACCGAGACTTTGTTCTGGTTGATATCTATAGGTATATCTATGAATGATTATCCTTTTTTCTTTTTTTTTCCGGTTTTGGTACCTTTGTTTTCGGGGCCTGTGTCTTTGTTGGAGAATCTGCATTCTTGGTTCTTTTCCTAGAGACTGTATGAAACCCTTCGTTTGTGTCCTGCATACTTGTTTCTTCTTCACTGTCCGTAATATGTTCGTGTGTTGGCTGGTGAGAGGTGGTCGCTCCCTCGTTGATGGCCTCTTTGGCCGGGAGTGCCTTCTCTTGGGTAGGTGCCCTCCTAGTAACGGCCTCCGTGGCCGGGAGTGAGCCCTCTTTGGTTTTAGCTGAGGTTGTTTTTTGTTTTGCCTCCTCCTTGTCCACGAGTAACACCTCTTTTCCGAGAGGATTTTTGCCTGTTTTAGTTATAAAATTCCCCTCATGGGGGTCGGCTTCCTTGAAGATGGTATTGGTGGGCTGGTTCATTTCTTTTTTGTTTTCTGGACACTTTTCTTTTATGTGCCCTTTTTTCCACATTTAAAACAACCTGGCTTCCTGCCCTCTACATTGATGGGTATATTTTCATTTCATCCATGACAATTACCTCAGATAGTTATTCAAGGTCATTTGTGGTAGCTTGAGCCAGGAACTCAAGGATCTGGCCCCGTCAATTTTGTGATCCGTCTCTTGTTATTTCAATTATTTTAATTTCATCTTCTCTCTTATACAACAGCGTGGCCAAAATCCACCCAACCTCCATCTCAGGAGGGATATTTTAAATTTTAATTCGGGACATCCTTCGCCCCAGATATAGGGGCAACAACAAAATTTTGCCACTTTGCAAGGTTCGAGTCGAATATTCCCTTGCACGTTCCGTTGACTCGAACCTTGCTTCTATTGTGGCGAATTTATTACCTCTTGTTAGATATTTTATTTCTTTTAATGTCGCACCAAAACATCTCTCTATAGTGCTCTCTTTCAGGTGTTCAAATATTTTACTTTCCGCGTTATAACTTTTATATATTATGGTTCTCTCTTTGATTTTGTTTTTGAGTTCGTTGGGTGGTGTTATTTTTGATACGCCATTACTTTCGCTTATCATTCCGAAGAATGTTTGGATTTCTTCTATTTTCATGCTTATTTTTTCGCGACCGCCAACGGCTGCAGCGAAATTCATTTTTTGATTTCCTTCCATTGAAGACATTTTAACACAATTTTTTCCGTAAAAACAGCAATTTCCCAAACAGAGACACAGTTCAATTTTTACACAAAAAAGTTCCTTCCCCCAAAGGGGAAGGGTTACGGTTTACAATATTTAACCAAATGCAATACAACAATGCTTCCCTTACGGGAAACCAACAAACGTGATAACAACAGTAATAATAATAACAAACCTTACGGTTAAACAAGAAGCAGCACTCCGTAGACGTGTGTGAGGGCTAAAGTCGAAAGACGAAGAATAGGGAAAATGCAAGCCTATTTATAGCCCGTGGTAGGCTCAAAGAAAGGCATCAAGAAGCAGGCTTTACCCGAAGGCCGTGATTGGTTGGTTTCACACTCTGGTGCGAAATAGGTAGAGAGACAGACCGTGCTAGATGCCAACCAATCAGATCAGTGGACACAACAGGGTCAAACTAGCCAAAGGTGGTTGTAATCTCAAACGAGATCATTTTTATTGTGTCCCTCAAACAGTGAGGATATCAATATCGCTACAATGGAATTGGCCGATAGCCAGATCCATCCTACACGTAATGGCGACTGTTCGACATAATTCCATAACTCAATCATTCCCGAGCAATGTACGTGTGCGTGCAGAGCAGATTTATTGCATTACGCGCATCTCGTGCAGGCTTGGCTGGCAGCACTATCATGCCTGTTGAGCTTATCCCGAACCGGCAATACGGCTCCATTCCCACATTCCGGTAGTACTGCATGGTTAGAGATTTTCTGAAAATTATTCATGGGGCCCCGGCCCGAAAATCCTCCAGAAAAGACCAGCCAGTTGATTATCATCAACGATTATCATAGGCGTAGGAGTGGCTGTGTGGTAAGTAGCTTGCTCACCAACCACATGGTTCCGGGTTCAGTCCCACTGCGTGGCACCTTGGGCAAGTGTCTTCTACTTTAGCCTCGGGCCAACCAAAACCTTGAGTGGATTTGGTAGACGGAAACAGAAAGAATCCCGTCGTATATGTGTATATATATGTGTGTGTGTGTGTGTGTGTGTGTATGTGTGTGCTTGTATTTGTCCCCCCCTCCAACATCGCTTAACAACCGATGCTGGTGTGTTTACGTCCCCGTAACTTAGCGGTTTGGCAAAAGAGACCGATAGAATAAGTCCTGGGGTCGATTTGCTCGACTAAAGGCGGTGCTCCAGCATGGCCACAGTCAAAATGACTGAAATAAGTAAAAGAGTAAAAAGAGAGTATCCAAAGTTTCTCCTAGAACGTCGTCGCTCTTAGCCACCAATAACCTTCTACAGAACGTCCTGGTGAAACATCGCCCGATTGATATAGGGCTTTGAGTGCCTAACGGCTCTCAAGGTGCAAGTGCCCTGCCTCGGTCTACGTTTGATCCAGAACTGCATCACTGACAAAAAGACGAGCTGTGGAAAAATGCTTCCAACAAGCAGCAACAACACCTGATCACCATCAAGGAAATGTAGAAAATGCAGTAGCCTCGACACGTGTCGGTAGATCATCATCCACGGCATGCCCAATCGACCAGGCAGTGGATGTGAGCAACAAATGGACCGTCCGACCAGCAGAATGCATCCTATCCACAAAAAGCGAAAGAGCAAGCTTTCCATTCTGATCAACCATGAAGCGCGACAAGGCAGTAATAGAAGCTGAATGCGGAGTAGGTGTTCATCACCTCCGCTCGGCCCTTCATAAGTAGTTCAATTTCAGTCTAGTTTTGAGTGAAACAAACCAATCTGCTCGTCACCTTATCCAAGTTTTTGCCCACCTGGAAGTGCGAAGCAAACCAAATCCCGCGCAATTTAATCACTTCGTCACCCTACGACGCTTTTAGATGGCATGGACTTGCCTTTCCAACTGCCCAACTGCAGGTTCATTGACTGCTTTGAGTTAATTTTCGCTCCGATCCTATTCTCGCAGTTCCTCGTAGTTCCTCATCGATCACCTCGATGCGTTCGTGTCCGACACTGTAACGGTGATGTCGTCCGCATATGCAAACACGAATCTTCCGCACCCTTGTTCTCCAACTGCTACTGTAGTGACCTTAGGGTCAGTACTTACTGAATGGGTACATACCGAACGCATAATACTGAACGGTTCCGACTGCTGGCCATTCGCTCTACATGGTAGCGATCCTGCCTCCAAACACGAGTCCAAAACCAGCTGCCTTCATTTCAGCCGTCAAGTATTGATGGCAGATCATATGGAAAGCCTTCTACAGATCTGAATTTATCAGAGCTCACCTACTCTCTCTAAGATATATCAAATGAGGTTGAGGTTGTCGTGGATGGATCTGTTTGGTATGGAACATGTCTGTGCCTCACCTACCAGAGTATCGCGAATAAGCCTTTCAAAGCAACATAGGTCAGCAACCACCAAATGCCTTTCTCTGTAATTATATAGGGTTGAGGGGAGCTCCCTGTTGTGCTTGGGAGCTATGGAGTGCTTCAGCGCGTGGTCTTCGCTCATGAAAGGACCGTCCACGCTCTCTAGCTGCCTTTCAAGGCTCTTTCTACTTGGACGTCTGTTGCTGCTTTTAGACGTCGGGCTTTAGCCGGAACCCAATGGTGCATGTGATGCAGCAGAAAGCCAGGATGCCGCTTGTATGGTACGGAAGGCTACACTAGAGGTTTATGGCATCAACAAAATCACTTTGGTTAGGATAGCGACTTATGTTCGTCCATTCACCTTCACAAGGTGTTTTGCCTGATCCAGGCGTGCCTCCATATTGCTCAGTGAGAATGAGAAGTACTGAGTTGATTTCGCCGTTATCCCAGCAAAGATTATTTGCTTTAAAGTCACAAATTTGGAAGGATGGATGTAGTCAACAGCTTCATATTAGAAAAAAAAGGGCCCAGATCTCTGTCTCTGTGCCAACACAACTGAACCAGAGAATCGTTGGCTTAAATACTAAAGTTACAACTATTTAACACTCTGAGTTCAAATCCCTGTGTGGACGACTTTACAATTCAACCTCTCAAGAGCACCAAACCAAAACCCCGGGGCCCATTTCAACCGTCAGCTATTTTTCATTCTTCCCCAAATTCTGTGGCTTTTTCACAATTTTAGGCATTAATATTATTGATGGTATTTAGTTATAAGCCCTTTCGTTCTGACTTCAAATCACGCTGCTGTTGACTTCACCTTTCATTTTTCTGGGAGTTGATAAAATAATCCCAGACACGGGGCTGAATTAATGTAATTTACTGTTTCCACCGAAAATAACGCTTTGCGTCTCCAATGAATATCATTCAGTATTTATTTGCTTTACCGGGAAGTTTTGGACCTAAGCTCGTCACTATTGCAATGCTTGCAACTGCTTGCAACTGACAGTCCTACCATCTCAGCAAATGAAAATGTTCAGATTTAAGTATCTTAGGTATGGACACAATGGAGCACCTGGGACACAATCGAACCAGTGACGTTTCAGTCAGTCAATCAATACCTTATTGACTTCAACAAGTAATAGCACCGTTGACCTACAAAGAAACTGGAACAAATCAATTGAAGACTTTCACATCAAGTTAATCGCTGGAATAATAATAATAATAATAATAATAACAATAATAATAATAATGATAATAATAATAATAATAATAATAATAATAATAATAATAATAATAATAAAACCCGTGCATGAAAACCCGTGCTAAAACGGCGGCCTTACATATTCTGAATGATAAAAGGCAA
Source organism: Octopus sinensis (assembly GCF_006345805.1). NCBI lineage: Eukaryota > Metazoa > Mollusca > Cephalopoda > Octopoda > Octopodidae > Octopus > Octopus sinensis. Next base: position 107,984,422 of record NC_042997.1, on the reverse strand, counting down.
GAAAAACCTCTCTATGGCAAATACCCAAAGAGAGCGAATAATGCAGATGTTGACAAAGCCCTGACCCATCAATGGCTAATGGCCTCTGGCTTAAAATCTGAAACAGAGGGGTTTATCATAGCAGCTCAAGATCAATGCCTACCAACAAGAAACTACCAGGCCAACATATTAAAGAACGGCAGTAGCCCAACATGACGTGTATGTCAGCAACAAAATGAAACCATTGATCCTGTTGTCTCCAAGTGCAGTCTTCTAGCGCCTACAGAGTTTCTCAACAGGCATGATAGAGCTGCACAATATATTCCCTGGGTAATTTGCAAAAGCCTGGACTTGCCCCATGATAAAAACTGGTGGGAACACAAACCACCTCCAGTGCTTGAAAATGATCACATCTCACTCCTCCGGAACTTCACCATTCAAACTGACAGAAAGATACGAATAGGCCAGACATCATATTGAAAGACTTCAGACAAAAATCATGCCTCCTCATTGATATGACTGTCCCAATCGATATAAACGTATCTGTCAAGACTTACCAAAAACTGAGCAAATATAAAGATCTGGAAATAGAAATTAGCAAAATGTGGAGCCTGAAGACTAAAACAATACATGTTGTCATAGGTGCCCTGGGAATGATACCAAAAGGGGCTGATTGCTACCTAGCTGAGATACCAGGAAATACCAAAATGGCAGAAATTCAAAAGATAGTGCTCATGGGAACTGCTCATATCCTACGCAAAATACTTTCTATGTAATCTCAAGTTTTAAAACAAACATAATTTTCTTATGGTTTCTTAAACACTCTCTAGAACAACACTATGTACAAAACCAAATATATGGCACCCTAGGCGTAACACCTGACAGAAAGATAGATGCAAACTGACAGAAAGATAGATGCAAATATGCCAGACATCATATTGAAAGACTTCAGACAAAAATCATGCCTCCTCATTGATATGACTGTCCCAATCGATATAAACGTATCTGTCAAGACTTACCAAAAACTGAGCAAATATAAAGATCTTGAAATAGAAATCAGCAAAATGTGGAACCTGAAGACTAAAACAATACCTGTTGTCATAGGTGCCCTGGGAATGATACCAAAAGGGGCTGATAGCTACCTAACTCAGATACCAGGAAACCCCAAAATGGCAGAAATTCAAAAGATAGTGCTCATGGGAACTGCTCATATCCTAGGCAAAATACTCTCTATGTAATCCCAAGGTTTAAAACAAACTTTTTTTTTTTTTACTTTATGTATCAGACATTCACTAGTACAACACCAAAAAAAAAAGCCCAAATATATGGCACACTAGGCATAACAACAACGTGAACTTCCAACCTGTTGTCTCTTGAGGTCTCTGGGTGAGACTTGGAGCCAACTTGTACAGACATAAAGCAAAAGTCAAATATAGAATAATAATAATAATAATAATAATAATATAATAATAATAATAATAATAATAATAATAATAATAATAATAATAACAGCAATAAACAAGAGCACTCAGAGAGCACAAACCTCCGCCAAGGAAAAAATCAACGTCATCTCAACGATTAGCCGGAGATTATTTTTAAAATGAGAATATCTGAAATAAACTCAACTACTCTCACAAACAAGAATGCTAAAAATGAACTCGACCGCTCTCAAAAATTAAAGTAAAAAAAAAACGGAAAAATCATCCGGAATCCTTGTCCGGTGCTTGATTGATCCCAATGGTAGTTATGAAATGTGTAGGTGAGGGTGCAGGCCGTGTTTGTAAGGCTGTCGTCTGCAGTGGGAACAGGGACAGTTTTCTCTATGAAGGCCTTTTTTAGTCTATCCACTGATATAGTGTCTTTACGACCATTAAGGTCTATAGGGAAAAATTTATCCGTGCGTGAAAGAAAACGGAAAGGACCTGTATACGGTGCTGTTAACGGAGGTTTAACAACATCGTTGCGCACAAAAACGAGAGTCCAAGAAATAAAGCTTCCTTCAAGGATGAGCTAGAAATGCAATTGTCAAGTAGGTAAGAGGTTTTAAACAGGAACGATATAGTCAAGATTGGTATAACTAAAAATTTTCGAGGAAAAATTAAATTTATCATTGTTACTGAATATGTTAGTGTTATTTAATTTCTGAACGGTTTTGCTGCCGTTTGTTTATGTAGTTTGATTTCCCTATCCATCAGTTTCTATTAAAATAAAGACGCGAGTAAAATTAATAATAGGGAAACGAAAATAAAACTTTGGTAACAGCAAAGCCGCCATAACTTATGTGGAAACCATGAGCGGATTTTCAAGGGAGATAATCAGAGAAAGACTTGAAAGTGAACGTAAGATCGTAATACTCCATGTAAAGTAAAGTAAATATAACAAATTATCCAGAATCTTCGTCCGGCACCGGATCGATCCCAAAATGTAATCAGTTCGTCCCAGAATCTAATCAGCTTGTGCCAATCACGAGGCCAAACATCTCTGAAAGTTTCATCCGAATCTATCCAGCAGTTCTTGAGATATCTTGTCCACGGACAAACAACCAAGCAAACACGACTGAAAACAATACCTCCGCCTTCGGTAAGGCGGAGGTAATAATAGCGCAGACACGACAAAGTAGCCTAAAACCTTCACTGACTACTATGCCGTAAGTATGGAAACGAGGTAAAAGGTGCTTGGTACCAACAAACACTGGAAAAGGTAATGGACGAAAAGGGGAAGGCATAAATCCTCTGGGACTTTGACTTCCAGACAGACAAGGTGTTAGCGCACCGAAGGCCGGAAATAGTAACCTTTAGGAGGGACAAACAAGGGTGTCTAATAATCGACGTGGCAGTGACAGGAGATCAACATATTATCATGGAAAAAAAATAGAAAACATTGATAAATATGGAGATCGCCAAGATGTGGCAGCTACGAGAGTCAAACATAAAGGTTGTCCCTATTGTCATCGGAGCATTGGGTTCAATACCTCCCAATCTAAAAAACATCTGAAAATTTAGAAATACCCTACAATCTAGATGTATTGCAAAAGTTGGCATTACTTGGAACTGCACGCATATTGCGTAAAGTACTCTCTATCTGAGGTCCTTGTTGTGACTTGACAAACAGTACAAACCCACGGTAGACACAATATCTTCAATCAACAACCTCACAATACTGTATACTATGTGACGTCTATAATAATAATAATAATAATAATAATAATAATAATAATAATAATAATATAATGATAATAATAATAATAATAATAATAATAATAATAATAATAATAATAATAATACTGAATATGGATGGAAACATCTGAATAATCCTTACAAGGTACCGAATGCACCATCCAAAATCAGATCTAGACAGAATTTATCTCCCAAGAAAAATAGGTGGAAGAGGCTTGATACAGCTCGAACAATCCCTCAAATCAGCATGGAAAATACCCTAACCGCCAGTCCAAGCTAGATGTTGATCAAAATCTAACACACGAATGTCTACAAAGGACAGGTCTGAAAGGGAAACAAAAGGTTTTGTTATTGCAGTGCAACGGTCAGAGCTTACCTACCAGAAATTACCTTAAAGATGGATCTGACCCCTCATGCAGAATTTGTGGAAAATTCACAGAGACAATTGATCATGTTGTTTCTGGTTGCCCAGTCCTCACTGAAAAGGAGCACCTCATAAGACATAACAGACTAGGGCAGTACATCCACTGGAATGCTTGTAAATACGACAAAATTAAATTTTATGATAAGTGGTACCGTCTTGAGGGTGTAGCAAATGGCGAGGGCGTCACCATTCTTTGGATCTTCCCAATACAAACAGACAGAAAAATTTATTCCAATCGACCAGACATTGTGATCAAGGACAACAAGAGAGGAACTTGTCTGTTAATAGATATGTCAGTCCCACAAGATCAAAATGTTTCAAGAAAAGAATACGAAAAGCTTTCTCACTATAAAGATCTGCAAATTGAAATCACAAAAATGTGGAAGCTTAGTACTACGATAATACCAGTTGTAATTGGTGCGTTGGGAATGATAAAGAACGGAGCTGAGAAGTATATTAAGCAACTCCCTGGTAACTCCAATCTCCGTGAGCTACAAAAGATAACCTTGATGGGTACAGCCCGTATACTACGGAAAGCACTCTCCATCTAAAGTGGAATAAATGTGGTGATAATTTTAGCAAAACAAAAATGTCTTTGCTACTCTTGTCCTCTAGAAGATGCTTGGTACTAAGGCAGCTGAAAGAAAGTTATAATGAAAGAAAACCATAAATAATAATAATAATAATAATAATAATAATAATAATAATAATAATAATAGCAATAATAGTAATAGTAATAATAATAATAACAACAACAACAACAACAACAACAACAACAACAACAATAATAATAATAATAATTATAATAATAATAATAATAATAATAATAATAATAATAATAGCAATAATAGTAATAGTAATAGTAATAATAATAACAACAACAACAACAACAACAATAATAATAATAATAATAAACCTGAAAACCTGAAAATAATTGGTAAAATCCGCCTTGCACTTAAGGATATAATTTCAGCTAATGATGTTGATATTACAGTTCTCAACCACCTGTACTATGCATCCGCGAAATTCTCAACGATTCTATGTGGTGAAAAGATTAGAAAACACCAACATTCCCACAAAAAGCCTTCTTGGCAAGAGCGTATCCAACACCAAAATTAAGCTACTTAGGTCTGACATTAGAATGTTTAAAAAACCTTAAGTTTGACAAGACTACAAAATCTAAAACACCCGAAAATTAAAGAAAAAATATAATATGAAAACCATACTTGACATTGATGCCACCATAGAAACCACCAAGCAAAAGGTATGTGCTAAAGCTGCCTACATAGGTATGAAAAGCGCGTTAGATTCTTCAAGGACAACAACATCTTCAAAAATAACCCAAAATATTTTTACAGGAAGATAGAGAAAACACCAGTTACTGTAAAATCTGTCCCATCAAAAGAAGTACAGGAATTTGGGGATAAAATTTGGTCAGAAGAAAAAACACACAGTGAAAAGGCCCCTTGGGTTGATAGAATATCTACAGACTTGGACTCCTTAGAAGAGCAAAAGTGGGTTAGGGTTGTCATAGGTGCCCAGGGAATGATAGCAAAAGGGGTCGATTGCAAACTAACTTCCAACTTGTCTTTTGAGGTCTCTGGGTGAGATTTGGAGCCAACTTGTACAAATGTAAAGCAAAAGTCGAACAGAAAATAATGATAATAATAATAATAATAATGATAATGATGATGATGATGATGATAAACAACAACAACAACAACAGCAACAACAAAAACAACAACAACAACAACAACAACAACAATAATAATAATAATTATTATTATTATTATTATTATTATTATTATTATTATCATTATTATTATTATTATTATTATTATTATTAAAAACCGAAAAAAACTTCACTCTATTCTGAAAGAGCAAAAAATTCGCTACTGATCTTTTAGATACCTACCAGATTGATCAGGTTGAAGGAAATGCGCCAACTGCTGCTGCAAAGAAAATAAAATTGATTGCAAAGACAAAAGCACATGAAAAATTAGCTTGCAGATGGGAATAGAAACGTCTGCATGGCAAGTATGTGGTCCGTAGCAAACAAGCTGATGTCGACCAAAAACACACGCACCAATGGTTACGAAGCTCATGGCTAAAAGCGGAGAGTGAAAGTTTCATATTAGCTGCTCAAGACCAAAGTTTATTAACCCGGAACTACCAAGCCAATGTGATAAAAAATGGATCTGACCCAAAATGCCAATTCCGTAACGATGAGATTGAACCTATAGACCACCTAATCTCAGGATGTAGAGTCTTAGCACCTGTAGAATATAAAGCAAGACATGACAGAGTCGGCCAGTATTTACATTGGACAATATATCGGCATTATAAAATCAAAACCGCTGACAAATGGTATAAACACCATCCTGAAGCTGTGACTGAGGGAGAAAATGTGTCGATTCTATGGGACTTCTCCGTACATACCGACAAAATTATAAAAGCTAATAAACCGAATATTATTATAAAAGATCAGACAAAAAGGATGTGTTTATTAATTGACATGAGTATTCCTTGCGGTCACAATATAGCGGCGAAAGAATTTGACAAGATCAGTAAATATAAAGACTTGCTAATAGAAATTGAAAAAACTGGCATCTCAAGGCGACTAGAGTACCAGTGATTGTAGGTTCTCTAGGAATGATAAAAAAAAAAAAAAGGTACTGAAATCTATTTGAAAATGATTCTAGGCTTACCTAGAATCATTGCAAAGAATCATGTTAACTGGAACGGCTCATGTACTGAGAAGAACATTATCGTTGTGAAAACAATATTCATTCATGAATGTATTTATTTATTAATCTTTTAAATGCATATTTTACCTGTGAATTGTGGTCGAGGCTTGATCAATTTTGAAATCTCTTACAAGACTACCACAATTGGACTGGCAAAATATCTTGAAACATCTAACAACTGGATGTTAAAGCTCGTTGAAAACCATGAAAAACGCAAAAAGCTCTATTTTATTATGAAGAAGAGCAAAAAATTTGTTAGTGAATTTATTCATAATGCCCAGGTTGAACAGCATGATAGAAGTGCAGTAACTGTAATTGTAAAGAAGGTGAAATCAATAGCAAAGCAAAATGCGTTTGAACAATTGGCTGATAGGTGGGAACAAAAACTTCTCCATGGCAAATATGTGACTCGTAACAAACAAGCAAATGTAGACCAGAAGCACACCTACGGAGCTCAGGGCTGACCCTTCATTCCCTGGCCCCTCTTTCGGCGCCCTTTTTTTTCAGCATGTAGCAGCTCACTTTTTTCTAACTACCTATACAGTTCATTGGATGGACATATGGGATTATTATTATTATTATTATTATTATTATTATTATTATTATTATTATATTATTATTATTATTATTATTATTATATTATTATTATCATTATTATTATTATTATTATTATTATTATTATTATTATTATTATTGTCTTTGCACAGCTTCTAACGCTGGAGATGTACTACGATGTCAGCTGTTCACAACCAGTGAACTAAAGTATCACCCTTTATTTTTCGAGCATCTTCCAGAGTATTCGAGCGGCTCCAAGCAGTGCTGTTTTCTGAAAGTGCTCCAAACTTATTGCAGCCCCAATTTGTTCCACGTACTTCTCAAGATTTTTACTCACTGCTCCCCGGGCTCCGACATTGATTGGTACTATTATCCCCTGTTTCAGCGATCACAACTGCTTTACCTACCAAATTAACCTGTTATATCTATCGAGTTTTTTCTTCTTTATCGCATACCTTGTTGTCAGCTGGGCATGCTATATCTATGATCCAGCATCGTTTGTTTTCTTTCTCAATGAAGACTATGTCCGGTTTCCTATTCTCTGTCTCATGGTCGCACTGAATCCCATAGGATCTTTGCAATTATCATTTTTGATGATGCCCTCGGGTTTATGTTCGTACCAATTTTTTGCTCTGTCAAGTCCATATTTGTTGCAGTGTCCAATGGACAAGCCTGGCTATATTGTCGTGGCATCTCTTATATTCCTTCTGGACTAGTGGCGTATATTGGCTGGAAATATGCCATACGGTTTCACCATTTTGTCCACAGATCTTTTTTCTCTGTCTAGTTGTTGGAATAATTTTACTTTAGTAAATAATGAACGGAAATGTGGAATAAAAGAAGGGAAAATAAATGTTAGTAAAAAGAAATGTTAACTTATCTATATGGTAATTTTCTCTCCACGAATTAAACATGGCTACCAGCAATCGTAAAATCCAACATTAAAATAGACCTAGAAATTTATTATTTATAAAAGTTAACATATTAATAAAATAAATTAACCACATAGAAGATTAGACAATTCTCATCATAAACTCACTTCTGGCCTCTCCTGACTTATTATTATTCACTTCCCTTACACGGTAATTATAAATAATAGTAAATACCTCTTAAGAACTTTTAAATGTTAATAAGAATTATCTCCCTTACACATTAGCTCTCAATGTTGGATTATACGATTGCTGGTAGCCATGTTTAAGTCGTGCAGAGAAAATTACCATACAGATAAGTTAACATTTCTTTTTACTAACATTTCTTTTTCCTACTTTTATTCCACATTTCTGTTCATTATTTACCGAAGTAAAATTATTTCAACAACTTCTACTTATATAATTTTAGTTTGTTATGTCTTTATATAGGAACATCCTCTGGGCGGCTAATTTCCACCACTGTGCACAGTTTCTCTTCTCTATCCCAAATCATTATATCAGGTCTGTTGTGCTTACATTTTATTGAGGTCTTAACTGCTACATTCCACCAGACTTCCTTTTTATTGTGAGTGGCTATGGCTTCCACTATATTGTAGATTCTTATTTCTTTGTCCTCGGGATTATCCTTCTGACAGATTTCATTATAGAATGTCCTAGCTGCAACATGTCTCATCGGTAGATCCATTGTAATGACATTTTCGGACAATTGTTTATGATGTGGGTGATATCTTCAGTATGAACTCCACAAAGTCTGCATTGATTGTCACATTTTACGGTTTTTTCTGTATCTCTGTTCCTTCTGTACATCAGGTACTTAGTTGATATTTCCTGTTCCTGTATTGCAAACGCGTACCCTTCAAAGCGGGAGGTAGTAATCCGGCTATTGGTCCCTGGTACACTGCTTTGATTATTGATGTTACTATCATCACGGAAATTTCTACTGACATCTCCATGCCTAGTCTTTCTGCTCATATACACTCATCCTTTCATCTGATGATACATTGTGGTAGAGTCGTGCGACTTCTTTGGGCATGTATTCTAGATTATCAGACAAAGAATGTTGCTCAAGGAGCTGCCTCCCAGGTTTTATGTGTGTATGCAAATTTGGTCAAGGGATGCACTTCAACACTTGGTAGTTAAAGGATGTTGCCGAAGGGATATGGTACGAAATTCAAAGGCAATTTTTTATTGATGTTAAGCCTCTGCCGCCTTCTTTTCGTTTTAGGTAGTGGCAGTCTACGTCACTATTTATGTGGAAATTATGTGTGCTGGTTAGTATTTCCAAGGTTTTCACCTCAATGGCTCAGATCTCATCAAGCATCCAATCAAGCAGCCCAAATGATGGTATGAGTACTGGCACTGCAAACACATTGTGGGCCACTGTTTTGTTGAATGCAGACAGTTCTGAGGTACAAATTTCCTTTATTCGGCTGAAATATTCTTTAGTAACACGTGTTTTGTTACAGGTGTCATTGTAAGATATATTTTCATCCACACCTAGATATCTGTAACATTTCTCGTCAGATACAGGGAAAACAGTCAAAACATTGATGGAGATGTTACTAGTCTGGTTTACAGTTTTCCCTCTTTTCACAACCCTATAGCAACATTTATCCTGACCAAACTCTAACCCTACATCCTTTGAGAATGTTGTAACTAGGTCAAGGATCTTTTTCATCTCGTGCATATTCTTTGCATAAAGTTTTAAGTCATCCACAAAGAAACAGTGTGTAATTTTGGTATTTCTGCTTCCTTGTGAACCAGTGAGATATCCTTTAGATTTCCTTAACATGAATATAAACATCTTGGAGAGGCATGGAACATGCCTTTGCGAAACTGTATTCCATCGGTGATAGTGCAGTCACTCTTTGTGTTTAATTTCAATATGATGGCCCACGATGAAGTTAGGTCAGTTATGGCTTTGACTATTCTCACTGGAACTTTAGCAATTTGAAGGGCTTCTAGCATCCATGAATGGGTAACAGAATCAAAGGCTTTCTTGTAGTCTAGCCACATTGAAACTAGGTTCCTCCTATGCTCTCGTACCTCTGACATCACAATTTTGTTGATTAATAATTGTTCGGCACATCCACAGACTCCCTTCTTCCCAGCTGCTTGTTCTGCTGTGATAATGTTATTGGTTTCACAATGGTCCCGGAGGAAGAGGTTTAAACATGCTGTATATATCTTATACATTAAGTTCTGGCATGCAATTGGCCGGTAGTTTTTTTTTTTTTGCCATGTGGGTAGTTCTGTATTTGGGGATCAATTTTGCCTCTGCCAGAGCTAATCAGTGTGGTATGTTACTGTTCCCACTGAGAGTTTGCTGGTACAGATTGATAAGATATGGTCGGTTGAATGTTAGCTTCTTGTACCAATATCCAACAATCATGTCTCTTCCAGGTGCTTTTCCATCCTGAAGTTTCTGGATCACAGTTGCAAAAGTTTCGCCATCAATGTTGTATGTCTTGAATGTAACACAGAAGCAGTAACTTTCGGATTTCTTCCAGCTACAGTGAGTCGTGGTTGAATTTCTTTTCAATCCAGATTTTCTTCCAGAAGGAATCTATGTCTTCCCGTGAAGGAGCCTCCGTGATGTTTACTGCCCCTCCTCTCATGTCTCTGTATACTGCTGCGTTGTTGCGGTCAGATTTTTTGTTCATTGTTCTTCTCTCGGTTATTCTCTTCTGATGTCGGAGTTTTTCACTGACAGCTTTTAGCTCCTGCTTGAGAGTAATCAGTTTGCAAGTGAGTGTCCTCTTTTTGTTGTCTCCAAACATCATTTCTCTCTCCTTCTTTACTTTCTATTGGTGGGACGTATGGTGATTTGCTTGTTTGCATGCAATAAGCATCATTACATGACTGATGGTCTTCCGTAAACCAGTTATCTTTTTTCTCTGTCTTCAAATCCCATGATGGTACTTTCTTTGTTGTATCGGATTTGTTCACCTTTCGAATAGCACTCATGTATAATTTTACAATAGTAGCCAGAGAATATGTCAGACTGGCGTTAATCTGCCTGAATGTGGGTTCCTCACACTGTTGTAAATACTCATCACCAATTTCGTTAACAGCTTTTAATACTGTATCTGGTGGGGGTTTTTTTACTTACTTTGGTAGAGAATACTCTCTCCTCGAAAGAGTACTTCAATGCCAAAGTTACTTTTTCTCGGAAAATTTCAGTATGTATGTATGTATGTATGTATGTATGTATGTATGTATGTATGTATGTATGTATGTATGTATGTATATAAAGAGGGTGTGTGCATTAACCCATGCTAATATTTATTATTTCAGTAAAACTGAAGAATTTTTAAACCGCCGCCAAAATGACGGTGAATCTTAATTTTATTTGAAATAGGCGTTGTTCATTATTCTAATTTTCTCTGCTCTCTTGTTAATTACTGAATAAATTCCTATAAAAAGAGTTTATTAAATTTGTTTTATTTATATTCTTGACTCTGTAAGTATTATCGTTTGTAAACATCTTAACGCAGCGATTGGCTTTCGTTTCTTTCTGAAAACGTCAACAACGTTTAAGTTGTTAACACTTAAGCCACATCATTTATTAACGTCTTGTCACTTGTATGACTTCATATTTACATTGATCATGTATAGTCATTGAGTAACAGCAATAGAATCAGGCTCCACTTGGTCCAAGTAGATGAAATCTGCTTCACTAGATTTCAACGAACAGTTAAGATGTAAACAACGCTCGTTTCCGACAAAAGTCATTCTAGACGAGTCAAA
>NC_042997.1:107967862-107970362 GCF_006345805.1 Octopus sinensis | reverse complement strand
ACACTGTATAATGTAAGCCTAGATACACATCGACCTTAAAAGAAAGACGGGATCGTCACGGCTGGAGTGCCGTGGATAATAGCTCTGCATGATCATAGATGATTGGCGCATCAACAACAATGGAGGCGCAATAGCCCAGTGGTTAAGGCAGCGGACTGGCGGTCGGAGGATCGCGGTTTCGATTCCCAGACCGAGCGTTGTGTGTGTCTATTGAGCGAAAACACCTAAAGCTCCACGAGACTCCGGCTGAGGGTGGTGGCGACCCCTGTTGTACTCTTTCGCCCCAACTTTCTCTCACTCTTTCTTCTTGTTTCTTGTCCCCGACTTCCTACGCTGATCCTGTATGCACATTCATCCATCCGTCGATACTCTCGGTGTCGGGGGTTGACCTGCTTTCTCTTCTGCGGGTCTTACGAATAGCAAAGGACCACGTTTCGGACTTCTCCCATATTCCGAGCTCTGGGATGAAGACCGTTCGCTCAACAACAACGACGATGACGACGGCGTCTACCACCACCACCACCACACCACCATCACAATCACCACCACCACCACCACGACGTTTAGACAAAAACGAAACTGACAAGTTTTAAGTTGTTGCATTGATACATTGCAGGCATGTTAAGAGAGGAAGAGGAGGAGGAGAAATAGATAAACATATTCTCGGGAGGGTGGGGGGAGGGCAGCATTAATTTATGCAGAAAATAATTATCAAAAGCTACCAGAGATTTTGGCAATTAGTTTTTTCCCCTAAACTCGATTCATTTTGTACAACAACAACAACGGCAACAAATGATTTTTGATTTCTAAATATGTCAGCCGACAACTAACAGAGAAAGTGACTGACCTGAGTTGATTCCTAAAAGCCATGGTACCCTAACCACACCCGGGGACATTTGAAATGTTATCAAATATACCGAATGACAAATAAGTGACATGTAAGACGAATAGTTTCCTCAACACACGCAGATTTGCATTCCGGTTCTCACGCACCTTTCAATAACTTTGCAACACAATTCCGCTTCTTTCCAAAAGACAAAATGGCGCAAAATTCACAGCAAACAATTACGCTTTTGTACCACTTCTATTGCTGTTGTTGTGGTTGTTGTTGGTGTTACTGTTGAGCCCTAGGCTAGGATTGAACAAGATTGAACAAAGACTTTCCAACATGGCAAAATCATTCTGTTTTCGAGCATTGCACGCCCGCATTATCTAGTTTATATCCTCTATTATACGAGCATCATAGTTTCGAAATCACTTAACCGTGATCAGAACGGTAATTTGCCACTCTCTTTCTCTCTCTCTCTCTCTCTCTCTCTCTCTCTCTCTATATATATATATATCTATATATATATATATATATATATAATATATATATATATATATATTATATATATTATATAATATATATATATATATATATGTATGTATGTATGTATGTATGTATGTATTATGTATGTATGTATATATATATGTATGTATATGTATATATATATATTATATATATATATATATATATATAATATATATATATATATATATAATATATATATATACATACACATGTGAAGGCGCATGGCTCAGTGGTTAGAGCGTCGAGCTTACGATCGTGAGGTTGTGAGCTCGAATCCCGGACCGGGCTGCGTGTTGTGTTCTCGAGCAAGGCACTTTATTTCACGTTGCTCCAGTTCATCAGCTGTAGAAATGAGTTGCGACGTCCCTGGTACCAAGCTGTATCGACCTTTGTCTTTCCCTTGGATAACACTGGTGGCGTGGAGAGGGGAGGCTGGTATGCATGGGCGACTGCTGGCCTTCCATAAACAACCTTGCCCGGACTTGTGTCTAGGAGGGTAACTTTCTAGGTGCAATCCCATGGTCATTCATGACCGAAGGGGGTCTTTTATATACATATATATATATATATATATATATATATAAAGAGAGAGAGAGAGAAAGAGAGATACATATATACATAGCAAAGTGAAATTGTAAGGTACCGCACGAATGGAAATATATATGAAAGAAGGTTTCAAAATGCAATTTTAAAGATGTTTATTTACTTGACCGGTTTCACTTTTTTAGAAAAAGATTGTCAAACGTAAAATGTAAAAGCTTTGTATAAGCTTTGTTGTGTTAAGTACTGGTTGTCACAAAATATTAAAGTACATATATATGTTCTTTGATAATAATAAGAAAATGTTAAAAACAGTTTACAAGGAAATATCTAGAGAAAATATTAAATAAAAATTTCAAAAAAATATATTGGGATTTTATTAAAAATCATGCATGTATATATAGATACATCCAAACAAAAATGATTTTTAATGAAATCCCAATATATTTTTTTGAAATTTTTGCTTAATATTTTCTCTAGATATTTTCTCTAATTTCCTGGGATGCTATTGGAGATTTTAGAAAAATGTTTAATAATATTGGTTATAATTTTAAGCACAAGGCCAAAGGCCAACAATTTCGGTTTTGGGGTGGGGCAAGTCGATCA
>NC_042997.1:107940362-107962862 GCF_006345805.1 Octopus sinensis | reverse complement strand
AGATTGAATCGGTGCAACAGAACTACTGGGAGAAGCTAAAGGAACTGAAACCCATCTGTCTAGAGAGATGGCATGAAAAATATGCAATAATACACATACGGAAGATCCTGGAAGGTCGCGCTCCCAAGTTTGGAATTGAAAGTTATATCAATCAGACAGCACTTGATAGCACCGAAGAACACGTCTTCTCCATCTGGAATTAGGAACCAGTTCTGTTACAACTTGAATGTTAAGGATTCACAGCTATTCAATATTCTGCCAAACAGCCACAGAAATTTGCGAGGTGTACATGTGACAGGAGGCACAGAGAGAAGCAGCCCCGTCCAACTCGCTACTTCATCAGAAATAGTACAGAAAAGGAACCCAAGTACAAGGAAAGGCGGTGCCCCAGCATGGCCCCAGTCTTTGGCTAAAACCAGTAAGATATAAAGAAAAAATAACATATGCATACATACTTAAATACAAAAATATTTACAAATACGCATATATACAGAGGTCGGACAAAATAATGAAAATCCCACTTAACTGTTGGTAATATGGACAAATTCAAAATTGTTCTAGTCTTTATGTATGTATTGATATGCATTGTGTATGTCTGAGAAAGCCCTCCAGCACTCCTTTTTTCTGTATCTATCGTCGTTCTCTGATGACTTCAGTGGCCATATCACGGAATTCCCTTAACCCCTTCGTTGTTTTACATGGCAAAGTTAACGCCAAGGGCTGAGTACTTTGAATAACCATAGCACAAGCATTGTTCCCTGATACTAGCACAATCTTCCAGAACGATAATGCGCCATTTCACATGGCTAGTGTTATTCAAAACTGGTATGAAGGGCACAAAATTGAAGAGCACTTGGGTTACCCGCACCCCATCCCTACCTCAAATCACTGGATTTCTATGTGATTGAGAATTGATGAAGTATTTTGGAGCAGTAGGCAAGGAGCCATTTGCCTCCACCACTGTCGATGAAAGAGCTAAAGCGGATTTTACTTGAAGAGCGGTTCAAAATTTCTCCATCAACTGTTTGGAACCTGTACGAGGCAATTCCTCGACGCCTTAAAGCCATGATTGATGCGAAAGGTGGACCAAAAAAGTGTTTTCATTCTTTTATCCGACCCGTATATATTGAGCGGAAAGGGAGAGAGGGAGAGAAAGACAGACAGACAGAGGGAGACAGAGAGACAAAGAGAGAGAGACAGACAGACAGAGAGAAGAAGAAGAAGAAGAAGAAGAAGAAGAAGAAGAAGAAGAAGAAGAAGAAGAAGAAGAAGAAGAAGAAGAAGAAGAAGAAGAAGAAGAAGAAGAAGAAGAAGAAGAAGAAGAAGTGATCTAGAAAGAGAGAATGTTTATGTCTGTTAAAGTAGATTATTAAATGCTACTAAAAAATCATAATAGATGTTTTGATATTTAAATTATTCACAATGCATAAATATCTTTCCCATCAGGTTAACTTAGCAAATAATATTTAGTTGCTGTAAAACAGATTTTGTTTCGCAGTTTGACGATTATTCAACAAATTCGAGATTTATTTCTCTAAGACAAACAAATCAGAAATATAATGACACGTCAACTTTCTCCATTATTATTTTGCCAGCTGTATCTTCTGACCATACGTCGCTCCGGATTATAGCCATTTATATGGTATTATTGCTGCTTCTGTGAAATAAATAAATAACGTGGCAGTTCTATGAAATGTCGACGTTGTCATGACAATCGAATTAACATTTGTTTGAACAAGAACAGTTTAAACTAAGCAAAACCAGTTTTCGTCTGTTTGGAGATACTCTTAAATTTAAAAAAGTAGTAATTTTGTAACTAAGTTCTGTGGGGGAAAATAACAAAGGCGTTAATAGCAAACTCAGTTGATGGAAGTAAATTTTAGTTTAATCACTGACTTGTCTCATTCAATCACCAAAAGATGACTGAAGACAACATCGAACGAAATACTGTGTTAGCAAGATATCAATGCTGGGGGGCATAGTCTAAAAGAAAATGAACAAAATCCATTAAATTGAATTCATTGTAAGACTTTAATCTAAGCCATATGAAACGGTCGAAAGGAATATATTACTTGAGAGAAATGAAATTAAAATAAGTTCATTTTTTTAAATCAGGGATCGGCAAATATTTCTTACCGCTGGCCCCTTCATGGATTTGCTGATAACTTATTGCCTCATCCACTGAATTTTGTGGCTGTGTGGTAAGAAGCTTGCTTCCCAACCACATGGTCGCATATATATATATATATATATATGTGTGTGCGTGTGTGTGTGTGTGTGTGTGTGCGTGCGTGCGTGTGTATGTGTGTGTGTTATTTGTATCTGTGTTTGTCCCCAACCATCGCTTGACAACCGATGTTGGTGTGTTTACGTCCCCGTAACTTAGCAGCTCGGCAAAAGAACACGATAGAATAAGTACTAGGTTTACAAAGAATAAGTCCTGGGGTCGATTTGTTCGACTAAAGGTGGTGCTCCAGCACGGCCGCAGTCAAATGACTGAAACAAGTAAAAGAATAAAAAGTATAATTAATAAGAAAATTCTTGATTTAAAAATAATAATTTCTTCTTTCCTTTATGTCATTATTACTTTTTCAAAAGAAATATTTCCTTATATTTAAGGAACACAGACACACACACACACACACACACACACACACACACACACACACACATACACACACACACACACACATACACATAAACACACGCACAAATACACACACACAATTTAGCTTACACTTCAACTGATTCAAATATAAACTGTTTGCCTTCAGTTAGTTATTTCATTGAATTAGTAGATTAATTATCCTCCCATCTCTTTTTCACACGTGACCGATAATTAATCGGAAGGCTTTTAACTTTATATTTTTAATTAGTTTTTTTTTCCATTATTCATTCATCTAGTTCTCTATTTTTATTTATTCGATATTATTATTTTATTACTGCCTTCGTTAGATTTTATATAGTTTCCTGTTAACTATGAAATACGATCTTAACTATGAGTGCAAGCTTTATAGCATTCTGTTTTGCGAAGTTTCTGAAAGACGTGGTGTGGTGGTAAAATTTCTACTTGAAGGATCATTCAGTCAGTCTATATATATCGTGTAAGGTTTATATTCTGGTTTGCGTCCATAGCTTTGAACTCTTTCTTATAAATGATGGCTTCTGTGCTAGATGATTCATTTAGTGGGCATGCCATGAGGTTCTTGCATGAGCTTCCAGCTTCAAAAGCAGGGTTTCTGTGATAGAATTTCTTTCATAGG
The DNA here is from genome assembly GCF_006345805.1 of Octopus sinensis. NCBI lineage: Eukaryota > Metazoa > Mollusca > Cephalopoda > Octopoda > Octopodidae > Octopus > Octopus sinensis. The sequence goes on along the minus strand of NC_042997.1, from coordinate 107,959,599 downwards.
AGTGTAACTATGTGATCTTAATTATATGGCTAGTGAGGAGATTCCTATTTTTGTTTGTGGTGCGGAATGTCTGTATATTAAAATTTACCTTATAAAATTTTAGCTTTCAACTTAAAAATTCCTACGCGCATGCACTGAATGGAGTGGGATGCGACTTCTGAATCATCCTAACAATTGTTTTGAAAAAAATTCAGTCCGATATGAAGAGGTTATGTGGTCTGACAGTGATCAAAACATTTTCCATGACTTAACCTTGAAGGAAAAGTTTTGATCCGAGACTAACAGTTACTCACTTGTTGTGGGAACTTAAAACATACATACATACATACATACATACATACATACATACATACATACATACATACATCGGAAGGATAATCCCGAGGACAAACGTATAAGAACCCACAGTATGGTAGAAGCTGTAGCCACTCATAATGAAAAGGAATGCTGGTGGAATGTCCTAGTGAAAACCTCAGTAAAATGTAAACACAACAAACCTGATATAATGATTTGAGAAAGAGAAGAGAAACTGTGCACAGTTGTGGAAATTAACTGCCCAGTGGATGTTAACATAAAGCTGAAGATCAGTGAAAAAGAGAACACCTATGCTGAACTATGGAGAAATCTCCAGTCACTCTATCCAGATTACAAGTTCAGATTTATAATTGTAATTATTGGGGTCTTGTGATATGTAACACACTGCCTAAATAGCAATCTTAAGAAATTAGGTTTCTCAAAACCAGAAAGAAGAAAGCTAATTCGAAGACAACGGATCCAATCCATCACTGGAACTGTAAAAATCTGTAAGACCGTCCAGAAGTTTATCATTTAAGTATATATGAGCATGTCTAGACATGCAAGTATATGCATGAGAAGACAGGCATAAAACAAAACATACAAACCTGCACGTATACATACAAACATACGTTTGTATTTATGTATGTACGTATATGTGTTTGTGTGTGTATACGCGTTTATATACGTGTATGTATGTATAAGTGCGTTTGTGAGTGTATTTACATACACAGCTGAAATCTGGAAATCACCGAGAATTGAGAAACAAAAACGAATAATATAAAAGCTTGATCACATACGCACATAGCACACACGCATATATATACAAAGGCACAAAGCACATACAAATACACAGACACACACGCACATATACACACACAATACTCAGGTTTTATAAACTCTGAATAATGAGGTAAAACACAGAAAAATCAATTGATGAGTGAAGTAGAGCAGAAGGGGTCAGGTCATGGATAAGGACGCAGACTGTGACTGAAGGACTCTGAATTACAAGATTGATTAAACAAATGATTGATGAAACGATTGATTAGTTAATTCGCTAACAAATAACAATAATAATAATAATAATTATTATTATTATTATTATTATTATTATTATTATTATTATTATTATTATTATTATTATTATTATTATTATCATTGAGTGAGAGAGCAGTTCATGCCATCAAAGTGACACTGGGGTAAAATATACGAAGCCCAATATACCCATCATGACTACCCGTCTGATAAGGGTACACCAGGCACATGCATCACAACCATATGTGCGCGACATGGTGATCTCATATCAAGATAAACAGCACATGACCTTGCAGGTGGGGCCCAGTTAGAATTTTCTTCAGGTTGAGTAGCCCATCCCGCTCAAAAGGTCTCTGAATAAGGGTTGTTTAAGAATGTTGAAAGAACAACCCATGTTTCCAGAGGTGAATTATTCAAACCCCGAAGAATCCCTCTCAACACATGGCTATGATGTTCCCCCACTACTTCTGCTCGTGATCAGAGATGCACATATCGTCAGCCAATAAGGGACATGGTCAACTGGTTAAGATCAAACAACTGACAAGCAAATCTGTGGTATTGAGCAGAATATTTGCTGTAGCCCATCTTTTATACCAAGACAAAACAATGTACATGATAACACTTCCAATCATTTAAGATCAGAAACCATTATAATAATAATAACAATAATTTTAAGTTGGAAATACGAAGGTTGTGGTCAATGAAGAGAGTAGACGTGATACCAAAAGTAGTAATTGGTGCATTTGGAAGTATAAGCACTCAACTACCATCATGGCTGAAAAAGATTGGTGCAGGTAAAACACCTACAAAAATCAATATTACTTGGAACTGGAAGAATAGTTCGCAGAGTTCTTGAAGCCTGACCAATAAACAAGTGTCACCTTACTCTGCTGGCTTTGGACAGCTTACACATCCCATCATACCCAGCAAAATAAGATGAAAGTTTTCATATGATAATAACAATGATAATAATAATGATTTCAACTTTTTGCTACGAGGCAAGCTTGGGGGAAGAGGTTAAGTCGATCACACCGACCCCAGTGCGTACCTGGTACTTATTTAATCGACACCGAAAGGCTGAAGGTCAAAGTTGATTTCGGCGGAATATCATTAATAACAACAACAACAGCAACAACAACAACAATAATAATAATAATAATAATAATAATAATAATAATAATAATAAATAGCATAAACCTAGCCGTCACGGAACTAATAGCCACTGAAACAAATAGCAATATCACTGAGCTAAATGACTTAGTATATGCAGCAGCCACTGCAGCCACAAATGATCATCTTTAAGAACTTTAATATCTACACTCTACTGTGAATAGCCAAATATGTAAAAAATTTCTCTTAAACGCCTCTGGCTATCTTTACTTAAACAATTTACAGGCTTAAAAACTTGATTATATTCAGTTTTCTCTGGACGAACACACAAATGATCATCTTTAAAAACTTTAATATCTACAATCTTATGGAAAAAAGAAATTTTTAATTGCTAAACACACACAAACGATCATCTTTAATATATACATTGTAGTGTGAATAGCCAAATATGAAAAAACCCCAGAAATTTCTACAAGAACACTCTTAAACGCCGCCGGATAACTAATTTAAGCAATTTATATATATAGAAATTATATATATGTGAGTGTGAGTGTGTGTATTTTATTTCTGTCTTTCTATCGGTAATTAAAACGCACAAGGTGAGTTGGTAGTAAACACATATTTGACCTCTGCTGACCGATCCTTTGCTGGACCACATGGGTACAATCACTCTTTCACCCCTCGCCTACTCCTATTGAGTCTATTTATAGACTAACGATATCTAACTGTATGACTGCCATCCTGCCTATCTACTGCCAACCTGCCCTCTCCTTCCTCTAAATAATAATAATAATATACTGTTGCCATGACTACAAGGAGTGACCACAGGCCGGCTACGGCTGCTATAATGGTACGATTATAATTGTAACGGCAATGATGGCCGTCTCCCCGCGAGCCACTCAGAGCTCAAAAATGATAACATTATCGTAGCACCAAAATGTTTTTGGAAACTAAAAGGAAAACTAAATCAGTATACCAACTCATTTGTCCTATGGTTAATCTGGAAGCGCGTCCCTCAGGGAAGAGCCAGCCTGGGATCGAAAAGTCATCAACTGGCACAAACTCTTCTCCGAATACGGACATGGATGGTCACTTGAACGGGAAATTCCCCAACTCGAGCCCTCCAAGTTCACCACCACAACCACCACAGAAATAAAAATGTAAGCGGAACAAATGGACCCGAGAAGAGTATAAAGAAGTAATATACGCTTATTACTATGCATTAGGTAGGCCATCTCAAGAGATACACACCGCAAACTCTTACAGTATATGGAGAACACGGAATCAAGACAGTAGACCCTATTTGGGCGAGAACAAATTGGCAAATGTGAGGAGGGGTATCCTTAGAAATAACAGACTCACAGACAGTGAAATAAGCGCGATCAAGCACGCAACGGAAAATGACATAAATATAAGACACAAAGGAAATGAAGAATCATATGAACAGAATAGCCCGCCACGAGGCTTAATCGAAAGACTGTCATCTGACCAAAGCACGCAAAGGCCTGAAGATACAAGAAATTCTATTGAACCTGTTAAAGATAGTCAGGAAAATGATAAAACAACAGTAACTGAAGATCTCGCATATGCTGAAGAACACAGAGAGTCTATGGCAGAAATGAGGCAGAAAATCCTGAATACGCTTGAAGTTGTAAGACATACAAGTATGAATGATAGAGAACCACTTCATAAACTCTCAAATACAAACCAAAATAAAAAACAAAATCAAAATTGGCAACTATGTAACAAATGAAATAATACAAGAATTAAAACCTGATTTTACTGAGTTAAATGAAATTATTTACGCTTCTGCTAGGGCAATTGAAACCAGCTGTATGCCCCCGAAAAAACAAAGAAAACCAAACCTGGGAAGAAATCAAACCTGGAGAAGTAAAATTGAAAAAGAGATTGAATTTATGAGAGGGGAAATATCAATATTAAATGAACTAATATGTGGAAATGATGTAAGATCCAGAACAGGAAGAAAGATAAAGAGAAAATTTGGATCTTCACCAAGAGAAGAACTGATATCAATAAAAGAAACGCTGAAACAAAAATTCCAAGTAAAAGCTCAAAGAATACGAATATTTGAAAAGAGAAACAAGTTTTACAAGCAAAATAAGCTGTTCCCATCCAATGCCAAAAAAGTCTACAGAGAAATGGGGAAGGAGAAAGTAACCGTTAAAGACCCCCCTCCCATGGAAGAAGTTCAAAACTTTTGGAAAAGGATTTGGAGTGACGAGAAGACGTACAACATAAATGCAGACTGGATTATACAAACAGAAGGATCCAACCAAAATTTACAACAACAAGCATGAGAAGACATCACAATAGCAGACCTAAGAAAGGCACTCACGAAGGCCCATAATTGAAAATCCCCCGGTAAAGATAGGGTACCGAATTTCTGGCTCTCATCGCTCCCATGCGCACACGGTAAGCTAGTTCAGCTGCTCAATGGAATTATGAGAGACCCAAAGAAAACACCTGAATGGTTAGCAAGTGGTATTACTTACCTACTCCCAAAGAATAACGAAACCAAACTTCCAAAAAACTATCGGCGTATAACCTGTTTATCCACCACGTATAAAATCCTAACATCTATCCTGGCGGAGAAAACATATGCATTCATGGAGAAGAACGATATTTTCCCCATTGAACAAAAAGGGTGCCGCCGAGGCTCATACGGATGCAAAGATCAACTGCTAATTAATCGTATGATCCTTGAGAACTGTCACCACAAGCGCAGAAATCTCAGCTCCGCATGGATTGACTATAAAAGGCCTTCGACAGTATACCACATTCATGGATCTTGAAATCGCTGGACATCTTCAAAATTTCCCCTGTGATTTCAAGCTTCCTGAAGCATAATATGTCGTTGTGGAATACGAATCTCCAATTATACTACTGTAATGGAGTACTTGCCTCAGAGAATATAAACATCAACTGTGGCATTTTTCAAGGTGACTCACTTTCACCTCTAATATTCTGCATAGCCCTAATACCCCTTACAAGTGAATTAAACAGAACAGGGTATGGGTATAAAATTGTCAATAAAAAAATAAGCCATCTATTTTATATGGATGACTTAAAACTCTATGGTAAAGACGATAATGAACTTGAAGGCCTATTGCGCACTGTGAAAGCATTCAGTGATGACATCGGGATGGAGTTTGGGCTTGAGAAGTGTGCCAAGGCCACTTTCCAGAAAGGGAAAGTGAAGACCACAAATTCAGTCGTGTTAGATGTTGACACAGTTATAAGAGAGCTTGAGCAAGAACAAACCTACAAATATTTAGGGATAAATGAAGGCTCTGGTATTCAGTATGCAAGCATGAAAGAGAAGATCAGGAAGGAATGTTATAGGAGAGTCCGAGCAGTCCTGAAATCTGAACTAAATGCACGTAACAAGGTGTTAGCTATAAATTCCTTAGCAGTTCCAGTTGTTACTTATAGCTTCAATGTGTTGAACTGGAATATGAGTGAAGTAAAGAAAATAGATAGGAAAATATGCAAGCTGCTGAGTTGTAATAGGATGCACCACCCAAAGGCAGACGTAGATCGCCTTTACCTCCCTAGAGCCCAAGGAGGTCGAGGCCTCCTAATCTCTGGATGTAAAGTCTTAGCACCAGTGGAGTATAAATTAAGACATGACAGAGTTGGCCAATATCTACACTGGCTAATTAGTCGGCATTATAATATCAAAACTGCCGACAAGTGGTATAATCACCACCCTGAAGCTGTAACTGAAGGAGAAAATGTAACGATTCTGTGGGACTTTCCAGTACATACAGACCGAACCATCAAAGCCAATAAACCGGATATTGTTGTGAAAAACCAAAACAATAAAGTTTGCTTATTGGTTGACATGAGCATCCCCTGTGATCATAATATCTCAGCGAAAGAATTTGACAAGCTCAGAAAATATAAAGACCTGCTCATTGAAATCGAAAAACTGTAGCATCTCAATGCGGTTACAATACCAGTGATCGTAGGAGCACTAGGAATGATCAAGAATGGAACCGAAAATTATATGAGAATGATCCCTGGCTTACCATCCCTGCAAGAAGTACAAAAGATTGTCTTAACTGGTACATCACACGTATTGAGAAGAGCATTGTCGATGTGAGAACTATTACTACCCATGTATTTTAATTTAACTTTATTTCTATAAAAAAACAACAAAGAAATTTAAAAAATGAACGAACTAGTGAGTTTAGTTTAATGGCCTACCAATGTATACTATGAGTTTCTTTGCCCTAGGAGTCGGGAAGACACACGGCAAGAAATGGAAGGAAATTTGAAAGAAGAAGAAAATATAAAAATAATAATAATAATAATAATAATAATAATAATAATAATAATAATAATAATAATAATAATAATAATAATAATAATAATAATAATTAGAATTAGAATAGCTAGAATAATTATTAGAATAATTAGAATAATTACAATAATAAGTAGAATAATCAAAGAACTGAAAACCACAGATCTCAAAATGGAACACTGACCATAAATCAAAATAGACAAAAAAACAACATCAATTATAAATAGCATAAACCTAGCCGTCACGGAACTAATAGCCACTGAAACAAATAGCAATATCAGTGAGCTAAATGACTTAGTATATGCAGCAGTCACTGCAGCCACAAAGGAAGCTGGATACTCTCTCAAACCCATGCAAACAGGAGTACCACCACCCAAACAAACCCTGTGGATAAATAACATAAAAAAATACAAAAAATGAGAAAAGATCTGTCGATTCTTAACGAAATTAATAAACAATCAACGCTACTAAACAACAAAAAGAAAACAAAAATACTGTGCAAATACAACATCATAGAAAAAGATTTACCTGAGATAAAAGAAAAGCTAAAGCAAGATATCATTGCTAAAGCACAAAGGATCCGCCGGTATGAGAAACGCCAACGTTTCTTTCAACAAAACAAACAATTCAACTCCAACCCCAAAAAGTTCTACCAAGAACTTGGCAAAAATAAAATAGACATCACTGCAGCACCAACGGCAGAAGAAATGGAAGAATTCTGGAAAGAAATATGGTCGGCGAAAGAGCAACCAAAAAAAAAGGAATATTAAAACAACAAACTTAGCATCTGAGCAACTTTGGAACCCCATAATAACTGAAGAGGTCAGCCAGGCACTGCAAAGAGTAAGCAACTGGAAGGCACCTGGGCATGACAAGATCCCCAACTTCTAGTTGAAATATCTAACAGGAATGCACAAAAAGTTGGCTGAAAACTTTAACAACATACTGGCAGAGTCAGAGACAATGCCTGAATGGCTCACGAAGGGGAAAACCATCTTAATTCCCAAACCCAATGAGACAGCAAAGCCAGAAAACTACAGACCTATAACCTGTCTCCCTACAATGTACAAAGCATTTACTGCAGCAATATCACAAAGATTGAACAAGCACCTAGACGAAAACAACTTGTTTCCAGAAGAGCGGAAAGGATGCCGCAAAGGCTCATATGGCTGTAAAGATCAACTAATGATCAATAAAGCCATAACTGAAGACAGCCACAGAAAGAAGAAAGGCCTCAGTATGGCCTGGATCGACAACAGAAAGGCTTTTGATAGCATCCCCCACACATGGATCCTCGAAACACTAGCCATTAACAAAGTAGCACCAACAATTATAAAATACATAAGACACTCTATGAATAAACGGCAGACAGTGCTACAGCTCCAAACAAAAGAGGGACTTGTGAAAACCAAAGCCATCCCCATTAGAAGAGGAATATTCCAGGGAGCACGCTCTCTCCACTCCTTTTCTGCTTGGCACTGTCACCTCTATCTGATATGCTAAATAGAATTGGATGCGGATATAAATGTTACGGCAAAACGATCAGCCACCTTTTATAAATGGATGACCTAAAACTATACGCTACAAATGACAAACAGCTGGAAACACTACTAAAGACAGTTCATGAATTTACCAAAGAAACAGATATGAAATTTGGATTAGAAAAATGCGCCAAAGTAACCCTGAAAAGAGGAAAACTAGTTAAGAGTAGCAACATCACACTAGATAAAACCAATGGAATAAAAGAATTAGACCAAAGCCAAACTTACAAATACTTAGGAATCCATGAACTAGATAAGACACAACACACACAAATGAAAGATAAAATAAAGAAAGAATACTACAGACGAGTTAGATCAATACTAAAAACAGAGCTCAATGCTAAAAACAAGATAATAGGTATTAACACTTTAGCCGTCCCAGATATAAGTTACAGCTACAATATCCTTAATTGGACACTAAATGAACTGACCAAAATAGATAGGAAAACAAGAAAAATAATGACAGGATCTAGAATGCATCACCCAAAATCTGACATAGAAAAGCTATATATACAACGTATAGAAGGTGGTAGAAGCCTTATACAGCTGGAAAACTACTATAAAATAACCACCATAGGACTGTAAAAATATCTACTTCTGAAGAAAGGAAAACTGATACAAATAGCGGCAAAATACGAGCTAAACAAAAAACTGTTCTCAGTATTTAAGGAAGCTGACAAATACAAATAAGAAATCACACCGCCTAACAAATATGAAGAAGAAGAAGAAGAAGAAGAAGAAGAAGAAGAAGAAGAAGAAGAAGAAGAAGAAGAAGAAGAAGAAGAAGAAGAAGAAGAAGAAGAAGAAGAAGAAGAAGAAGAAGAAGAAGAAGAAGAAGAAGAAGAAGAAGAAGAAACAACAAAAGCTATAAAACAAATTAAATCAAAACTAAAACTAGAACAGCAACGGACCATGACAAAACGATGGCAAGCAAGCCCCTTCATGGCAAATACTGGACTAAACTAAATGCAAAAGAAATAGACAAAGAAAAATTCCAGCAATGGTTGAGAAACTTAGGACTCAAAGAAGAGACAGAGGGATTTTTAATTGCAGCACAAGATCAAAGCCTCCCCACCAGAAATTACCAAAAACATGTAATGAAAAGAAATATAACAAGTAACTGCAGAATATGTGGAGATGGACAAGAAACAATAAATCATATTATCTCTGGCTACCCAGTCCTAGCTAAGAAGGAATATATTCACAGACACGACAGCGGTGGGACCTACGTACACTGGAAGCTATGCCAACCTTATGGAATAACAGCAGAAAAAAAATGGTATTGGCACACACCAGAAAAGGCCACAGAAAACGAGAAAGCAACCATACTCTGGGATATGCCAATACACACAGATAGAGAAATTAAGGTCAACATACCAGATATAGTTGTCAGAGATCATGAAGGAAAAATGCTTTCTAATTGATGTATCAATACCAGCAGATGACAACGTTTCTCTAACAGAAATGGAGAAACTTTCAAAATACAAAGACCTGGAAATAGAGGTAACTCGAATGAGGAATCTAAAAACAGAAACAATTCTTATCATAGTAGGTGCATTAGGCATGATAAAAAAATATTCAGACAAATACATAACAAGAACACCAGGACTTACAAATACATATAACATACAGAAAATTGCACTACTGGGCACTGCACACATTCTAGGCAAAACACTTCCAATACAGTAACCATCAGAGCATCACAACAAATCACAGCACATACTCAAGGCACACAGAGCTGCGCTCGGTAGTGAAGTGAAAGCACACAATAAAAATAAAACTACTGAATAATAATAATAATAATAATAATAATAATAATAATAATAATAATAATAATAATAATAATAATAATAATAATAATAATAATAATAATAATAATGTGGAACCTGAAGACTAAAACATTACCTGTTGTCATAGGTGCCCTAGGAATGATAGCAAAAGGGGCTGATCGCTACCTAACTCAGATACCAGGAAACCCCAAAATGGCAGAAATTCAAAAGGTAGTGCTCATGGTAACTGCTCATATCCTACGCAAAATACTTTCTATGTAATCTCAAGTTTTAAAACAAACATAATTTTCGTTTTTTTTTTAGACATTCACTAGTACAACACTAAATACAAAACCAAATATATAGCACACAAGGCATAACAACAACACGAACTTCCAACCTGTTGTCTCTTGAGGTCTCTGGGTGAGACTTGGAGCCAACTTGTACAAATATAAAGCAAAATTCAAACATAGAATAATAATAATAATAATAATAATAATAATAATAATAATAATAATAATAATAATAATAATAGAGCAGAAGTAGTGGGGGAGCATCATAGCCATGTGTTGAGAGGGACTCTTTGGGGTTTGAATAGTTCACCTCTGGAAACATGGGTTGTTCTTTCAACATGGTTAAACAACCCTTATTCAGGGACCGTTTGAGCGGGATGGGCTACTCAACTTGAAGAAAATTCTAACTGGACCCCACCTGCAAGGTCATGTGCTGTTTATCTTGATATGAGATCACCATGTCGCGCACATATGGTTGTGATGCATGTGCCTGGTGTACCTTTATCAGACGGGTAGTCATGATGGGTATATTGGGCTTCGTATATTTTACCCCAGTGTCACTTTGATGGCATGAACTGCTCTCTCACTCAATGATAATAATAATAATAATAATAATAATAATAATAATAATAATAATAATAATAATAATAATAATAATGATAATAAGGTATTTATCAAGCTGCTTCTCTTCATCTTACAACCCTCATATATTTATAACTATCTCAAGTACAAGACAAAAGTTGAAAGTAAACATTCAATAATACTTTTTTAATAACAAATGGAAATAATAATAATAATAATAATAATAATAATAATAATAATAATAATAATAATAATAATAATAATAATAATAACTGAAACTGTGATCGGAAAAGATGATGTAACAGTACTCTGGGACATGCCAATCAACACCGCTAAAGAAATCAAGGCCAACAGGCCGGACATAATCATCAAAGATGGAAGGAATAAGAAATGCTTAATGTGACAGTACCATCAGAGAGAAATGTGTCCATTAAAGAAGTTGAGAAGTTATTTAAGTACAAAGACCTAGAAATAGAAGTGACCAAAATGTGGGAATGAAAAGCAGCACAGCACCAGTGGTGATTGGAGCGTTAGGGCTAGTTAAAAAGGGCCTTGATAAGTAGCTCAACAAACTCCCTTGCAGTGTTAACGTGGAAGAACGTCAGAAAATAGTGTTGCTAGGTTCAGCACACATTTTACGACGTGTACTCTCCATGAGATGAGGACCTGCTGTGACCCTAGAGTCAAGGGATGACCCCGGTTCATCAGAAGACAACGGACCATATTTTATTTTTAAAATAATAATAACAACAACAACAACAATAACAACAACACCATGGATGTGCTACACCGAGCTACCTCATTCAAACACAAATTTAATCTAATAACATTGGCGGAATTGGATAAATCACAAAAACGAAATTTTAAAGCCATACAAAGCACAGTTTCTTCTATGCACGATATCTTAGTAAAACACATGTGAAATCAACACCAGAAAGTTTACAAATTATATAATGTAAATGGAACAAAACAGTAAGTACATAAATTGAGTAATTACGCATACACTCGAATCTCTTATTTCTTTTTTCTTTATGCGCCCTTTTCAAGCCTAGCCAGCCTCATGGGCCTCGTTTCTCGGTTCCTGTGATGTATGTGTTCTCCCCAGCTGGACGGGATCCCAGTCCATCGCAGCGTTACTCAAGAAACAGGAAGAGAGAGTGAGAGAAAATTGAGGCGAAAGAGTACAACAGGGGTCTCCACCACCCCCTGCCGGAGCCTCGTGGAGCTTTTAGGTGTTTTCGCTCAATAAACACACACAACGCCCGGTCTGGGAATCAAAACCGCGATCCTCCGACCGCTAGTCCGCTGCCCTAACCACTGGGCCATTGCGCCTCCACTAAATAAATGTGCCCTTTTAAAGCTTAGCCAGGCTCATGAGCCCGGTTTTAATGGCGTATGTGTTCCCCAGTTGGAGGGGATGCCAGTCCATCGCAGCGTTACTCATTTTGCCAGCTGAGTGGACTGGAGCAACGTGAAATGAAGTGTTTTGCTCAAGAACACAACGCGTCGCCCGGTCGAGGAATCGAACCCACAATCTTACGATCATGATGCTGACATCCTAACCACTAAGCCACGCGCCTCCACACACTCGAATCTCTACACAAATATATATACATTTTAATAGGACTACAGATACATCCCAATGTTTACACAACTACATGAAATTTACAGGACACACATTCACGCATATCAAAACACGTATCACAAACGAAGCAAAAGCATCGTTTTTTTTTTTTAATTTTCGAAGTAACGCAGAGTGAAAAATTCATAAGTTTAAAAACACCACCAAAAAACCATGCCTGGAGATAAATCTATCAACAAAAAATACAGACGAATACAGACCTGTTAGCTTTAAGAAGCTACGTTACGAGCACTGTTTACATGCAGAGAACTCTGAGACGGTGCTGTCTCAAAAAAAAATAACCCTAAACAGACAGATCAGTCCCCTAATGTCAACGTTCAAGCTAGTCATGCCTCAATGATAAAGCAAAATGCAAACCGGATTTGTCGCCAACCGAAGCACCAAGGGCCACGTACTCGAATGATGAACCAGATTCGGCGCGAAAAATCAGCTACTGATTCATATCTTCCCGAAGCACAAGAACTGGCAGTACCCAACAACCGGAATGTTCCAACAGATGGCCATCAATGCTTGTCATCAAATAACCAAAAGAAAAGGAAAGAAAATGGTCTAGGGGAGATAATAAAGGAGTTAAGAAGTTCTTACGGCCTTCTACCATGCCATATATTTCCTCACAAATTAATCTAATACTGTACAAATCTACTTAAACTGGAGACAGAAACACCCTGAAGTTAGACCCTACATAGACAGTAACAAACTTGCCAACGTCAGAAGAAACATTACGAAAAAAAATTACAAACTGAATAAGAGATTGACCAAATTAAACAATCAGTAAAGAATAAAAGGAACGAAGTTGCAGTTAAAGAAGATACTAGAGAGGAAATAATTATAGACCAGCCCAGGGCTGATGAAGACGCAGTAATGATTGAAATAGTTAATGTAATTGATAGGCAGAGTGAAATACTCTCTGAACCAACCTTAAACACTAAAGCAAATGAAAATGAAATAGAAGAAAGTCACACAGAAATTGACCCAACAGAACTAGATGATCTAAAAATTCAAATCATGATTGAATGGCTGAAAATTAAAGAAACCAGTATGAATGAACCCAACACTTTCCCAAAAATTCGCAATTTTAAACAAATTCTGAAAATAATTGGTAAAATCCACTTGCACTTAAGGATATAATTGCAGCTAATGATGTTGATATCACAGTTCTCAACCACCTGTACTATGCATCCGCGAAAATCTCAACAATTCTATGTGGTGAAAAGATTAGAAAACAACAACATTCCCACGAAAAGCCTTCTTGGCAAGAGCGTATTCAACACCAAATTCAGTTACTTAGGTCTGACATAGAATGTTTAAAAAACCTTAAGTTTGACAAGACTATCAAACCTACAAAAACCCGAAAATTAAAGAAAAAATATAATACGAAAACAATATTTGACATCGATATCACCATAGAAACCATCAAGCAAAAGGTATGTGCTAAAACTGCCCACATAGGTATGAAAAGCGCGTTAGATTCTTCAAGGACAACAACATATTAAAAAATAACCCAAAATTTTTACAGAAAGATAGGAAAAATACCAGTTACATTAAAATCTGTTCCATCAAAAGAAGAAGTACAGGAATTTGGGGATAAAATTTGGGCAGAAGAAAAAACACACAGTGAAAAGGCCCCTTGGGTTGATAGAATATCTACAGACTTGGACTCCTTAGAAGAGCAAAAGTGGGATGGTATCAAGGTAGAAGATGTAAGATCTGCTGTCAGGAAGTCAAGCAAATGGAAGTCTCTACGAAAGGATAAAATTCCTAACTTTTGGTTAAAATCCTTCCCAGAGGCCCATTAATTGCTAACAAAACTTTACAACAATGTTTTACAACAACATAGTTTGACTCCCTCTTAGTTAGTTAATGGTTTATCATACCCACTTCCTAAAACTGAAGAAATAAATGAACCAAAAAATTATCGACCCATAACCTGCCTCACAACAATGTATAAAACGCTAACATCTGTCCTGACTGAATATACCTATAGTTTTTTTAATAGAAAGTAGCATATTCCCTAATGAACAAGAAGGATGTAAACGTGGATCCTATGGTTGCAAAGATCAGCTACTCATCAATAAGATTATCTTGGAAGATTGTCACAAACGACACAAAATCTTGTCGAATGCCTGGATAGACTATAAAAAGGCATTTTGATAGCCTACCACATAGCTGGATTAAGAAATGTCTGGAAATGTATAAAATAGTGCCTACTCTGCGAAACTTTTTGTCTGTAAGCATGAGATCATGGAGAACCACACTAACTTTGAACAGTGACAATGAATCTCTTAATGCTGGAGATATAAGAATTTCATGTGGCATTTGCTAGGGTGACTCCTCTTTTGTTTAGCCTTAATACCTCTCTCAAAATTGCTCAATGATGCGCAATACGGTTATAAAACGTTTGATAAAAATATAAATCATCTCATTTACATGGATGATTTAAAGCTCTTTGCAAAAAATGACCAACAACTCAACGGCTTACTAGCGATTGTTAAAAAATTCAGTGATGACATCAGAATGCAATTTGGCCTCGATAAATGTGCAAAAGCTACCTTTATCAAAGGAAAAATGATAGAAACATCCAATGTTAATCTTAACCAGCAGAATGTCATAAAGGAATTAGAACCAGCGGAGAGCCACAAATACCTGGGGGTATTTGAAGGGGACGGAATCAAGCATTCAGTGATGAAGGAAAGGATCAGAAGAGAATGTTATCGTAGGTTAAGAACAATACTCAAGACAGAGCTGAATGCAAGAAACAAGATCGAAGCGATCAATGCTTTAGCCATACCAGTCGTGACTTACAGTTTCAATATCGTTAACTGGTCAATTACTGAGATATGTAATCTTGACAGAAAAATATGAAAACTGTTGAAAATGCATAGAATGCACCATCCTAAGGCAGATATAGAACGATTTTATCTGCCAAGAAAAGGATGGGGCCATGGACTTATACAACTGGAATTAACAATGAAGATTGCCACACTCGGCCTGGACACATACCTGAAAAACTCTGAGGACTGGATGTTAAAACTTGACTCAAAACTTGAAAACAAGAAAGCATCATACTCAGTAACAAAACATGTACAGGAATTTCTAAATGAATTCCAAGTACAACAAATACCGGAATTAGACATACGAGAAACAAGCGCAGAAAAAGCTAAGCGTATGAAAACCCGTGCTAAAACTGCTGCCTTAGATATTCTGACGAATGGCAAATAAAACCTCTCAATGGCAAATACCCAAAGAGAGCGAATTTAGCATGTCAGATAGAGGTGACAGTGCCAAGCAGAAAAGGAGTGGCGAGAGCGTGTCTCCCTGGAATATTCCTCTTCTAATGGGGATGGCTTTGGTTTTCACAAGTCCCTCTTTTGTTTGGAGCTGTAGCACTGTTTGCCATTTATTCATAGTGTCTTATGTATTTTATAATTATTGGTGCTACCTTGTTCATTGCTAGTGTTTCGAGGATCCACGTGCAAAGAATACTATCAAAAGCCTTTCGATAGTCGACCCAGGCCATACTGAGGCCTTTCTTCTTTCTGTGGCTGTCTTCAGTTATGGCTTTATTGATCATTAGTTGGTCTTTACAGCCGTATGAGCCTTTGTAGCTTCCCTTCTGTCCTTCTGGAAACAGGTTGCTTTCATCCAGATGTTTGTTGTTATTATTATTATTATTATTATTATTATTATTATTATTATTATTATTATTATTATTATTATTATATTATTATTATTATATTATTATTATTATTATGATTATTATTATTATTATTATTATTATAATCCTTTCTGCTATAGACACAAGGACTGAAATTTTGTGGGAGGGGGCCATATCGACCTCAGTACGCAACTGGTACTTAATTTATCGACTACGAAAGGATGAAAGGCAAAGTCGGTCTCAGCGGAATTTGAACTCAGAACGTAATGAGGGGCAAAATACCGCTGAGTATTCTGTCTAACATGCTAATGATTCTGCAACTCGTCGCCTAAATAATAATGATAATAATAAGCGAAAATCAAGGAGTGCGTGATATCTTATTCGCAAAATGCCTTCGGAAAGTACAACACAGTACGATTACACGTCAGATATCTTGCTAGTTAAAACAATGTGTGAGTGTGAGTGTGCGTGTGCGTGTGTGTGTATGCGTGCGTGCGCGCGCATGTGTTCGATCCTCCTGTCTTAAATGACAGTTGTGGGTTCATTAATCAAAAACGCAAGATCGTATTGATCCTCCGGTTTGCTGAACAACTACACAGGTGACTTGTTTATAATGATAATGTTTGACCTGTAGGTTAGCTCAGTCCCTCCATCAAATCGACGTTGCCTATATAGGTCCATGATGTGGGATGTGCCAGATGTCGTAATCAATTGTAGACTAAATTGTGAATATTAATTTTGGCCGATTTTACTGGTCTATACGCAAAACAGTACGGCGTCGTTTCTAGCAGACCATTTCAGCGTGGAACACGATTTTTCATGATAAGAGTTTTCCTTCTCTTTCAGAGGGGATAGTGTTCGAGAGCGCCCACGATTGCTCATGAAGACATTTGCTCAGGAGGAACCCCAGACCAATACACACACTTACGCACAATATATATATATATATATATATATATATATATATATATATATATATATATATATATATATATATATATGTAGGTGTAGGAGTGGCTGTGTGGTAAGTAGCTTGCTCACCAACCACATGGTTCTGGGTTCAGTCCCACTGCGTGGCACCTTGGGCAAGTGTCTTCTACTATAGCTTTGGGCCGACCAAAGCCTTGTGAGTGGATTTGGTAGACGGAAACTGAAAGAAGCCCGTCGTATATATGTATATATATATATATATATACATGTATGTGTGTGTATAAGTTTGTGTGTCTTTGTTTGTCCCCCCAACATCGCTTGACAACCAATGCTGGTGTGTTTACGTCCCCGTAACTTAGCGGTTCGGCAAAAGAGACCGATAGAATAAGTACTAGGCTTACAAAGAATAAGTCCTGGGGTCGATTAGCTCGACTAAAGGCGGTGCTCCAGCATGGCCACAGTCAAATGACTGAAACAAGTAAAAGGGTATATATATATATATATATATATTATATATATATATATATATATATATATATAATATATATATAATATATATAATATATATATATATATATATATATAAATGGAATGGCCTTAACAGGCCATTCCTAAATTGTTATATATTTACATTTTAGTCTCATGACTATTTTTCTTTTCCACTGGGCCGCTGGTAGTGATAAATTTCTATCGAATTTTTTACTACCTTAATTGATTAATATATATATATATTATATATATATATATATATATATATATAGTTCGTAGATGAGATCCAGAGATTCTTCGTACAGAAGACACTTTGTAGTGCTCAAAAGATTCAAACTTAGACTCCGATGTCTTTTCAGGTAAAGAAAGGCCATAAGAGAGACCAAGTTGAGCGGGTGTAGAAGCAATTACGCGGATAAAGGAATCAGATACATCAAATATATTAAATATATTAAACAATATGTATAAATATGTGTATACATGCAAAACGTGAGAAAGCAAGAGGTGGAAACTTTCAGATGATGAATTTTTAAGTACAACTATGCAGATGTTTATATTAATAGATGAAACTTACACAGAGAACAAACGACAGAGAAACATAAGGGGGTGGAAGAAGGAGATTATAAGTCCAACAGCTGTTTCTGGGAGCTAGGCGATCCATAATAATGTTAGTAGATTTAGTTCATCACAATACGCGGATAAGACGAGCCTCCGTCATAATGGTAGATATCTTACATTTCAGATCTTAATGCAGAGAGGTTCAAAGATGAAATGATGAAATGTGGAGAGCTAACCGTATTAGAGCTTAACAACCCGGTATTGACAACCGGTATTGGCTTATTTGCGTCTTAGTAACTTAGCGTCTCGAGAAAAAAGACCGATAGAATAGGTACCAGACTTTAGAATAGTAAGTACTGGGGTCAATTCGGCTAGAATCCTTCAAGACGGTGCCCCAGTATGGCTGCAGTTCAAAGTCTGAAATGACTAGAAGATAAAAGATACACACATATTTCAATACACATATACATGCATATATATACATATGTGTGTGTTTGTGTGTGTGTGCTTACGTACATACGTATGCATGTTTGCGTGTATGTGTGTCCACCCACAGAGGCTTATAGAATTTCAGCCAGAGAAATAGTGAGTGAAAAAGGAAGACAAAATACAAAAGCAAGACGTTGGCATTTCCTTTCAGAGTAACGTGGTTTTGGGGGTCGAAGACTCACCAAACTTAGAAATGGCTTTCCTTGAACGGTTTATGCTTAGATTTTATTTCATTGCCAATTATAAACAGGAAAGACTTGTTAACATGTAATAAATATCTTTCTCATTGTGAAGTGTTTCATTCAATTAAATTAATTTGCAGTAAATAGCATTCGAGAATTACAGCTTTTCATATTCCGTCGTTCTCACTTTACGGCTATTTTGTTTCATTTAACCCTCTTCTAGAGACATCATAGTAACGCATCCTAAACAGTCTTCATGCAGCTATTTCAAAATTTAAATATTAAGTGCGAACAGAGAAACAGATATTTCAGTGGATGAAACATGTGACTTGTGTAAATTA
>NC_042997.1:107917862-107935362 GCF_006345805.1 Octopus sinensis | reverse complement strand
CTCCTTCTTCTTCTCTTCTTCTTCTTCTTCTTCTTCTCCACCCCCTACCCCTTAAGTTTGTCACTAATGTTTTTTAGTATAACACCTACGCTAATTCTATAAACAAGCCTGTCAATATAAATATTCTCCTGAATTGAACTGAGACTGCCAGCCGCCACTGACCATTCAAAATACGACCATCAGGGCACTCCCAGATTCTCCCACCCCCCTTTCCTCACCAGCCTTCCCTCTACTACCCTACCAAGAACTCACAACTACCTCGAACACACAAGTGCAAACAAGGGAGTCAGAGAAAGGCAGAATGCCACTTAAATCTGAACACTACTATAGAAATATTCTTTTAAAAAAACTTTTCTTCTAATTTTTCTAAATTTAATTATTTAATCGTTACAGTTGAAAAGGTCTCAAAATGACCGAAACCGGTACTGAAATGTTCACTATAAAATTATTTTAGCATTTTCTATTTTTTACTTGTTTTTTCATATATATCAACTCGTGTGTTCCTTTTCACCCTATACATATATATATATATATATATATATATATATATATATATATATATATAATATATATATATAGATATATATATATATATATAATATATATATATATATATTATTAATATCAGGAAATCAATATTAGAAAATTCTTCAGAAAGATATATACGTGTGTAAAATAAACGTTGTATTAAAAATATAAATATATATTAAAATATATGTAAATATGTATAAGTATGGATATATAATGTATATGACAGTTTAAAAGTTTTGAATTATGTTTTTAAAGCATGTTACGATCGTTTCACAGAAGTGCTGTCCCTATAATGAAATCCTATATTGATAAGCATTTATAGACAACTCTTCTGCTCTTCAGAGATATAAAATTTGAATTTTGTATAACATATCGAATGGTAGTCTTTTAAAAATTAGAAGTAATACTATAAAATGGTGTTTGTTTGAAATATAAATAAAAAATTAAAATTACTGCTTTTGATTTTGATAAGTACACTTTAATATGAGAGTCTTTAAATCCATATATACTTCGTTGGTTAGTCTTCTGTACTTAATTCAAAACTTTTAAACAGTCATATACATTATATATTTACTCTTATACGTATTTACATATATTTTTATATATATTTATATTTTTAATACAACGATTATTTTACACACGTACGAGGGGCGTTCAATAAGTAATGCCCCTGACCCACTTCCATAGCAGTAGAGCAACGAAACTTGGCACAGTTATTAGTCTTTTTCTACATAGGAACCACCCAGAGTTACGCATTTCTCCCATCGTTTGATGCGGCTCTGGAGACCGTTTTTGTAGAAGAACCCAGCTTGGTCCTCCAACCTCAACGTGACTTCAGAAATCAAGGCTTCATCATCTGGGAAACGCTTTCCTTTCAAAAACAACTTCATGATTGGGAAGAGGTGAAAATCAGAGGGTGCAAGGTCAGGAAAGTAGGGGGGATGGGGAGGAGTTCATAGCCATACGCCTGTGCTTCTGATCTGGCGACACGCGAGTTGTGGACCGGAGCGTTGTCCTGCAGGAGGAGGATGCCTTTGCTGATCTTGCCCCGCCTCTTGATTTTGATAACTTCTCTTAATTTCCTCAAAAGTGAAGCATAATAGCTCCTGCAATTGTGGTACCCTTTGCCACGAAATCTGTCATCACTACTCCGTCCTGGTCCCAGAAGACTGTGAGCATGACCTTGCCAGCGGAGGGCTGCAACCTTGCCTTCTTTGGAGGGGGTGAGTCACGGTGCTTCCACTGCATTGACTGGGCTTTGGTCTCTGGATCATCGTGATGGACCCAGGTTCCATCCTGTGTAATCAGTCTTTTGAAAAATTTTGACTCATCTTCTTGGCACATCTCCAAATTCACCCTCGAGCACTCGACGCGTTCTTGCTTCTGGAAAGGCGTGATCAACCTGGGAATCCATCTGGCAGACACCGTTTGCATATGCAAATGTTCATGAATGATAGTTTCCACAGACCCGGTACTAATCTTGACCTCATGGGATATTTGGCGAATAATTATGCAGCCTCAACTTGACGGACAGATGCCTCATCAATGGCAGAAGGGGGCGACCAGATCTGGGAGCTGTTTCCACAGAGTTCCGACCATGTTTGAATTCACGATGCCAGCGTTTTACAAGGTCATATGATGGGGCATCATCACCATAAGTTACTTTCATTTCATCAAAAGTCTCCCGTAGTGTGCGTCCTTTCAAATACAAAAACCGGATCACTGCTCGACACTCAACATGCTCCATTTCACACTTGACTCGGTTCAAACACCTGTAAATCAGAAACCACAATTAATTCAGAGCTGTAATTTGCCACTTACTCTATAGAGATATAAATGATTGCACATTTCAGCTAGATCAAACAACTGCAAGTGGGTCAGAAGCATTACTTATTGAACGTCCCTCGTATATATCTTTCTGAAGAATTTTCTAATATTGATTTCCTGATATGAATAATAATATATTATATAAAATATATATAATCGCTCGTATTAAATACATAAATGCGTTAATAGTATTAATACTTTGATACAATACAGCACTCAATATAAATTCAGTATATATTCTCATTGAATATATTTAACTAAAGATATATATATATATATATATATATACATATATATATATATATATACATACATACATACATACATACATACATACATACATACATACATACATACATACATACATACATACATACATACATACATATGCACACACACATTCACACTCACACACACGCATTCACACTTACACATACTCGCGCACACACACACATATATATATATATACATAATACATATATATGCATACATACATATGTGTGTATGTATATATACGTATATATATACATATATATACATACATGTATATATATATATATACATACATATATATATAGGAGCACTCCGTCGGTTACGACGACGAGGGTCGCAGCTGATACAATCAACGGAACAGCCTTCTCATGAAATTAACGTGCAAGTGACTGAGCAATCCACAGACACGCGTACACCTAACGTAGTTCTCAGGGAGATTCAGCGTGACACAAAGTGTGACAAGGCCGGGCCTTTGAAATACAAGTACAACTCATTTTTGGCAGTTGAGCCAAACTGGAGCAACATGAAATAAAGTGTCTTGCTCAAGGACACAACGAGTCGCCGGGAATCGAACTCACGACCTTACAATCGTGAGCCGAATGCCCTAACCACTAATCCACGTGCCTATATACATGTACATGTATATATACACACATATATACATACATGTACATATGCAATGCATATATATATACATACATACAGAAATATACATAAACACAAACATATATATATATGGCGCCTATTTACAGCATATAGGCATGGTAGCTTCTGTGCTCTTAATTATAATTGTATTCTATACAACTATACCTCTCTATATATGAATTTTACCCAAAAGGTTATTTTTTTATATGCTAGACAATGATAAAATTCATTAATTTTAATGATTTTATCCTTTAATTATGTGTGTATATATATATATATAATATATATATATATATATATATAATATATATATATATATATATATATATTATATATATATATACATATACGTATGTATATATGTATCTATCTATACATATATATATATACATATATATATATATATATTGCAATTAATTAAATTCAGGAAAAAAAAGAGGCGAAGACATTTATTCTATATCTTTACAAGTGTTTCGCCATCGGTATTCAGTTACATTATCGGCGCTAAAGCGCCCTACGTACATGCAGGTCGTGTATACACGTGGTTTTACAGTCATAATTGTGCTGCAACATAAGATTCATTACCAGAATATTTTATGAACCTTAAAACATTTAATCAAATAGAGAACATCTTCGCTGGACTGATATGAGATCTAAAATTACTCCATCTGGATGATAATTACTTGAGCACTTGACTTTGTGGTTAACTGCTTCCGTACCAGTCTTGACAAAATTGGTTTAACGAAACCAGAGAGGATATGTCTAATCAGAAGATTACAGATATAAACAGTCGAAGGTACTATCAAAATATGTAAAACATTCATGAAATTTAGGATTTAATAATAGATTCACACAGATTCAATAACGTCTGAGCCTTGACCTGTGTGTACATATGCACACACATACATACATCAATAGATATGTGTGCGTGTGTGGGTGTGCAATTACATGTGTGTGGACACACATGTACATGCATACACATCCCCATGTAAACATATGTACATCCAGATAGATAGATGGATAGATAGATAGACAGACAGACAGACAGACAGAGATAGATAGATAGATAGACAGACAGACAGACAGAGATAGATAGATAGATAGATAGATAGATAGATAGATAGATAGATAGATAGATAGATAGACAGACAGACAGACAGACAGATAGACAGACAGACAGACAGATAGATAGATAGATAGATAGATAGATAGATAGATAGATAGATAGATAGATAGATAGATAGATAGATAGATAGATAGATAGATAGATAGATATGCATACTTGCATACACAAAGGCGAACATTTACATACACACGCACATCCATTTCATTTAAATCAAGAACTCTTTTGGTGCTATGTAAAAGCCGGTGATGACTCTTCTGTCGGCAAAACGAAGCGGCTAAAAAATGTAGCCGGACGGACCTTATTCAAACTTAAATTCTTTTACAGCAAAGCTTTGGTAACAAGCATTTTCCTTTGCGAAAAAAAATGGCTATCACGGATAAAAAATGGCTATTCGAACTCTTGTAAAGCAAATCAATCTTACTATAGGCACAAGACCTGAAATTTTGGGTAGCGGGATAGTCGATTACATCGGCCCCAGTACTCAACTGATACTTAATTTATCGATCCCGAAAGGATGAAAGGTAAAGTCGACCACGCCAGAATTTGAACTCAGAACGCGGGCTCGAAAATAATGCAAACAAACCGCTGCTGCCGTTACTAAACTCTCACATACCTTCATATGTAACTGATCCGATAAAGACGACCGTGGAATACCTCCAGCTTAAGAACATTTTGAAACCAAGGGAGCGAGCAAACGTTTTTGAATATTTTATTGAACATCTGGCCGTTATTAACAAGAATAAAGAAGAAAAATTAACAACTCTGATGTTGAAAGATAGCGATGATACTGCTGGAGATAACATGGAACTATGCGCAGTTAATTACTGGATAATTCATACCTTCATATGAACAGCTGCAATTACTTGAAAGGAACATTCAGGAGAAATTTGCAGAATTCGTGTTTAGGAAATTAATAAGCAGAAGAAACCTAGAAGGAAAACAAAACTTAAAGAAAACATCGGCAATCTGCGCCGCCATATTGGATGATTAACCACGATAATAAAATGTAAGGGGAATAACGAATTCACTCACAATGTGAATAGAACCTCTACGGTGGCTATTTTACAAAAGATAAAAAAACTCTACGGTGGCTGTTTTACGAAAGATAAAAAAAAATTCTATTGTGGCTATTTTACAAAAAATAGAAAAAAACTCTATGGTGGCTATCTTACAAAAGATAATAAACTCTAAGGTGGCTATTTTACAAAATATATATATAAAAAAACTCTACTGTGGCTTTTCACGCCATGCTCTTAAAAGAATCCTTAGTAGTATAAAGCACTCAGAACGTCGAGTGAAAAACTTTGATACTGCAGAAAATCTTTCGGGCAATCCACTTTGTTTCTTACTCAGACAGATGACGATGGAAATTATTAGAGGTAAGAAACACCCACCCCCTCTCAATAAGATCTTTAATCCTGCTGTCTAAAATGAGGAAGGAAAAGAGGGATTTCAACCTTGAATGCATCGCAGTTAAATACATTTAGGGGAGAATACTGTAGCAACATCGACAGTAAAATTGGCTCGGAAACCTTCCACTACAGCCGTAGGCAAGCTGCATAATGAGAAGAAACCTGGAAGAGACTTAACAGTTGGATATTGGTACAATAGGTTGACATTTTACAGAAAAAAACTATTAATATATACTCAAAAGCACTATGGATGATGAGACTGACATACTCTGGTACGGATGATTCTTGTAACCAAGAATGAATCTCCCGTGTTGGCAGTAAACTATAATAAGCCCATTGCTTGCCCAAGCATTTTGTACAAACTATGCACAAGCTACATCAAACAATTATTTCAGGATCAGCGAGAGTCCCAACATAGTGACTGATGAGTTGGAAGATGGAAAGAAGGGAGCGTGGGGATGTGTCGAACAACTTTTGATAAACAAAGCTATATTGTGTGAAGTAAGAAAACACTGCTGAACATTTATGATGGAACGGTTTGATTATAGGAAAGCGCTCATCTATTGCTCCTTCATGGCTACTGACGTTTCTACACTAGAAAAAAAGGTGCTTGTTTCTTTATCCACTGCTATTAAGAGGCTCACAAAGACCTGGGCAACATTCTCACACAAATGGGAGCGGAACGATCTTCTCCAATGTTATGAATAATTCAAATATTTCAAGGAGATAGCTTTTCTGTAATTCTGTTTATTTTGGAATTAGATCCATTATTATTTTGCTACAAAATCAAATGGTTACTTGTTTAGGTCTGCTAGAGGTATTAATGTAACCCATAATTTCTTTATGGATGCGCTGAAGATTTATGCTAAAAATGTTTATTATGCCAACTGGAATAATATTTTCAACATTCATAATTTAACAAAAAAAAATGTTTGTATTTGATTGTTGAACGTAGAAAATCAGAACCCCGGACCTAAAACATGTGCATCAATGATCTCACCATCTCTCCTGTCCCACACAAAGAGTGCTAAACGTACCTAGGCATTGATAAAAGCATATTATACGAAGGTACTGTGAATAAAGATAGAGTGATCCGAGAATATTACACCAGAAAAAATATGGCAGTCACACCTCTCATTTTACAGGACAATATCCTACCATGCATTCACATTACCAGTGCTGACACCTGAATTTTGGGATGAATGACTGGTCTGTAGAATAAAACCATTCCAAATCCGTAAGATCCTGACATCAACTGGAAACTTCCACAGAAACAGTTACATCAACAGGCGATACACGAGAAGAGATGAAGACGGTCGAGTCTTTGGAAAAGTGCAATCACCTTTTGAGTATCGTATAGGTTCTCTGTCTCTGTCTTTGTCTGTCTCTCTCCCCTCTCTCTCACACTCTCTTTTTTTCTCTCTCTCTCTCTCCCTGACAGAGCCTACTAAAACAACAGCAATATATATATGTGTGTATTTGTAGTGGTGTGTGTATGTGTGTGTGTGTGCGTGTATGTATACGTGTGGATGTATGTGTTTGTGTGAATGTCAACCTAATGGTGAAAAACGAAGAGAACAACATCCTGCGCTTGACAGTAAGCTCTTCAAGAAGTACTCTCTTCCTGATGACTTCCCATACAACCACAAAACAGCTGGTCATACATATATACAGACACACGTGGGTACCTCGAAGAAGACCTGGTTGTGAAAAGCTCAGTATACTAAGAGAAGACCATGCATGGATATGTGTCCCAGAAAACTTGAAGAAGACAGTAATAACGACATGAAACAAAGCCTCTCCTCGACCTAATCAACAAAAGAGGCAGTGGAGCCATTGGAGTTCCAGGATGCAACCGTAAATGTAGATTATGTCATATTTCTTTGGAAGGCATCACACACGTGATTTTCATCTGCCCAAAAATGTCATCAAGATATTGCTTCCCTATGCGTCATAACGATGTCGCAAAACCAATATACGATGCCATTCGGAAAATGATTGTTCTGGGATAAATACAGAGAATCCCCCTGTTATTGAATGCGCACACAAATACCAGCACAAGGAATACTGGTAGAACATTCCCATCAACTGTCCTGTTGATGTGGGTGTCTCTTTGAAAATCAAAGAGACAGAAGATAACTATGGACAACTGTTTCGAAAGCTCCAGCTTCTATATCCGGACTACAAATTTATATTTATACCAATAATAACCGGAGCACTCGGTTTTGTGTGCAAATGCCTAACTGTTAGTTTGGATAAGCTTGCATTTTCAGAAGAAGAAATCAACCAACTGATTCGCACATTACAAATACAATCTGTAAACGGAACAGTAAAACTATGCAAGACTTTTCTCAGGTTTAAAATGTGACATTGTTTTCGTTACCAATATTTCAAAGATGGAACTTTGTATCTTTGTTAGAAACCAGCTCCTTCGGCAGAGGAAGAATTTAAATGATTAAACACAGAAGAGACATACATAAGTACATATATACATGCATACATACGCACGCACGCATGCACGCACGTACGTACATATGTATGCATGTTTCCTGAAACTTTCTGACGCTATTGGGGGTTTTTTGTGCACCAGTTACTTCAGTCTAACACTGAAGACACCCGGTCAGTTGTTTCATTCTTGCATTAAGTCAGAGAATCTTTCACACAATCCTTAAAACACAAATTTGATTTATGCCGGGCTCTTTGGCCTTGTATCAGCCGTCCAACTCAGTAGAAAGGATTTGTTTTAGGATTTTGCCGTCATCATTCGAAGGAGATATCCTATCCGTCTTTTCCGGCAGCTTTACCATGATCGGGTTTCTTATGGTTCAATTGTACTTCCTCTATGGTAGGTTGATCGGGTTATTAAGGGAAGAAATTGTTAGTCTTTGCTGACTATTTTCATTATAGATATAGTTCGCTTGGGATTCTCTATTTAATAACTTTTCGAAATGTTCTTTCCATCTCTTAGACATGTTTTCTGCTCATAGTGCCTTTGTGTTTTTCGCATCATCTGTTATTTGTATGCTGGTCGTAATGCTCGACAACCAATTTTTCTGTACACTTCACTGAGCGCAGCTTTTGCACGCTTGAAATTTTCTTCCAACTGGAGACGCTTTTGCTTTGAAATCTCTTCTGGCAGTATTTTTACTACGCATCCCATGTTTTATTAGAGATCGCTGTTTTTATAACCCAGTCGTTTTCATCAAATCAGTCTCTACTCTGCTGAAGTTGTATCAAGAATTTCATAAAGCTGCATTATGAGGATCATTTCTGTCAACATCCCATCATTCTGTGTCATTTACTGTTGCAATACATTCTTAAAGAACACCTTGCACATTTTGTCATTGCAGCTTTCTAACATCTAAACGCTTTGGGATTTTGATTGTATTATGATTTCTGGCAGCCGGTTCCATTGTCTGACTCTTACTAAATCATGATCAGTCCAGCATTTAGCACCGCGCAGAGAACGGACATTGCCGACATTGTGCAGTCACCATAGTCAATTAAACTCCAATGGCCGGATCTTGGGATCATCCAAGTTGTAATTGCGTGCTTAAGATGTACAAACAAAACTCCAGAAAAGGTAAACCATAACAGTTGACTTTCCCGACACCATATCTTCACAAGTAGCTCCGAGTCTCCCAGTTTTTTTTTTCCAACTGATGCATTAAAATTTCCAAGGAGAATAATTTTATCACAATCGAAACATCGCAGTACATTCCTTTAGGGGCCATAAAAAACAGCAGCTTCATCGTTAGGAAGTGCTGTAGTGGCATCAGCTGTTCGTTAACACATCAGGGAAGTTCTGTGGACTAAGTTTGCGAAACTCGCAGTTGCTTCTCTCTTGCGTTTTCCTCCCTTCCAAAATAATTCACCACCAATCACACGTGACGAGTCTTTGAAAGAGCCGTGACTTCAATAACATATCTTTGTTGTTGCCTAGAAACTAATTCAGTTCTGTGTTTTGGAGACGGTACATTTGGATTATGAACCAGAGTTCGCACATTCCAGCAGTTTATGTCTAATTTTTTTGATAATTTTCTCTAATATTTCGAGCGCATAAAATGAACGTCCATCAACTGCGCTAAGCTGATCATAATGAATGAATAAGGTAGGCAGGCAATTTTTTCTAGATCCTTCCAGAAACTTGGTGACCAGTGCTAGTCGTCGAAAGGACTGGTCAGACACCAGTGGAGGAACCAAGTGTTAACACTGCCTGACAAGCGACATATATCTACCAGGAGCCACCATAAGTGCAGGGTCAGCAGCTTCTCAGAACTGAAGGTATGCCAAGTGGTGAAATGATGTATAAATACCTGAGAATACTTGAGGCAGACGGAATTAAATACAACGATACGAAAGAAGCAAAGAAAGAATATATGTGGTGAGTGAGAAAAATACTGGATTCAAAGATGAATGCCAGAAACAAAATTTCAGTAATAGATTCAGGCACAGTCTGTGTGATTCAGCAGCAGCATGGCGGTGGAAATGTGAAGTGGTCAGAGGATGAGCAAAACGAGTTGGACATGAAGACAAGAAAGCTCCAAGCAATGCATGAAACCCATCATTCACGTACAGACACTGGTCGCTTGTTCATGAAGAGAACAAATGTAGGAAGGGGGCTGGTAAGTGTGGAAGATTGCGGGCAATATCGAACTTGAGAGCTTACTGACAGTCAGGGATGAAGGCGTACAGGAAGTAGAGAAAAGGGAAAAAATAAAACAAGAAGTACAAAAAGGATATGAAGATGCACAATGCAGAGGTTGCTGTAAAACATAGGTGTGACTTGTTAAAGAAAGGAGCACTGAAACAAGAGACTGAGAGCACCTTACTGACAATGCAAATATTTAACCATAAATTACAGAGTAAACCTTAGGAACAGTGGGACCTAGAGAGAGGCAAGACGTGTTATGAGTACAAAGCGCAATGGGTTGCGCATCTCTGAGAGGTACTGAAGTTATCAAGCACTCAACTGTCAGTTAAACACATTTGAAATTTAATGATTACTCTATGTACGAAAGCGCTTATTTAACTTTATGAGCATTTACAGATGTGCTGAACGCAATAATATGCAGTTCAATGCTGAAAAGTTCCAAGCCCTGCGCTACCAGCGTCCAAAACTGAATATAAAACTCAAAGGGTACACCGGTCCATAGGGGATTACAATCCCAGAGCCTAAATCACTGAGGAACATGGGTATCGACATGAGTGATGATACCTCTTTCCAAGTGCACATTACCAGGATGGCGACAAAGTGTAGACGACTGGCTGGCTGGATCCTGAGAACGTTCAAAACAAGAGAAAAGGAAACCATGACAGTGCTCTAGAGGACATTCGTCTTCAGCCGCCTGGACTACTGCTTCCTGGTATGGTCACCCAACAATGTAAAATTAGCAACGGATCTCGAAGTAATCCAGCGAAGCTTCACAAAGAAGATCGTTTCATTGCAACAGCTCAGCTACTGGGAAAGGCTGAAACAGCTAAGACTCTACTCCCTGGAGTAATATACATCTGGAAGATCCTGGAAGGAATTGTGCCAAACTTTGGCTTTTAAAGTTATACCAATGCCAGAATGGGTCGACACTGCACAGTGCCAAAGATCCCAGCAATGCCATCGCGCCTCAGGACTAGTTACTGCAACATCCTGGGTTTCAGGGTCTCACAGCTTTTTAATATTCTCCCAAAGAGCCTGAGGGACCTACACAAAGTGGATGTAGGTGTTTTCAAATCAAAACTGGACTGCTTCCTGTCGAGAATCCCAGATGAACCTACGTCGCAGCAAGAAGCGCAAATGAGGATAGCGACATAATATGCAGTTTAATGCTTATTCACCAAATTCCACATATTAGAAGAGGGTCTCAATAATAACAGTGTAGCAAAACGGCGGTGCCTCGGCATGGCCGCAGCTCTGAGCTGAAACTACAAGGAACAAAAATTACAAAATACTTTTTAATGTTAAAATACCATTATAAAAACGTGAAAACCAGAGCATGTTTTAACTTTATTCAACTGATATATATATATATATATATATATCAGAAGCTGAAATGCACTATGGGTGGGAGTCGTTTAGATTGTTTTTTTATTTTTAAAGACTGAACCGTTTCACAGATTTTTATGATTTTCAAAATTTGAGATAAAAAGACGTGCGACTATGCCGCAACTGTTTTGTTTTTGACTGGAGTTCGAAAACTCTTTTGTTTTTATAAAGAGAATATGACTCAAACTCGTATTTATTTCGGATACGATTTGATTGCAGAGGATGGCCATGTGCATCGGTTTAGACATTTTAAAAGTTCCCCCTCTACGTCCATGCGTGAATATCATGTTACAATATGTTTGGTGCCGTACGTTAAGGCTCACACAGTTGAGTAAACGTGTCTGGTGACAGTCTCAGACAATCAAGTCTCTCTAAATTTAATCAGTCAAGTGGTAGAGTGGGCTGGATTTGTTTCTATGTAGTCCAATGGCTGAATGGTATTAATTTGTACGTGAGCATAAAATTTTGTTTTCTACTAAATTCGTGCGTCAGTATCAAATGAAAAAACTCACGATCGTATCCCAAGTTTAGGTTGTTGTGTAAATTCAACATGTCAAGTGGCAGAATGAGTTTCTGCGTGAATTGTTGTTGGTGAATATACTTTGTAAACGTTTATTTAGTTTTGGTATTTTTGCATGAATATATTTTTGTTGTTTATTCGTTGCTTCATCTGTGGAATTGACTGAGCAAAGCAAAGTGGGAAGACTTGGAATTTGGTGGACTTATTTTTTGCACATATATCTATGTAGGATCTTTCTAATGCTGGCGTCTGGTATTTTTTGACGATGAGTAGTCACTCTATTTCTGAGAGTAAGATTTGTTTGACTTATTTAATCCTCTTTACATCCTTTACATTCAATAATATATATTAAAGTTTTTGGCGAACAGGTTAAATTATTCTTTTTGCTAAAAATCTGTTGATTTAAATTCATAATTTTTTTTCTTCTCAATGACGTTGATGCAAGTCCGGTAATTAAGGCAGTCATACTTTTTGACTGTTGATGTGGTTTGTGGACGGTAATTTAGCTTTTTGAAGGATTTTGATTGTCTTTTGTTTTTGATTATTTTGTGTATTTCAAGTATTTGTTTTATTCTTGGTCTTGTCCCAATAGTGGAATGTTCCGGTGGATAATGTTGTAAACCTCTGGGTTGTGTGTTGTTGTAAAGCATAGAGTAATGGGCGCCTCCTGAAGTGATTTTTGCTTTCCGTAGTTCTTGCATTCGAACGTTCCATTCCGTTGTCTATTAACACTGATAGTGTTTTTCAAGTAGTATTTGTTTTAACTCCTGCAGTCTTTTATTGTGAGTTTCAAAATTTGAAACAATTGTGCAGATTCTTCTTGCCAGAGGAAATGGAATATTAGTCGTTGTATGTTTGGGGTGGCATAAGGAGAACAGCAGTTATTGTTTAGAATCTCTTGGTTTGTAGGGAATATCTGTTTCAATGTTTTTGCTTGTTTTGACGATTAGAGTGTTCAGAAATAATTGTTGAGTTTTCCACGGTGAAATTGATACTATTGTTTATGCTGTTAATTAGGTTTTTTAAAGCAATAAGCTAATCAAATGGTCGCGACCACAGAATCAGGTAGTCATCGAAGTAACGTTTCCAGTTTTCTAGTGAATACTCATGGAGTTCTAAGCCATATTTTGATTTGGATTATTCATATTTCTGGACCTTCATGCATGCCATGACTACATTGGCAAAGGTCGGAGTAACCTTCGCTGTCCCAAAATACTTGCTTGTAAATATTGTCATTAAAGTAAAAAAAAAAGTTGTTTTCAAGGATTAATTTTAAACCTTTTAACATTTTCAGTTCTGTCTGAGATTTCATGAGGGAATTTTTTAGCCAGAAACCTATTGCTTCTAGTTCATATTGGTGTGGGATCGTGGTATAGAGGTTTACTACATTAAATGATACAATAATGGCATCTTCGTTGAAGATTTTAGGGAGGTGGTTTAACAAGTCCAGGTCGTTCCTTACAAGATGTGTTATGTATTTTACAATAGGTTTCAGTAGTATATCTAAAAGAAAATGCTGAGTCTGTGTGTCTCAGAGTTCGGTTATACAAATTGAAGTTGCTTCTCTACAGGCATTTTTAATAATTTGGTTTTTGAGGATTTTAGAGAGACCGTAGAAGAAACTAGTTTTGTATTCAAAATGAGTTAGGTAATCAAATTCTTTGTTTATTAAACCTTTTTGATGTCGGTAAATGTGTTCAGTTTCTCATCGTCTTTGATGTTTGGTAATTGCTTATCTTTTCGTAATATGTCATCTCTTGTAGTACAGATAATACAGCATTTTTGTAGTGTTCAACATCCTTAATAATTACAGTACTTCCCTTATCTGCAGTTTCAGCTGCTTTTTTCTGTATTTCTATGCATGTAGAATAGAATAGCTTTATTTTGAATGTATGTATGTGTCTGTATGTGTGTGAGTAAGTATGTGTGTGTGTGGTAGTGTGTGAGCTCGCGCTTGATTATTCAGTTTCATCTCAACATTTCTTGCCAATAGAGAAAGAGCCGTTTCTGACCTAGATCCAAGGCTCCTTCACTGCAATTTCGACAACAACAACAGGGTATTTTTGTATGGATGCATCTGTGTATCTCATTATTCAGTTTTATTTCAAGATTTCTTGCCAATTGAGAAAGAGCTGGTTTCTAACTTCGATCCAAAGTTCCTTCATTAGAATTTCAACATCAACAACAGGGTATTTTTGTATGTATGTATAGGTGCAGATTTGTATGTCTTGTTTTATGTATGTCTTCTCATGCATATACCTGCATATCTAGACATGCCCATATATACTTAAATGATAAACTTCTGGAAAGTTTTACATATTTTTACAGTTCCAGTGATGGAATGGATCTCTAGTCTTCGAATGTGCTTGCTGTCTGGTTTTGAGAAGCTTAATTTCTCAAGATTGGTATTTAGGCAGTGTGTTACATATCCCAGGGCCCCAATAATTACAGGTGTAAACATGAACTTGTAATCTTGATAGAATAACTGCAGTTTTCTCAATAGTTCAGCATAGATGTTCTTCTTCCTCACTGATCTTCAGCTTTATGTTAACATCCGATGCGCAGCTGATTTCCACAACTGTGCACAGTTTCTCTTCTCTGTCCCAAGTCATTGTATCAGGTCTGTTGTACTTACATTTTATTGAGGTTTTCACTGGGAGATTCCACCATTCCACTATACTGTGAGTTCTTATTTCTTTGTCCTTAGCGTTATTCTTTCGAATATACAGTATCCTGGATACGACATGATGCCTCATCGGTAGACAATACTGTGATGACATTTTTGGACGACTACTTATGATATGGGTGATACCTTCGATGTTAACTCCACAAAGTCTGCATCGGTTGTCACATTTTACTGATTTTTACGCATCTCTGTCCTTTTTGTACACCAGGTATTTGGTTGATATTTTCTGATCCTGGATTGCAAACGCATACCCTTCAAAGTGGGAGTTGTAATCTGGTTATTGATCCATTATAGACTGCTTTGATGATTAATGTCACTATCATCTCGGAGCTTTTTTCTAACATATCCATGCATAGTCTTCTGCTCATATACGCTCATCCATTCATCTGATGATATGTTGCGGTAGAGTCATGCGACTTTTTGGGCATTTATTATCAGACAAAGAATGTTACTTAAGGAGCTTCCAAGTCTTATGATGTTATCAGCCTCGTATATGCAAACTTGGTCAAGGAATGCACTCCGACAGTTAAAAGATGCTGCCGAAGGTATATGATACGACATTCAAAGGCATTTTGGAGCGACGTTAAGCCTCTGTCGCGTTGTTTTCGTTTTAGGTTATGCTGATCTACTTGCCTGTTGATATGGCAATTATGTGTGCTTGTTAGTATCTTCCGGGTTTTCGCATCAAAGGCTCAGATCTCATCAAGTGTCCAATCAAGCAACCCAAATGTTGGTATCAGTACTGGCACTGCAAAAACATAGTGGGCCACTGTTTTATTGAATGCAGGTAGTTCCGAGGTCCAGATTTTCTTCATTCGGCTGTAATATTTAGTGACACTTGTTTTGTGGTAGGTGCTATTGTAAGATATGTTTTTATCCATCCTTCGATAGCTGTATCATTCCTCATCGGGTATAGGGTTAGCAGTTAAGTCATTCATGGAGAAGTTACCAGTCAGGTTTACAGTTTTCCCTCTTTTCACAGCCATTTAGCAACATTTGTCCTGATCAAACTCCAGCCCCACATCCTTTGAGAATGTTGCAACCAGGTCAAGGATGTTGTAAACAAGTCTTGGCATATAGTTTCAAGTCATCCACAAAGAAACTGTGTGAAATTTTGGTATTTTTGTTTCCGTGTGAACCAGTGAGATATCTTTCAGACTTCCTTCACATGAATGACAAGGAGTTTACAGAAAGTATAAACACTACAGAGAACATTCCTCTCCGATACTGTATTCTACCAATGACAATACAGTCGCTAATTGTGTTTAATTTCAAGATGGTGGTCCACGATAAAGTCAAATCAGCTTTGACTATTCTCACTGGAACTTCAGCAAGTTGAAAGGCTTCTAGCATCCATGAAAGGCTTTCTTGTAGTCTAGCCACATTGAAACTAGGTTCCTCCTATGCTCTCGCACCTCTGACATCACAATTTTGTTGATTAACAATTGCTCGGCACATCCACAGACTCCCTTCTTCCCAGCTGCTTGTTCTGCTGTGATAATGTTATTGGTTTTACAATAGTCCTGGAGGAAGAGGTTTAAATATGCTGTATACGAGGGGCGTTCAATAAGTAATGCCCCTGACCCACTTCCCATAGCAGTAGAGCAACGAAACTTGGAACAGTTATTAGTCTTTTTCTACATAGGAACCACCCAGAGTTACGCATTTCTCCCATCGTTTGATGCAGCTCTGAAGACCGTTTTTGTAGAAGACCCCAGCTTGGTCCTCCAAGCACGACGTGACTTCAGAAATCAAGGCTGCATCATCTGGGAAGCGCTTTCCTTTCAAAAACAACTTCATGGCTGGAAGAGGTGAAAATCAGAGGGTGCAGGGTCAGGAGAGTAGGGGGGATGGGGGAGGAGTTCATAGCCGCACGCCTGTGCTTCTGATCTGGCGACACGCGAGTTCTGGATCGGAGCGTTGTCCTGCAGGAGGAGGATGCCTTTGCTGATCTTGCCCCGCCTCTTGATTTTGATAGCTTCTCTTAATTTCCTCAAAAGTGAAGCATAATAGACTGCTGTAATTGTGGCACCCTTTGCCAGGAAATCTGTCTTCACTACTCCATCCTGGTCCCAGAAGACTGTGAGCATGACCTTGCAAGCGGAGGGCTGCACCCTTGCCTTCTTTGGAGGAGGTGAGTCACGGTGCTTCCACTGCATTGACTGGGCTTTGGTCTCTGGATCATAGTGATGGACCCAGGTTTTATCCTATGCAATAAGTCTTTTGAAAAATTTTGACTCATCTTCTTGGCACATCTCCAAATTCATCCACGAGCAATCGACGCGTTCTTGCTTCTGGAAAGGTGTGAGCAGTCTGGGAATCCATCTGGGAGACACCGTTTGCATATGCAAATGGTCATGAATGATAGTTTCCACAGACCCGGTACTAATCTTGACTTCCTGGGCTATTTGGCGAATAGTTATGCGTCGATCTTCCAAAA
>NC_042997.1:107900362-107910362 GCF_006345805.1 Octopus sinensis | reverse complement strand
TTTTATACAGTAGGAATTTTTAAAATATTGAATGGTAAGGGTTAGGGTATAGCCGAGTAAAATAGGAACCAAAGGGATCCATCGGTAAAATATGGTTAGGAACCCCTGATTTAGCAGAGGAAGGGGGAAACACTTTTTTGGGGGGCCCTTAATTCTTTAAACTAAGTCTTTAAGCACAACAAAGTTTAAACACAACCCTACGCGCAAACCAAACACTTTAAATACACAGTGCTCTGCCGGGTAACGGAAGAGAACTAATCCGTATCTATAGCACTTATTTACATCTATGAATGTGTCAGTAAGTGCAAGGTCCTTACCGTCATGCGAACTCACTGCTCACAACCCAACTCCTTGCAGAAAGAATCGCCTAATCACTTTTATCTTTTCCAGTAATGCATGACAAATATTGTCACTCTGCCGACCTTTTTATCTTAAGTATTTGTGTATATAGCCATAAATTATTAATGTTATGAATTAGCACTGATTCCCTTGAGGACAAACCTTCCGTTGCGGGCCACAGTTTCAAAACACTTATTTCTACAACTATTGATAAGCAGGTTCGAGACCTCATAAGCAAATCAAAAAAGTTTACGTCATTAATTCAATTTATCTTAAATACATTCCGTCTCATTAATTAAATTCGTTTTCTCTAAATGTATTCACCTTTCATTAATTCAACCCATCTTCTTTAAATATATTTACTCTTCGCTAATTAAATTTATTTACCTTAAATATATTTCCTTTTCATTAATTAAATTTATTTACTTTTAATACATTTACCACTCATTAATTCAATTTCTCATCTTTAAATCTATTTACCCTTCACTGATAAAAATTATCTTCTTTAAGCTATTTAGCCTTCGTCAATTCCATTTATTAAACACTGAACCGTGTCTGATTGTAGTTTACTTAACTACCCCCAGTGGCCGGCAAGTGGCGCAGTTGGTAGAAAGCAGAATAAATTTCCTGTCTGTTGTCTCTATGTTCTGTGTTCAAATCATGCTGATGGACTGTTAGCTTTAGTTTTCATAATCAGGAGTCGATGACTCATGAGCAGATCAGTCAGTTGATGATTGGATCGATTTTTCCCTGTCCAAAAGTAGCAGGCCCCTCAAAAAAAAAAAAAACTGGGATCATCTCAGAGGCAACTTCATTTTGTAGTTTGATCAAATCGATTTGAAGTTTTCATTCGGAAAATACACTTACAGACACACACAAAATACGCATACACAGAGTAAAGAGATTTGAAGTTTATTCGGAAAATAAGTGTCGTTTTAATATATGTATATTATAATATATATATATATAATATATATATATATATATATATATATATATATATATATATATATATATATATATATATACAATAATATGTTACATTACTCGGTAGTCAAGATAAAACTCTGAGTTTCAGATGCCGAAGTGGAAATCCACAACACCATCTCTTCGGTTATCTGGCTATTTGAAAACGATAGCGTTTTCAAATAGCCAGATAACCGAAGAGATGGTGTTGTGGATTTCCACTTCGGCATCTGAAACTCAGAGTTTTATCTTGACTACCGAGTAATGTAACATATTATTGTATAGATAAATTATCTCTATTTACATAATATTGAGGTCTCTTTCTTTCTTTTGTTATCTTACCGTTTTATCAATATATATATATATATATATATATATATGTATTAGAGATAAAACCACTATTAGGCAACTCAAACGGTGATAGACATAAACCAATACATAAATAACAAATAAAATAAATATAATTAATATAATAAATAATATATATATATATAATTTAATTTATTTTTCCAAAAAGTATAAAAAGAATGATAAATATAATATAGTATAATAAGTAATTCATATTTTATATATTTATAAAAGTTATGTGAAAGGCTGGATATTTTATTATATTTATGCTGTGAAATTTGATTTAATCCTAAATCTAATTTTTCCCTGTAAGTTTGGAGCCATACTCCCTAATATTATTATTATTATTATTATTATTATTATTATATATATATATATATATATATATATATATAAGCTGGCACATATTAATATACACAGCCGTAGATACAGACAATCACACACGCATAGCACACATACAAAAGTTTTCTCATTCTCTGCCCCTCTCTGTCTCCGTCTCTCTCTCTCTCTCTCTCTCTCTCTCTCTCTCTCTCTCTCTCTCTCTCTCTCTCTCTCTCTCTCTCTCTCTCTCTCTCTCTCTCTCTCTCTAAAACAATTTTTAAACGACAAGAACTTTTTCTTTGTTTTTGCATGCTGATTTACCTGTGTGTGTGTGTGCGTGTGTGTTGTGTACGCACGCGTGCGTGTGTATGTGCGTGCGTGCATATATGCGTGCGTGTGTGCGTGCGTGTGCATGCGTGTCTGCGTGCGTGCATATATGCGTGCGTGTGTGCGTGTGTGTGAGTGCGTGCGTACGTGTGTACCTGTGCATGCATGCAAGCCTGTGTTTGTATGCATGTGTGTGTGTGAGTGTGAGTGTGAGTGTGTGTGTGTGTGTGTGTGTGTATGTGTGTGTGTATGTGTGTGTGCATGTTAAACTTGTGCAATGATTTCCATATTTTCATGGTGCCATTAATGGTTTGGAATTTCTTAACCCAACTTTTCAAGATTACTCATCACACACACACACACACACACATACACACCCTCCCCGCTTAATAGTTTCAGGTAAAAATCTAAAATAATAGTCCAGATGGTGCAACTTCTTGATTGTAGCTTTAGACTATATTTCCAGATGCCACCACTTTCCAGATGCGACAACATCATTAATAATACAACAAACACACAATCATGAGAAACACTGCTGGACCTCGGCATTGTGGAAAGCTTGGGGTAGCGGTTGCTCAACCTTTTCAAAGGCAGAAGTCAGTAATCAATGAAGCCTTCTCCCAGGAAACACTCATAGTGGATAGAGTCCTGCAGGGTTCTGTCTTGAGGGTACTATTGCTTACAGTGATCCATCAGACATACCTCCAGCTATACAAACAGCCACCCTCGTTATCTATGCAGATATTACAAAAGTATCACAAGTGATAAAGAAACCCGGAGATGCTACGCAACATGATTTAAAAGTTATGAATACATGTGGGTACAAGGCAATTTAAAGCTGAACAATTCCGAACTCTCAGCTATCAGCACACAAAACACACAGCATCAGGATGAGTTGTAATCCCAGAGTTCAAATTGTGACCTGAGAATTGACATGAATGATAAGGTATCTTTTCATGTTCATAAGACTACGATGGCAATGAAATGAAGACGGTTACCAAATAGATTCTAAGAACTTTCAGAATAAGCGAACGTGTGTGTGTGTTGATCTATATTGATATATATTGGTTTCAAATTTTAGTACAAGCCAGCAGTTTCGGGAGAGAAGGTAAGGCGAGTACATCAACCCTTACCCCAGTCCTGGTATTTATTTTATCGACTCCAAAAGTATGAATGGCAAAATCGACCTCGGCCTGCGGAATTTGAATTCAGGAGGGAAAGACGGACGAAATGCCCATTTCTTTACTACTCACAAGGGGCTAAACACAGAGGGAACAAACAAGGACAGACAAACGGATTAAGTCGATTACATCGACCCCAATGCGTAACTGGTACTTATTTAATCGACCCCGAAAGGATGAAAGGCAAAGTCGACCTCGGCGGAATTTGAACTCAGAACGTAACAGCAGACGAAATGCCCCTAAGCACTTTGTCCGGCGTACCAACGATTCTGCCTGCTTGCCGCCTTATATGCTAATATATATTAGATAGTATTTCATAATACATATTACTGGGCGACTGTGTCTGTGTTTGTATATACATTTCGCTTCGATTTATTACCGTCACTTAATATATTTTATTCTATATTAATAGACAGATATATACACCAACTTCTATATCATATACAGTTATCTACTGAATAGAATGATATCCTGCTGTAATATTTAATCTTTATTATATCACTATGTGAATTCGCCCTGTATTTTGCTAAAAATTAACACAAACAACCTAAGACTTATATCTGCATATAAACACAGATCCATACACACACACAGTGAGTTCTGTTTCATTTGTTTGCACTTCAGTCTTGTTGATCATTAATTCCTTTTTCTTTGCTTCTTCTGATATTGAGTACAGTTTCTTGGTACTCTCATATTTCCAAACCAGTTTAAGCATCCAGTCATTGGTGTTCTTTAGACAGGCGTCTACTCCTATGCTTGCTGTCTTTAGAGGCAGCTGTGGCTACATCAGTCCCTATTATCCGTCCTTGCGTGCGATCCATAGTCTATCCACATCTGCCTTTAGGTGATGCAGGCGGTGCATTGTGAAAAACTTGCGTATTTTTGTATCAATTTTACTGCTCTCACTGATGGACCATTTTATAACATTAAAGCTGTGGCTCACAACAGGTATGGGCTAAGGTATTGATTGTATCGGTTTCGTTTCTCGTAATTAAGTTCGCTCTTTAGAATAGATTTAACTCTACGATAACATTTATATCCGTATTTTAACTCGAATTTGCGAGTGCTGAATATCATTCCCTTGATACACGCATAAATATTTGGGTTTTTTTTGACATTTAATTCCTTGATGAAGATAAACTTCTCAATCTGCATGTTGCTAGTTTTCAGAAGTACTCCTTCGAAGAATATGGCTTTAGCACATTTCTTGAGACTTAACTCCATTCTAGTATCGTCGCTGAACTGTTTTATTATAGTTGAAAGACGTCCCAGATTTTGATCATCTTTCGTGGAAAACTTTAGACCTCCGTATTATCATTATCATCATCATCATCATCATCATTATTATTATTGTTGTTGTTGTTGTTGTTGTTGTTTCATTTTTGTAAATCTCTGACCGATGTTAAACAGTCTGTTCATTGCAGTAAGAGAGCAGACAACAAGTTAACAAAGCCCCGTCACTAATTCCTCTCTTGTGCTTTTCATAGACAAGAAATTCCTTTAAGATTCTTCTTATACCAAGAAGTGCTGGCTTCTTCTGCATGACTTGTAACCTTACATCAATTCCGATTTTATTTACACAGTCCTTTAAAAATGTCTGATTTGCATTTTTTATCATTCATCATCATCATCAATCATCATCATCATCATCAATCATCATCATCATCATATCATCATCACTGTTGTTGTTCTTAAGGTGGTCAGCTGGCATTATCGCGAGCTCGTCGGGCAAAATGCTTAGCAGCATTTCGTCCGGCTTAAAGTATGAGTTCAAATTCCGCTGAGGTTGACCTTGCCTTTCATCCTTTCGGAATCGATAAAATAAGTACCAGTTGATCATTGGTGTCAATGTCATCGATTTGTCCATTCCTCTGAAATTGCTGGCCTTCTGCCAAAATTTGAAGTTGTTGTTGTTATTGCATAAGGA
This sequence comes from Octopus sinensis, assembly GCF_006345805.1. Lineage (NCBI taxonomy): Eukaryota > Metazoa > Mollusca > Cephalopoda > Octopoda > Octopodidae > Octopus > Octopus sinensis. The sequence continues at coordinate 107,904,953 of NC_042997.1, read as the reverse complement.
GACGGTTGTTCTTTAGCCCCAGGTCGCTCTGATTCAGTTGACCTATGATTAAGGACATTCCAAACGTAACCATCCCACCTATTTCTCATATAAAGTGAATCTACTCATTGCCCCGGTTCATCTTCCCAATCCTTCTATAGTTACCGCTGCCAATTCTCCTCCAATCACCGAAAGATATTTCACTGCCTCACCTGACTTTCCTCTCATCTTAAGTCATCCTTAATGACGTCAGAGTACTCGTCACCTTTCTGCTTCTTGCACCTCACTCAACACCGACGCTGCTAACACACAAGTTGAGTTTTTCCCGCCCCACCCCCTCTAGTTCGTATTCCCTCCAACCCATTTAATCTGGAGTTTTCATTCCCTACCCATTCAAATAGATCAGCGATGGATCGAACCGAACTTGATAACCCAAACCTCCCTATCAATGGTTTATCTATGGCAGAGTTGTTGAAGCAAAAGCAACTAACATTATCTACAAAACACCGAGAAGCAGCTACTGACCATCACCCATAACTGGAGTGGAGTTTACACACAACTACTACCACCAGAAAAGTAAAGCTGTCTTCATGTATTGCGCGGTCTGTTGACAAGTCTGCCTTCTAAGTTATAAAGAACTTTCTGGATCATTATCAAGAATTTGTCTGTCAGTTTTGCGGAAATGTCTTATAAATCATTCTCAATGGGTTTGAATTTCTAGCGGCTCTTTTTACCATAAAAGACCTTCATATCTGCTGCCGGTTTCCTCTCAAATTCTATTTTGTTTGCACTCAACGAAACTCATCCATCCATCACTCTCTTACACTCTCCATCAAGTTCACAGAATATAAAACTACTTTGATTGATTCAAGCCAAGAAGGTGATCGGTTCGAACGGTGTTAGCTCCATTATCCTATAACAAATTCCAGGAGTGGCTCTCTCCTTCTGAAAGAATCTCGTCTCAAAAAAGTAGTCTACCAGACATGACATTCCGCCTTTAAATCGTTCATTTCCATTTACTATAAAGAAGAAACGTAATTTAATTTGAGTCAATAATTGTTGATTTGCTGAACAAGGAAATAAATATATGTCGTATGGTTACTTCATGTAACGACTAAGATAAGATTGTTCCAGCAGGAGCAATGTAAAAATGACGAGAGTTACTTTAGCTTGCAATGCTGATCTGAATTTTTCCCACAAGTGTCGTGTTTTTGGTGAGGGGCACGGTGAGAAGCTTTACCCTCAAAACATCTCAGTATATCTCACTACACCACAGTTTACCTCCAAACATCTACAGAACATTTACCCCCTCCCACCACCACCACCGCCATCAATACATCGCAATAAGACAGACTTTAATCAAATCCCTCTTTCGATTCTTGACTAATATGACTTACAACTTGGGAATCAAAGCATTAAAGTTGTTTATATACAGCTGTGTATGTCTGTGTGTGCGTGTGTGTACACTTGTAAGGAATAGACATCATGTTCTCTGTCTATCTCCTTACCTTCTTGGAGATTTTAGGTAAAATTATACTATTGTGTCCATCTGTTTTAATTTAATTAGATTCTATGTCTTTATGCAGCTGAAGATTACTCTACATTTAAACTGATGTAATGATTGCATTGTTCAATTAAATGGAGTTGCTTGAAACAATCGTACTGCATTACCTATGGATATCCTTGTTGCTTATTTTGATTATGTGTATATATATATATATATGTGTGTGTGTGTGTGTGTGTGTGTGTGTGTGTGTGTGTGTGTGTGTGTGTGTATGTATGTATACATATATATATATATATGTTTACATGTATATATGTAATTCATATAATTAGCTAGGAATGTAGGTAGGTAGGTAGATTGGTAAGTAGGTAGGTAGTATGGTCTCTTGGTTTGTTGGTTGGATGGCTGGTACGAGTGAATATGTTGTGTGTGTGTGTGTGTGTGTGTGTGTGTGTGTGTGTGTGTGTGTGTGTGTGTGTGCCTGTGTGAATGTGTGTGCGCGCGTGCGAATGTGTTTTCCTTTGAAATTTGTTCAAGTTCTCGAATTCAAGTTAGTCGTCAACAAAGTGACAGAATTTTTTTTAAAACCAAAACAGGTCCAGTGATTTGCGAAAATGTGAGCGTATATATAAGTGTAAGCACCTGTGTGCATGTAAACTGGTTTATGTACATACACATATATGTGTGTGTGTGTGTGTGTGCGTGTGTGTGTGTGTGCGTGTGTGTGTGTGTGAGTATATATGTGTATGTGTAGGTATGCATATATATACATATGTATGTGTGTTTATGAAGATCTATATATGTAAGGATGCGTGTGTATATATGTAGGTGTATGTATGCATAAATGTAGATGCTTGAGTGTGTATGTGTATGTGTATGTGGGCCTATACAAAAGTATATATGTGTATATATGCAGGTGTATATCTGCGAATATGTTATATGGAGAATTCGAATTAATTTGCTTTGTGTTCGGTTGGAAACGCCTGGCATTTCGTGGTTTTTACAAAAACCTGTTGTTACTTGGTCCAATACAAATTTGATATGTACCAATGGACCCTTATAGCCAAAATACAAGAGATATAAGTTGCGCATTAGTCCACTGTTGATATTCTCTTTTTTACACAATTTCAGAGGAAACATTAACATCTACTGAGCCGCTGACTTTGTCGTTAAAACCATCTACGTCGGTTTTAACAACAACGTCGCGTCTCATAGGAAGGTAAATACTTTGCAGATGCTTTTGGACAGCTGCTGATTGTATGATCCCTATTTCGAGATTTCAACACGATAGGAAACCTTCATAAAACAGCAGCATCCAGAAATTGTAGAAATATAAAATTTGTGGAAGGTTAGAGTGGACGTACAGAGTAAGTGACCGATGCTAGCAGGAGGGAACCCAGGCCATCGCTCTCTCTCTCTCTCTCTCTCTCTCTCTCTCTCTCTCTCTATATATATATATATATATATATATATATATATATATATTTACTCTTTTACTCTTTTACTTGTTTCAGTCATTTGACTGCGGCCATGCTGGAGCACCGCCTTTAATCGAGCAACTCGACCCCAGGACTAGTCTATCGGTCTCTTTTGTCTAACCGCTAGGGACGGGGACCGTAAACACACCAACATCGGGTGTCAAGCAATGCTAGGGGACAAACACAGCAAACACAACACAACCAACACACACAACACATATTATATATACATATATACGACAGGCTTCTTTCAGTTTCCGTCTACCAATCCACTCACAAGGCATTGGTCGGCCCGGGGCTATAGCAGAAGACACTTGCCAAGATGCCACCCAGCGGGACTGAACCCGGAACCATGTGGTTGGTTAGCAAGCTACTTACCACACACCCACTCCTGCACCTATATATTATATATATATATATATATATATATATATATATCTATAGTTATATATATATATTATATATATATATATATATATATCATATATATATATGCGTTGTAATATGTATATGTATGTACACATATCGATTTATATACATATGTGTGTTTGTATACGCACAGAGTAAGCAACGACGAAGACAAAATAAAATACACGGGACCGACCTGCCCGAGATGCGGTCAGGTCCAACATTTCCGACCTATGGGCCTATGTTCGAACAACTGCTGTCACGTGTGGGACGAGTCGGTTATCAGCCGAGTCTATCGTCAATATTGTCACGCCTCCCTTCTATCAAACGGGGAAAGAGAGCTATTTCATCATCCTTGTGGCTATGGCGAAATAATGTTCTGGTGGACACGTCTGAAAGATTGGAGACAACACTTTCCTCTATGGTCAATCTCATCAACTCTTCAAGTATCACTTGAAAAGGAAAGTGAAAGTAGAGAGGTAAGTTTTGTCTAGCGAATTTTCAAAAAATATGGGTGAATGTAGCAAGGATGGCACGTATGAATGACGAAGCCACCTTGAGTATAATCCTGTGAACCCGGAAAAATTTAAAACAGAGAGTTACTTACTTGCAAATAAATGTGTTAACATGTGACATTATTGACCGAGATTACCGTGGTCTTTTCCATGGGCTTTTCTTTCCACGGATAAATCTTATCTGTTTTCCCCTTTACACTTTACATCGTGACATTTCTGTGGTACACGATCCCTATTGATCGGATTTTTTTCTTCTTTTTTTCGTTCCCTTTTGATCGAAAACCTACCCCCCCCTTTTTTTTCTCCCCAAAAAGAAACGCTCTACTCTGTAATTTGTCCCCTCTGTGTTCAGCCCTGCGTGTCTAATAAAGAAACATTGTTGTTGTTGTTGTTGCTGTTGTTGTTGTTGTTTTATTGAGAATATCAATTCCAGTGCCACAGGAATGAGACATTTAAATTAAAAATATTAAATTTAATTACTTTCAATAATTAATTCATATATATCAGAATATTGTTAGAGATAGAAACACCCACAACTTCATCAACTCCAAACGATATTAACTCAGCCAAGCCATAAAATGTTAAATAAAATACTATTTATATTCATATTCCCAAGTTTTCATATTACGGACTACACGTGTTTCATGAGGGTACGTATGAAACACGTGTAGTCCGTAATATGAAAACTTGGGATTATGAATTAAATA
>NC_042997.1:107830362-107897862 GCF_006345805.1 Octopus sinensis | reverse complement strand
AGTGTCACACCAACAACCAACTGGCGGAAGGTCTGCCTGGGGTTAAACTAGCAGTAACATGGTACAGCCACTTTGATTTGGTGGTAAAATTTACTTGTTAGTATATCTACTACCCTGATCTCTTCTTCAGATTTTACGACTAGCTGTATGTGTGTATATATATATATAATATATTATATACACACATACTGGACCGCTCTCTTTAACATTACGCCAGAACTCATTAAAGCAGAAACAGACATTTGAGTTTAAAATGTAAAAATCTCTTCAGAGTAAAATCTCCTCAGGGAAAAATTGATATCTATATGTGTTTGTGTACATACATACACACACACGCTCATACACACATGCATGTATACATACATATATGCATACATACACACACTCATACATACATACATACATACATACATACATACATACATACATACATACATACATACATACATACATACATACATGCATGCATACATACATACATACATACATACATACATACATACATACATGCATACATGCATGCATACATACATACATACATACATACATACATACATACATACATACATCACACACATACATACATGCATGCAGGCTCTACCTGAGAAGAGATAAAGGAGTTAGGGGCTTGAGACAAAAATATCCTGCATGTTGGAAGTGGGTTCCTCAGGAAGTATTCTCTTCCTGATGACCTGCTATACAACCCCAAATCAGCCGGACTAGCAAACCTCAGATAAGAGCTGGAAATGAAACGCTCAGCATACCAAAAAAGGACATGCATAGGTATGTTTCTCGATGACTTGAAGAAGATAGTAACATTGGATTGAAGCGAAGCCTCTCATGGACTCGTGACTACTCCATCACATAACACCTCGAAGGCTATGCATCTACAATCCAAGAACAGATTTCTACTAAATACCTAAGCGACAAAAGAGACAGTGAAGCCCTTGGAGTTGCAAGATGCAACCGTAACTATTGATTATGTCATATTTCTGTGTAAGACATCACACATGTGAGAAGCAGCTGCCCACTGTCTCAAAAACAATATACAATTCCATCCGGAAAAACGACTGTCCTGGAATAAATATAGAGATTCCCCATGTTATTGAATGCGCACGCAAAAACCAGCACAAGGAATACTGGTGGAACATTCCCATCAAAACATCAGTCACGTGTAAAGCAGAACAAGCTGAGATGTTGTTGTTTTGGGACAGACAAGGAAAAGATATGTACCGTCATGGAGATCAGCTGTCCTGTTGATGTGAGTGTCTCTTTGAAAATCAAAGAGACAGAAGATAACTATGGACAACTGTTTCGAAAGCTCCAGCTTCTATATCCATACTACAAATTTACATTTATTCCAATAATAACCGGAGCACTTGGTTTTGTATGCAAATGCCTAACTGTTAGTTTGGATAAGCTTGCATTTTCAGAAGAAGAAATCAACCAACTGATTCGCACATTACAAATACAATCTGTAAACGGAACAGTAAAACTATGCAAGACTTTTCTCTGGTTTAAAATGTGACATTGTTTTTGTTATCATCATTCCAAAGATGGAATTTTGTATCTTTGTTAGAAACCAGCTCCTTCGTCAGAGGAAGAATTTAAATGATTAAGATCAGAAGATGGAGGTACTTTTGAACCAGTGGATCCGACAATGTACGTCTGATGTTTTTTCAGGAGGATTTAGAACTTGGGTTCAATGATGACGTAAATACATACATACATACATACATACATACATACATACATACATACATACATACATACATACATACATACATACATACATACATATATAGAGACACATATATTTTTACCCAGACCAAATTGCATATAACAAACACGTGAATTCACTTCACAGCAGAATGATGGAAAAGATATTTCCTTAAGTAGATCTGTTTCTATACGTTTGTGGTTGACAGAAAGCAAAACACGGTTTATTAATTTCAACAAATTCAAAATGTAAATTTCTAGTAAAAACTCGTTAGAAGTAACATTCTTTAAACACAAGAGCTACGAGCTGTACCGAAAGTAACGCCAAACTAGGCACTACTTTTTTTTAACTGACATAAGTCATTCAAATTACACATGTTGATGGAGTAATTCTTCCTCTTTACAAATGTACAACTCAAAGCAGTCTCCGTCACAAGTGATTTATTTACGTCATCATTGAACCCAACTTCTAGATCCTCCTGAAAAAAAATTAGGCGTTCATTGTCGGATCCACTGATTCAAAAGCCCCTCCATCTTGTATCTGTCATCGAAGTCCGGACCGAGCGGAAAGTCGGAGGGTGCCAGATCTGATTTATAGAGTCAATGAATGGGAAACAATAACCATCCCAATTTACCGATTGAATGATTTGCCACCAAACGCGTTCCTTCACTCAATGAAATGGTGAATGTGGAACGCTTACAGATTCTTTTTTCGGTTTCTTCTTAATGACTTCTCTAAACTTTTCGAAAGCCACAGTGTACTTCTTGCTGTTGATGGTACAACCATATTCCAGAAAATCAAAAAGAATGATGCCCTTGTCATAACCCTGATTTTCTGTGCCCATCACTGGCTCTTGAACTTTTGAGGCCTCAGACAAGAGATGTGACCATATTCCATGATCTGATCCTTCATTACTCGATCATATAAAAAAGTTTCCGTTTCAGTCCCTCTTCGCCACAATCTTGCTATGAATCTTTTCAGAATTGCAACATTTTATATTTTTATGAACTTCTTTCTCACTAAAATCCTTATATTTTGTTGAAATATCTCCGTGTGATTGTTGCCATTCTTTGAAGAAGTAATCGATGATGAAAAATCTTCCTGCTGTGACTATTCCATCTTTGACACATATTGTTTGCTAGGACTACTCAGCCTGTTTGTCCTTCCTTCTTTTTGAAGAGAATAGGCTGTGATTTCAGTTACGTGATGAAGGCTTCATCCTAAACAAAACGACTGTTCAAGCTGGCTGTCAAATAAATTCTACCAAATGTTGAGACATCCATCTCGTTACTGGCGCTGGTCTCCTTCCACAATGTCTCACTTTAAATATAGCAAGACTGACACATTTATACATCACCTTTGCTGCCAACTCTCTTGTTCTCGTGTATCTATTCCATCTTGGAACGCCACTTCATTGTTCTAGATTTTGTCAAAAGCTCTTTTGATCGCCTGCATTATGACACATATTTCCTCGGTCCAGCTAAGTGTTCCATTTGGTGGGGGGGGGAGGGACATCACAAGCTGTCTGCCTGAATATTCAAGAGGAATCCAAACTTTAATTAAGATACTTTAGTTAAACAAAGAACCTAAGCAATAGTAAATATTGCTGTTTCAGGTAAATGCGAGCGTGTGGTGTGTGTGTGTGTGTGTGTGTAGCTGTTGGCAATTAAGGTGTTGTGTGTCAACGTGTGAAGCCTAATGTCAAAACGGTATGAAAAGATACTTAAGAAAAGTTTGGAGAGGAATGTCTGAACAAACGGGATGGGTGTCTCTGAAATGTTTCATGTGATTCTGAACCTGGCAGATTGAATAACGTTGTTGATGCTGTGGGAGTGAAGGGTGGGGGAAGAGGGAAGAAGAGGATGTGTAAGAATGGTGGTGGCGAAGGTGTGAGAGTGGTGGAGGCAGCGGCGGTGAAGGTGTTGCGGTATTGTGAATGTAAATGAGTAGCAAGATGGTGATTATGGTGGGTGTGAAGTGATGGGGGAGGGGATAGGGGTGATGGTGGGGATGGCGGCGGCAGCGGCGGTGGTGGTGGTGGTGGTGGTAGTGGTGGTGTGTCGTTGCAGTTGTAGTGATGGTCTCGTTTATGTTTCTATTTGTAAAGGTGATCAAGAAGGATGGGAGGAGGGGGGGGACATATGTACGTGTGTGTTTGTGCGTGTATTTGTGAGTGTGTGAGTGCGGTGTGTGCATGTGTGTGCGTAGTCTAGTGGTTAGAACGTTGCACTTTAGATCGCGAGACCATGGTTTCGGTAGCTGGAGCGGGTAGTGTGTTGTGTTCTTGAACAAGACACCATTTCACGATGCTGTGCGATCACTTCGACATCTGATGAGCGGTAAACTGCGCAGCTGTTCAGACAATATCGATGGCTAATACACAACACAGTTATTTGTTCACTTTAAACAATTTATCTGTACAAATTATCCAGCAAGAAATGACGGAATCGTCTTCCATGAACTCGAGAGACTACCAAAAGAATATGTGTATGTGATACGTGCGCGCGCGACTGTATGTATGTATGTATGTATGTATGGGACAACCTGGCCACTGGTGGTGGTGTTACACACCGTACTAATCATATCTGTCAGGCATGTGGAAGATAGTGTAATTGGGCAGGAGGACTTAAATGACATGCAAAGGTACATGAAGCCCAGTTACAACTACAGCCGGCTATTGCCGGTAAAGGTTTTAGCTGCCAATTCTGTACAAGACATTGTAGATCTTTAGCTGGGCTAAAAAGTCACATTCGATCACAGCACCAATAACAGTTAAGCTTCGATAACGAGGAGGCAGCCATCATGTATGTATGTATGTATGTATGTATGTATGTATGTATGTATGTATGTATGTATGTATGTATGTATGTATGTATGTATGTATGTGTGTATGTACGTGTGTATGTACGTATGTATGTATGTATGTATGCATGTATGTATGTATGTATGTATGTATGTATGTATGTATGTGTGAGAGCGCTGGCCTACCGGTTAGGGTGTTATACACACGATCACGAGATCATGGGTTCGATTCCCGGACCATTGTGTTTTTGAGCAAAACACTCCATCTACGATCACTGCGACACCTGGCGTGTGGCACACTGTGCACCAGTAGAAGCAACATTGATTGAAGGAATGGGCTAATGTACAGCACAAGCATTTGATCGCAATAAAGGTTGATCGGGAAGAAACTGCTGACCCGTGTTTCTCAGACTCGTGAAGCTGCCAAGTTTCTATGTAGGCAATTCATATACGTCACAGATTTTCGAGTAAAAAGACTTTGCTGTAAGCTGTGGCGACTGTCCAAGATGCCAAGATATCAAAACATTCTAAGTCTCATTGTATCATCACAAACCAGTCTAGCGTTTGCTTATGCAGTCATTATTTATTACCCTGGACTAAAGAGAACCAGCTGAAATAGAAGCCAGCTACCTTGATTCAACAAAACTAACAAAGAATTGCATTTACCTGCCTTATTTTTTCCACCTCTACCACCACCCCTACCTGTTTAACTCCTTCCTTCTTTTCTTCTTTCTTCTCATTCTCTTTTCCCTTCCTTTCCTTAATCTACTACATCTTCTTTCTCCCCGCAAATAAATTATCCTACGCATGATACAGTACTAAATCACTTCTACTTCGCAACCACAATGCTTCACCCACCAAATAACTAAAATATATATTTAACTCTAGCAAAACCAAAAGTATTTTACAGTCTTTCGAAAGCGACTAAAATTTCAGAGATCTTCCGACCTTTTTCTTCTGAAAATAAAATACATAAGATACTCTACCACATTGACTGCGTCATCAATACGTCGTCTCTTGCGGGAGCAACTGTTTTATCGAAAGCGTATATTGTTGTTAAATGCTCGAAATGCGAGACTAGAAAAACAGCCAACAACAGATGAAGAGAGGTTCTTTACGTTGTTTGTTTTGCTTTCCATTTGTGTCTTTCGTTGTTCGAAAGAATAGTTCATGTTCCATGTACTCGTGCTTTGTACTTTTTTTTTGTACCTTTCTTGATGTCCTGTGTCCACATATGCACATATATATATATATATATATATATATATATATATATATATATATATATGTGTGTGTGTGTATATATATATCGTATAGATGTATGTATATATGCATATGTATAAATATATTTTTTTTTTTATTATTATTATTATTATTATTATTATTATATTATTATTATTATTATTATTATCATATGATTGAACGCCATGCATCCTCTTGCAAGTAAGTTTTATCTTAATAATTCTGATGCGCACTCTATACGATCTTTTTACTCCTTCGTTTTTCTCTCTTTTTCTCTCCCTCATTCTTTTACCTCCTCTTCTTCCACTATTCTATCCTATTACTCTGTCATTCTCTCTCCCTCACTCCTTCCCCTTTACATACGTCGCTCCCATCTGAGCATCTTTCTTTCTCTCCGTTGTAGCTGGAACAACGAAGACGTGTTCTTCTTTGTCGGCTGTCCTAGCTTGATTTACGCTTTCGCCACCACAGCCATGTTTAGGCTTAGCAGCCCTTCCTGTTTGTTTTCACTGTCCTGTTTTTGTTACAAATTTTGACCCTCCGCAAAATCCCAAATTTTATTTATTTTGCCTTGCGGAAGAAACTGTTTTATCGAAAGCGTATATTGTTGTTAAATGCTCGAAATAGGAGACAAAAAAAAACCAACAACTGATGAAGGGTCGTTCTTTATGTTGTTTGTTTCGTTTTCCTTTTGTGTCATTCGTTGTTCGAAAGAATAGCTCATGTTCCATGTGCTCGTGCTTCGTATTTTTTGTACATGTTTCGTGACGTCCTGTGCCCACATATGCATATATATATATATATATATATATATTATATATATATATATATATATATACAAATTGAGATAGGGATTGTAAATGCAACCCTCTATGGGATAACATATATCCAATATACTGCTAGTGAAGTACCCAACAAAGTTAATATATAAATGTTAAGGATTGCGATGCAATCAATTCATTTACTCTATTATATGGGCAAAGGTAAAATGATTTACCACAAATTACTAATACAAGATAAGAAAATGGAGAAATACATCTAAATCAAATATCAATTATCAGATAATACTCAATCACATACTTTATTAAACCACCACATAAGAGATTGTAGGGTTAAACATAAAAAAAAACAGAACAAATCAGTGTACATAAAGGAATGTACATAAAAAAGTGTACATAAAAGAGTAATGTTGTATAATAAGTAGAATATATATAAAAAAGAGAATATAAATATAAGGAAATATAAATATAAGTATAGATTACATCTTACAGCTGTTTCGGCCATGTAGATAAGTATGTCTCATTTTACCAATATTAGCCTTTTATGGTAGGTCAATATATGGATATAAATGAGACATTTACAAAAGTATCATAAGGCCTCTTCGGAGATATACATATACATATGAGTGCATATACTCACACTCCTGTAAATATAAAAATAAACATATACATAATAATGTAAATAAATAATCTAAATTAGTAAACATATATATGTTCCGATAATTGATTTTGATTAGATGTATTTCTCCATTTTCTTATCTTGGTTTTATATATATATATATATATTATATATATATATATAATATATATAGTAAGTATAGGTGTATGTATATATGTATACATATATATATATATATAGTATACTATATATATATAATATATATATATATATATATATATATATATATATATATATTATATATATATATTCTTTTATACTTTTATTCTTTTACTTGTTTCAGTCATATGACTGCGGCCATGCTGGAGCATCGCCTTTTAGTCGAGCAAATCGCCCCCAGGACTTATTCTTTGTAAGCCTAGTACTTATTCTATCAGTCTCTATTGGCGAACCGCTAAGTTACGGGGACATAAACAAACTACCATCGGCTGTCAAGCGATGCTGGGAGAAACAAACACAGGCACACAAACATATACAAACACATACATGCATACATACACACAACACACACAAAACATATATATACATATATATACATATATATATATATATATATATATATATTTGTCTCTCCCAGGTTTTTACTGATGAAGTGTGACCTATGGTAGATTGGCTTAATTTAATTTAATTAAGCTAATTTAATCATTAATAACACAGAAACGATGCATCGTCCTAAAAGATGAATTAGGGTAAATGTTTTTAAATTTTCACCTAATTTCTGAATTACTACTACTTGGCGGTGTGAGTTATGGCTGCTCTTTCTGGTGGACGAATGGCCTGTTAAGGTCACTCCTAAATTGTTATATTTATATATTTAGTCTTTGACTATTTTCTCTTTTCACTAGGCCGCTGGTAGCGATAAATTTCTATTGAACTTTTTGCTACCCTAAATTGACTAATTGATAATTTTCTGAATAATTCTGAGATTGAATCGGCAGTTTATATTTACTGCTGATAAGTTTGGCGCGAATACGTCGGTCTTGAAAATTTTAAGACAGATATTCCGGAGGCATCGATACAGACGCCTCGTGTATATTTGTCTCTCCCAGGTTTTTTACTGATGAAGTGTGACCTATGGTAGATTGGCTTAATTTAATTTAATTAAGCTAATTTAATCATTAATAACACAGAAACGATGCATCGTCTAAAAGATGAATTAGGGTAAATGTTTTTAAATTTTCACCTAATTTCTGAATTACTACTACTTGGCGGTGTGAGTTATGGCTGCTCTTTCTGGTGGACGAATGGCCTGTTAAGGTCACTCCTAAATTGTTATATATATATATATATATATATATATATATATATACATGCTATACATATAGAAAGAAGATAGATATACATATACATATACATATATATATATATATATATATATATATATATATATATATATATATATATACATATACACATATACATATATATATATATTATATATATATAATTAAAATATTAAAGTTCTAAATGATATTTAGAAATTAATATTTCTAATTTAGGTGATCAGTGAATAAACTTCACTGAAAATATATATGTTTGCGAAGGCTTTACAATCATCTTCAGCTAGCAGGCCCTGCTACTCCAGACTGATGATGAGCAAGACTCAGAAACATGCATGTGTCTCGATGCAGGCCTAGCTGTTGGGGGTGCTTGTCTCCTCTTCCTAAACATAAGGACACAGGAAATGTGTCAAAGCCGACAGGAAACGTCGATGCTTCCTAGGGCTAAAAAGCGGTGGTGTGATTCCTTTACGGGACTGTCACGTTAAGTTGACAGTATACAACCGCTCTCTCTCTCTCTCTCTCTATATATATATATATATATATATATATATATATATATATACGACGGGCTTCTTTCAGTTTCCATCTATCAAATCCACTCACATGGATTTGGTCGAACCGAGGCTATAGTAGAAGGTACTTGCCTAATGTTTCACTCAGTGAGACTAAACCCAGAGACATGCGGATGGGTAACAAACTTCTTACCACACAGCCACTCCTGAGCCTATAAATATAAATGAATTATAGCATTTTGGAATTGCCATTTATCGGCTTTTGCTTGATGGATACCAATATTATTTTTGTTATTATTCATTTTATTATTGATAGTATATGTATATATAAACTCTCTTCAATTTACACTTGAGGAACTGAGCTTCTTTAACCTTTAGGTAAGGTGACTGAGTCAGGTGAAATCAGAACATATTTATATATATATATGAGACCAAAGTGTACTACGCCGCTATATTTTATATATAAAAAATACAAAAATGGGACAGGAACGCAAAACATCCAGACAGACGATACAAAGAAAACAAGGACAAGTCATTCGGAGTTTTCTATCCTCAGTCGAGTTCCAGATTATCTTTGCAATTTTGACTGATTATACTCGAGATTGCGCCAATCTGGCCAGCCCCAAGGAAAAACTAAGCTAAGAGCATAAGATTCCTTGGAAGAAAGCAGCGTATATATACGAAAACAAAGACGGAAAAAACAGAGAAATGTTACATAAATACAAATGCAATAACAACAGGTGTCTTTCGACTAAGGACGAATCAAGTCAAGCTGGCGTGTGTGGAAGTAAAGCCTTACGGCAGGAACATAAATTTAATAGGCAAGGGGAGAAATATAGATGTTGCACGGATGGTAGTCGAACCAAGAAAGAAAGGTCATGCCTGGCCGAACACCGGTGACGTAGGGAGAGAAGAGAGAGAGGCAGAGGGATAGAAGAATTAAGGAGGGGCGAGAAAAAATGAAACACAGTGAAGTGAAAGAGGGGGAAAGTGGGCATGAAGAGAAGGCCAGGAAATGTGAGAGAGGGGGAAGGAAAGAACGAAGAGTGGAATGAACGAAGTGTGAAAGGGCTGGTAGAAAGAAGGAAAGAATTAAAGAATAGAAATATATATTCGTGTTAACTAATAACGGTTTCAAATTTTGAAACAAGGCCAGTACTTTTTGAGGTGGGAAAGTTGATTATATTGACCCCATTATTTGACTGACACAAGTTTGATGGACTCCCGAAAGGATGAAAGGCTAAGTCGACCTCAACTGGATTTGAGCTCAGAGGGCAAAGCCTTTTGCCCGGCATGCTAACGATTCGGCCTGCTCGCCGCCTTAGAACAATAATAATATTCCTTTCTACACTAGGCACAAGACCCAAAATATAGGGGGAGGAGCTAGTCGATTAGATCGACCCCAGTACGCAACTGGTACTTAATTTATCGATCCCGAAAGGATGAAAGGCAAAGTCGACCTCGGAGGAATTTCAACTCAGAGCGCAACGACAGCCGAAATGTTGCTCAGCCTTTTGCCCGGCATGCACAATAATAATATTATTTAAAGCCTGAGCGAATTGGCAGAGACACGAGTATCTTCCAAGTTGTTTTATACTGTTTTGTTGTTTTAAAATCCAACTGTTGTAGATTTCCTATTTCATCTTTCTGAAGCTTATAAAACCAGTAGCACTGATATCCTCCTGGAATTAATCCAACCGACTGAAATCTACCCATTCAACGTCTGATTCTCTGATATAAGTTTGTATATTTAGTATCTCCTATTTCAAACGAAAGTGTATTTGGTACAGCTTGGTTAGATATTTATGACTCTTACTGCTTCTTCCCCCAGGGATCACCGAAAGCGGGCTGAGGGATGATTCATTGAAGGGGGCGGGGGCTAACATTGTTATTCATAATAATTCTTGATTTTTGTTCTCCATTTCAGTACCTGGAACTCCGCTTCCACAAGTATATCCGGAGAATAGCCTCGCTGACTTTTGTTTTACAAACAGTAAGTAAACACCTCCATCGCCTCCATTAGACGTTTTTTTACTTTCCACTCAGCAAACCGAACGATACTTTCTCATTTTTCTTCTGGTCGAGTAACTCAACAGGTCCCTGAATAAGAGTCGTTTAAGGATGTTGAACGAAGCACCCATGTTTCCAGAGGTGAATTATTCAAAACCCAAAGAATCCCTCTCAACACATGGCTATGATGCTCCCCCACTACTTCTCGTGATCAGAGATTCACATATCGTCAGCCACAAAGGGACATGGTCAGCTGGTTAAGGTCAAACAACTGACAAGCAAATCTGTGGTACTGAGCAGAATATTTGCTGTAACCCATCTTCTATACCAAGACAAAATAATGTACATGATAACACTTCCAATCAGTTAAGACCAGAAACCATGAGAGCCACTTCCTGGTACTGCATCAGGGCATTTATTATTATTATTATTATATTATTATTATTATTATTATTATTATTATATTATTATTATTATTATTATCATTAGTAGTAGTAGTAGTAGTAGTAGTAGTAGTAGTAGTAGTAGTAGTAGTAGTAGTAGTAGTAGTATATAAATTAAAAGAGGTCACTAAAGCGATGGGGGTGCTGATTAGCACCCCTTATGCTAAAATAAGAGTTCAATTAACTCTAAAGCCACTAAAGCGATATACTTAATGATTCACAAAGGGAGGTAAGTCCCTAGCGTACATAGTTCTATAGCGATTTCGAATTTTGATGTGGACCATCTTAATTCTCATCAGCGGATCTTAACGCCTAGGGTTAAACTCGGCTTCCTTTGTCAATCTTATAAGAAAATCCGTTGAAATCATGTGCTGATTTTCAAAACGGCTAAAGTGTAAACAACAAATTAAAAGGGCGGCTTATTAGCAATTAGAACCTAAAAGCAAAATTAATAGAAGTTATAAAAATGGCGGAGGGTGCTGACTAGCACCGCTTATGCTATTATCCATACAACTTAAGCAACAGGATATCGAAAGGTGACGCAGTACAACCGTTTTAAGCGGCTCCATTTGATTGAACAATGCAATCACTACATCAATTTAAATACATTTAAATTCATGTAATGATTGCATTGTGCAATTAAATGGAATCGCTTAAAACGGTCGTACTGCATCACTTCTTGATGTCCTGTTGCTTATTTTGAAAATTCAATTTAGAAATACGAAATTAAATTTCCCAAAATATAATATATATATATAATTAGAATATATATATATATATATATAATATATATATATATATATATATATATATATATATATATATATAAATTCTACCAAATATATACGGTTTATTTACTATTTTGCATATTACTTAATGTTTTATCTTATATTTAATCTTTCTATAATATGTAATTTTTCTAAATGGTATAATTTAATTTTTCATTATTCAATTGATAAAAGGTTTTTTTTTTCTAATTTATATATATATATATATATATATATATATATATATATATATATATATATAAATTAACAGAATGAGATTTAAAAAATCTAAGGCTGTGAAAGTTTTCAGAACATTTATAAAATTAGTATAAAGAGATGTTACAGCTGTTTCCGGGACATTTTATACATCCCTTCATCAGAGACAGTGCAAGACACTCTAAAGAAAACGGAGGACGCTCTATTCTGTGGTACACACCCCTCCTTCTCACTTAACGTTATAAACTTAGCTAAATCCTTCTTTAAAACACTGGACTCCAACTTCCCTCGTCAGCATAAATATCATTATATCTTTAATAGGTCCACCCTGAAACTATCCCATTCTGCCCCACCCAACTTCGAACCTATCATAGCAGCCTCTAATGAACAAAAGCTTTCTCTCTACTATCAAAACTCACATAATTACAACTCTAGTTACACGAACGCTCAACACGCACACAGCTCCAGCACAGAAACCCTTACATTAGACCACAACCACAACCCAACCCATCCTACTGACACTACCCAAAACACCACCACAATCTCTACCACTCTTACAAATAATACAATTAATAACAACAAAAGTAATAAATATCAATGATAGTAATAATATATTAGTATTAATGAAACTATAATATTAATAGTTCAGACCTTTCTACCCCCTTCTCTAACCTCTCCTCCGACAATATTACTTCCTCCATTCCTGAAAACAATCCCCAAAATCCACCCACTTGTAACTGCCGTCCTGGAGCCATCTGCCCCTTGCAAACCCATTGCAGAAATTAATGTAATTTACAAATGCACTGTCCTTAACACACAACACAACTCTACAGCCGTATACATAGGATCAACCATATATTTTAAGCAATGATATGCCGCTCACCTCCATTCTTTTAGATACGATAAACATTGTGAATCTACAACACTTGCCAGTCACATACATCATCTCAAAAATAAAAATATACCCTATACTTTGCCAGGGTCCATATTGGATTCAGGGCTTCCCTACCAACCTGCAAGTTTTGCCTGAAGGAGGCACTTCACATATTGGAGCACAACTCTTCAACACTGCTAAATAAACATAATGGGGCCCTAAGCACATTCAACCACCGCTCTTTTCACACATTCAAATTCTACCACAAACCCAAATGCCTAAATAACCACACAGTATATTTCCACAATACCCCTTAGGTAATCCCTAATAACCTTATAAATCTACATTTTAACTCCTAATCCTTATCTAATTCCTCTTTCATACTTGAAGATCACACTCATTTAATTATATAAATATATGTATGTATGTATGTATGTATGTATGTATGTATGTATGTATGTATGTATGTACGTGTGTATGTATGTATGTGTGTATGTATGTTTGTATGTATGTGTATATGCATGTATGTGTGTATGTATGCGTGGTATATGTACATACATGTGCAGCTGTGATAATACATATGGATACAAACGTATGTATGAGTTTGTGTGTATACATATAAATATGTGTATGTGTTATATATATATATATATATTATATATATATATATATATATAATATATATATATATATATATATATATATATATATATATATTATATATATATATATATATATATATGTATGTATATGTGTACGTGTGTCTGTGTGTACGTCTATCAATGTGTGTTTGCACGTCTACCAATTGCGTCTTTCGTCCACCGTCTCTCTGCCGTATCTGCTATTCGCCATCCTTGATACAATTTTCCATACCCGACTGTAGAAGTAAATCGCTGAATAGAAAAAAAGAATTAACTGCCAAGTTAGATTTTACAAGATCTAATTTAAGCTTGGCCTTTCGTTGCATGACTTGGCACCACTGAAATGCCAGAAATGGTTACTATTTCATTGAAAGACTCTAACCTGCCACAAATCAATATTTTATTTGTCGTCTCCTTCACGTCACGAAGTTGTGTCATGTCCCTGCTATTAGGGTCCTTTCCAGAACATTTTATCACTCTTAGACAGTTTAGTAATCTTGTTTAAGTTCAAGATTTCGATTCAGGAAGGAAGCAAGCTCGTGATAGCTTAACCTATCAAACATTTTGGAATCTGTCGCAGCATTACGACATTGCATGAGACAACACTTTTAGAAGAAGAAGAAGAAGAAGAAGAAGAAGAAGAAGAAGAAGAAGAAGAAGAAGAAGAGAAGAAGAAGAAGAAGAAGAAGAAGAAGAAGAAGAAGAAGAAGAAGAAGAAGAAGAAGAAGAAGAAGAAGAAGAAGAAGAAGAAGAAGAAGAAGAAGAAGAAGAAGAAGAAGAAGAAGAAGAAGAAGAAGAAGAAGAAGAAGAAGAAGAAGAAGAAGAAGAATTTTCTGTGGATCGAAACCCTAACCTCAGATTTACTCAGTCGAAAACTATAAGAAGTTGTGACGTTCATTACCTTTTTTCAAGAGCATAAATTTCACATTTAAAATGAAATAGCTAAGTCCACCTTGGTGGTAATTGTTCACAGAAACCCGAGTAAGCAAACTGGTTATTGTAAAGTCTCTGATCGGTGGATATCATGACATGTGATATACGATACTTTGTCTAAGAACTCATAAATTATTTGTTGTGACAAGGCGTAATACATGTCGGCATGAACTTTAATAGTGACCGGTTTCAACGATCCCTAGGTTATTTATTCGTTGTGTGTTTATTACTATTATTATCGTTGTTGAAAGTGAATGAGTGACTTCTGCTTTTGTTCAATGGCGAATTACTTTAATTGCTAAAATTGTGTAACCCATGTTTTTTCTTGTCTTTTCAATTGCTTGGTTGGTTTAGGAAACATACGGACCAACAACGCAATAAGATAAATATAATTCCCTTTCTGCTGTTAGTCAACCGGATTGTTTTGTGAAATCAAGTGCGTATTCAGTGACATTTGTACACTTAACGAGTTACTACTACAAAATATACTGAGAATACCTTTCAACAGATATATCAACAACAGCAACAACAACAGCAGCAACAATAACAACAACCCATTTTTCTAGTAAATGTGACATTTTAAACCAATTAGGATGTAATTTGTTGACTGCTCTGTGTATTGAAAAGCTTCCTGATGTCAGAGAGTACTCAACTATCTTGTTACGATCTATGTCAAGTGGTGTTGGACCGAGGATGTAACTCAGAAGCAAATGAACCAGTCAGACTCTTGCGCTTATTTGATATATATTTATTCAGATTTTGCAGATTACGACTGAAAAATAAGACACGTTAAGCCATGTCCACCCAGCAGGATGTGGCATTGCGGCAGCATGACCATCATATTAGAATTTACCATTGCTTTCGTTAGTTTTTTTTTTTTTCATTTACTCTTAAAAACTTTTCGACTCTTCAGTGAAAGGTAAACCAAGGTAGACCTAACCTCTATCCTACAACGGACTCTCTTCGTTACTCTCCAGTTACTGTCCTGAAACACTTTCTTTGATACTTCTTCCCTGGAACAATATGTCAACCACCCACCCTCACTGTTTTAATAACCATCTCATCCTTTGTTTTACTTTTAACCTCAAAGTTGTAAAATTACTGAAATTGAATTTTAAAAACATTTTAGCCCCTGTCTTGGAGGGTCTGAAACAGTTTGGGCTTTTGCAAGATGTGACTTGCGGAAGGTTTAGCTGCTTTTTCTAGAAGATGGCGCCGCCTTATCGAGAAGCTCCTTTGGTTCGTGGTTTCGCGCCCACTTTGTTGAATGTTTTTCATGCTGGGATTCTATGGATTAGGTGAACTAACAGCTATCATGAGAATGTATTTGCTTCAGCACTTGACGTTCTGTGTTCGAATTCCGTCAAGGCCAACGTTTTCTTTCATTTTTTCATGGTCGAAAGAAATAAAGCACCAAGGCAAGTTCTGGGGTCGATATAATCGACTAACACCGCTTTCCCTGCACCGAAATAAGAAACCTTTTTTAGAGAAGTGTTTCTTCCAGCAGAAATCTAAACCAACAGGTTACGCTGGCCTATCAATTACGTTGTAGGCATTATATTCTACAGGGAAAAACTGAAGCAACTAGGCGAACGACAATTCCCAGACATTCACTGATACATTTAAGACATTCGCCTGAAAGTATCAAGGATGTTTTCGGATTATTGCCATATTCAATTCATTTCAATTTCATTTCGATTCCCATTCATGAAAACTAAAAGCAAACAAATCACAAGAACAATAATAATAATAATAATCCTACATACTTTAGGAACAAGGCCTGAAATTTGCGGGGACGGGGTACTTTGGGACAATTGCAAATGCATGTCCTGCATGCATTTGTATAATATTTACTTTAAACAATATAATAGGTCCACGAGGTAATGCTGTGGCGCATGTTCATAACGTTTATACCAGAATATTTCTACTTGGGAAGAGATTTGGTTAGATAGCTGTTAGGTAGTCCGTGATGGATTAGTTAATAAATTGTTTCAATTACATTGTGTAAAAGTACATTTATTCATGTATAGGCATCTGATTAATTGACCTGAAAATCTGTAAATAATGTTTTCCTTGCTAAACAATACGCATAACGATTCTTCCGAGTATTGTCCGCACTTATTGGAAAAGGTATTGTATGGGTGTGCATGCATTATCGACCAAGTCAAATCATATTTTATCTTATTCTCTTTTAGATTCTTTACAAATCTGCTAATGATACTGAGTGTCTTTTGTTAACCCTGTTGAAGCTGGCGATGTGGTTTCGATTACAACTTTTTTTTTAAAATCAGCTGATGCTCTTATATACACACACGGGCCTCCTCTGGTGTTCACAGTACATTTGTACACAACGTTTCGACATAGGTTCTCCAAAGGACATTTTGCTTTATCACTGCATGTGCATTTGTTGGGAGTTTTTTTGCATCTTTATGTCACCTGCCCTCTCATTTCTTCCCCATTCCCGTTTTGGTCGTGTCCCTCTCTCTTTTATTGCGAGGCTTCAACCGGTTATTTTTTAATTGATTGCCAGTATTAATCGTGTCTTTAGGGTTGTAACTATTACAGCTCCTTTCCTTGCTTCATTTTTCTACTATTGATTCTATGTATGCGGTGGTCCAGGTTATTGGAGTTTGCGATCCTGGAGGTTTTTTTTGCGATATATATATATATATATATATATATATATATATATATATGGAGGCGCAATGGCCCAGTGGTTAGGGCAGCGGACTTGCGGTTTCGATTCCCAGACCGGGCGTTGTGAGTGTTTATTGAGCGAAAACACCCAAAGCCCCATGAGGCTCCGGTAGGGGGTGGTGGCAATCCCTGCTGTACTCTTTCGCTACAACTTTCACTCTTTCTTCTGCTGGCCTGCTTGCCTAGCCAGCGGGGTGGCGTCATTTGAAGGCTAAAACAATGCGAAGCGCATTGTGACCAGCGATGTGTAGCAACATCTGATAGCCTGGTCGGTCACAGTGATCACAGTGACAGTGATATATATATACAGTTGCGGCCAAAATGTTCAGAACGGCATTGTTTTCGTCAGAAAAGTAGATATAAGTTTTTATCAAAGTTGTTTTATATTCTATAATTTTCACAGACAATAAATACGATATTATTTGTTATTGCCTGAGATTTTGGTGTAATTTGAGAGGATAATACAAAAGTTATGGATGATTTAGTGATTTACTGCAAAACCCATGGCGGCCAAAATGATCAGAACGGTTGCTTTTACTACGTGTTTTAGTATATTTAACCGGCGAACTCTAATGTTTTGAATTTGTTTACGTGACGGTTCGTTTACTAAATTAGTAAGAATATTTGCAGTGTACTTTGTTAATATAATGCCACTTACTCCGTTACCAATTCGTCAGCAGATTATTAAGCTTCGAAGGAAGGATAATTTAAGTATTGGATCTATTGCAAAGATTGTTAACAAGTCAAAAAGTGTTGTACACGGTATTCTTAAGGTCTACGATGATTGTGGTTCGTGTGAAGCAAGAAAGTTTACAGGTAGGCCAAGAAAAACGACCAAGAGAGAAGATCGTGCTATGGTAAAGTTGGTTAAAAAGGACAGATTTAAAACTGCTGCTGCTGTTTCTCGGAAAATGAGCATTGTATTGAAGAAAACTTTATCTCGAAAAACTGTGTCTCGTCGTTTAGTTGAACATGACCTACAAGCAAGAGCACCTGCAGTGAAGCCACTGATTAGCTCCAAGAATAAAAAGTGTCGTCTTACCTTTGCAACCGAACATGTGTTGTGGTCTCAAGAAAAATGGCAAACGGTGCATTTCAGTGATGAATCTAAGTTTATGCTATTTGGCTCAGATGGGAAAAGTAGGTGAAAAATTGTTGCCTAAATGCCTTAAGACTAGTGTTAAATTCGGTGGAGGAAGTGTCATGGTTTGGGGAATGATATCTGGAGATGGTGTGGGCCCTTTGGTGCGATTACATGGAAAGTTAAATGCAGGAGTTTATAAACAACTTGTAAAAGATCATGTCTTGCCTGTGCTGAGAAATTCAACTAAGCGACCACCCATATTCATGCAGGACAATACCCCATGTCACAAGGCTAAGGTGGTCATGAACTTCCTCAAGGCTGAAAAGGTTATTGTTATGGATTGGCCAGCTCAAAGCCCAGATCTCAATCCTATTGAAAACGTGTGGAATATTCTAGGAGAACGTTCGAAAGCCAGAAATCCTAAAACAACTGAGCAATTATGGAATGCCCTTCAGGAAGAATGGAATAAGATCACCCAGCAAGAAATTGAAAATTTAATTTCCTCATGCAGTCGAAGATGTCAGAGTGTGATTGAAGCTAAAGGGCTTCACACTAAATATTAAATAATTCCAGTATTCTCTGTCATTTTTGATTATTTTGTTATTTTTTTCAACCGTTCTGATCATTTTGGCCGCTATGGGTTTTGCAGTAAATCACTAAATCATCCATAACTTTTGTATTATCCTCTCAAATTACACTAAAATCTCAGACAATAACAATTAATATTGTATTTATTGTCTGTGAAAATTATAGAATATAAAACAACTTTGATAAAAACTTATATCTACTTTTCTGACGAAAACAATGCCATTCTGAACATTTTGGCCGCAACTGTATATATATGGGGACATCCCATAAGTAATGCAGTGTTTTCGTATACTTCTTTTATTTTTCAAAATTGAGATAAACAAAATTCTTCTTTAATCTCAAATATACTCTCCTTCATTTCCTCCAATGCTCTTCCATCTATCTGGTAGACTTGCAAGGCCTCTCTTCCAAAATTCACTTGTCCGTGACGAAAAATACTCCTCCAGCACTGCTCTGACCTCGTCTACAGAATTCATATGTTTTCCGTCCAAATTATTTTGAAGATTGCAGAATAAATGATAATCAGATGAGACAATATTCGGCGAATATGGTGGATGGGGCATCGTTTCACATTCAGGCTGCTCCATTCTTGGGAATGTCATTCTCGCTCTACGTGACCGAGCATTATCTTGCATATTTGAATATACTGCATTGGGTTTTATCTATTTTTTTAGGCCATTTTCCGGCGATAAAATATTGACGCTACTTATGCATTATAAGTAGCGTATGATATTTCACGAAAACCTTTTTGTCCAATTTGGCAGAGGAAATAAGAAGAACATTAAAATTTTTGTCCGCGTCCTGTTGATGCTGCATCTTACCATCCCACACACTACCGGGGCATGTGTGTGCGTGTGCAGCTGGGTAAAGGCAGAACAAACCCAATCATCCATTCTCCGGAAGTGCCGAGTTGATGTTTCACGTTTCCGATCCTGCGCAACGCAGCGTGGCTCGGCAGCATGTCTGCTTTCTATGTCATCCATGTCATCCATGTCTAAACTATATAATGCAAAATGTTCATACACAAAAAAAATGTTGTTGTGACTCACAGCTATTTGAGTTTGACCCCGTGACCACTTCCGGAAGCTACTCTTGCCACCTGCAATTAGTCCCCCCCCCCGCATGTTCCTTCCCCTATTTAGTTGGACGAGTAAACACAGGGTGTCCCAGAATTAATGATGAATTGAGAGAAATCGGATGCATTTTTTTAAAACTCACTTTTATTTATGTTTATCATGTTTAATATGTGTTAAGAGGGTATAAATTTTGAATTTTGTCGATAATTTTATTTTCATTCCTGTTGGACCCCTCTTATTTGTCCATGACAGATTTTTTCAATTTGGCAGCAATCATTTTCGTTACCTCCATCCCCAAGATGGAGCAATAGTTTAGTTGAGCTTAAAGGACACATTCAGTTAGCAGTGCAGGAGCTAACTCCTGAAATGCTTCACAATATGTTTCACAATGCTAAGAGGAGATTAGAAGTATGCAGGGATACAGACATGTTGAAAATTTTCAATAAAAGTTTCATGAAAGATTTATAAATCTACATGTTTTTGTAATAAACATAAAATTCTTTCAGGTTTCTTTATAAATTTGCTCAATTTCATTGAAACAATTAATTCTGGAAAACCCTGAATGGTGTAGCATTGTTAGTTGTTGCGTTGCTCGAGTAAATATTAAAATCAAAGGTCTTCTCGCCATAAACATCCCATCTTTTTGTTAAGCATATTGTATCAAGGAGTATATTTTCCAAAATGTATCTCTCCTTAATAGGCGTGGCTGTGTGGTTGAGAAGCTTGCTTTCCAACCATGTCGCCTTGGGTTCAGTCCCACTGTGCAGCACTTTAGGAAATTTTCTTCCATTACAGCTCCATGCTGAACAAAGCCTTGTGTATTATATAACTGCCATTACTGTATTGATATATAAATAATACATACAGCTCGCTTATTATTATCATATAATAAACAAACAGAAGTTCGTGTATGAAATTGACCTTTTTTTCTACTTCAATTATTACATGTTTTTTTTCCTCGTAAAATACACACATACAGGAAGAGTATATAATAATACTTTGAATGTGGCTCCCGAGAGAGTACAAGCTATTACTCGATCAAAGACTGTTAGCATATATATATATATATATATATATATATATAGAGAGAGAGAGAGAGAGAGAGAGAGAGAGAGAGAGAGAGCGAGAGAGAAAGAGAGAGATAGATAGATAGATAGATAGATAGATAGATAGATAGATAGATAGATAGATAGATAGATAGATAGATAGATAGATAGATCCAACCCTTCCTGGTGCTTATCTTTTCAAGTACCTGATTCTATCTGAATCCCTACACACACACACACCACACACACACGCACGCACGCATACATACATACATACATACATACATACATACATACATACATACATTCATACATACATACATACGCGCGCGTCTTTGTTATGCGGAGCTACTGTTTAACTTCCGGTAGATTCAATGATAGCATTCTTTACCTTCTGTTATTTATGCAAAAATAACTGAAAAAAATCAAACAGTTGAGGAACCTTTGTGTTCATCCTTGTCTGTTATTCAGCAGAAATCTATGAAAACCTTCATTTCTAGGTGCGACTAAATCCGAGAGATTCTACCATTAACAGGGGCAGTTTGGGTGCAGAAAGTTTTGATGCCAAGAATTTCGAAATATTTTGACAAATCTCTACAAAATTTAGAAAACTAATTGCCTAAAGTATGTCTCTAACGACTTTTTCTCATTTTTATTTCATAATTTCTCGGGCAGAGAAATTTATGAAACTACCAATTTCAAACATCGGCGCAATACAGAAAACATTATTTACATTATTTACATTTGACGGATATTTGTCCTCATCTTGTTTGTCGTTAAATATAGAACTGTAATACAGAAAACGTCAAACGCTGTGAATTTACTTTGTTAATACCTAAAGACTGGTTTTGTTGAAATTTCTCATCTCTCTTGTAACACGAGAGATTCACGCTTAATTAACAAACGGTTATTTAAGGTAGCTCAGAAACACTAAATTCTTGACTCATTCAACAACAAAATGTGTTGCTTTCCTGTTTCTATCTGATGTAACGATCATACTCACTTTCAAATCATTTCAGTCTAAACTGCTTTGTTTAATTTTAAGCCATAAACAATTTCCACATCCGTTCATCATTCGTTTCACCGCCAACAACACTCCTCTTCAAAGACATGCTCTCTACTACGTCAGTGCTTCACAAACCAATAGAAGCCAGGTATTTACCATTTCCCCAACAGATGTTCTTAACCAATCGTTATAGGATTTTAACTGTAATATCTTACACCCATCGCTTTACACAAGTACTTAGGAATCCGCTGAGTATAAGGTTAACAACCTCTTTCTTCTCTTAATCATTAAACGGTGTGTGTGTGTGTGTGTGTGTGTGTGTGTGTGTGTGTGTGTGTGTGTGTGTGTGCGTGTGTGTGGATACACACACACATATATGTATATACCTATAGAGAGAGAGAGAGAGATAGAGAGAGAGAGAGAGAGAGAGATAGATAGATAGATAGATAGATAGATAGATAGATAGATAGATAGATAGATATAGATATGTATACATACATATGCATATATACATATATATATGTATGTATATATATATATGTATATATATATATATATATTATATATATATAATATATATATATATATATATATATATATATATATATATATATATATATATATATATATACATATTATATATATGTACATACATATACATATTGTAGGTATCAGAGAATGCACAATATGTTAATAAATTGATGTTTATCTCTTAAAACTCTCCACTTTCATCTTATCATATGCTACATATATATATATATATATAAATGTATGTATGTATGTATCCACACACACACACACACACACACACACACATACACACACACATACACACACACACACACACGAGTTTCAAAAACGTATGTTAAATGCACAAACCAACGAAAAACAGACACAGAAGGTCCCCAGCTTTTCATCAGTGATCAGGTCAAACGTAATTTCGTGCCTGCATATACATAGACAGACATACATACGTATATAAAGATATAGATATATACATATATATACATATATGCATATACACAGATATATATATATACATATACATACTTGTATATACATATATATACATACATATGTATGTATGTATATATACGTATACATACAATATACGTATACAAATAGATAGATGGATAGATAGATAGATAGATAGATAGATAGATAGATAGATAGATAGATAGATAGATAGATAGATAAGTAGGTAGGTAGGTAGGTATCTTCCATGAGGCGTATAACATTTGGTCATAAAGCAAAGTGCATATGGTGTTCAATCGAGTATTCACTACTCGTTACTCACTACTCATCGTTCACTAACCAGCTAAAAGCAGTATCATTCATATGCTTCGTACTCCTTCTTCTCGACTCATCAGCTATCCCTACTCAGTGAGTTGTCATTTGTTAAGGAAATGCTTAAAGTACAAGAAGCAATGCTTGGTCCAATTTATATTTCATAATTCCAAATAATGTTTCTTAACACATTTGTTTGGTTGAGACGGGATTTACCTGTCACTTCTTTACTTTTCTTTACTTTTCTGATTGTTTGATCGGGGTTGGCGGGTAGATGAAAGTGAAAGACTTCAGTAAATAGAGAGAGGACGATACTGAATGCATTTCATTCGATAGAACACCCGAACCACTTCGATCAACTCACGTTACAAATACAGGTGCAGACACACATTTATATGTGTGCATTTGCGTGTATGTGTGCGTGTGCGCGCGCGCGTGTAGATAAAGAGATAGAGACAGACAGACGGACAGACAGATAGATAGATAGATAGATAGATAGATAGATAGATAGATAGATAGATAGATAGATAGATAGATAGATAGATAGATAGATAGATAGATAGATAGATAGATATACAAACATTAGTATTGACAGTAATTTTTTAAGTTTCAACCAGATACAGTATATATATATTTGGTAATAAACATAAAATTCTGTCAGTTTTTTTTTATTTTTAATTTGCTCAATTCCATTGAAACAGATAATTAATTCTGCAATTAATTTAATTTAATTCATTTAATGCATCACAGTTCGATGATGACTTAGCTGTCCGAATCTTGGAAGTCAATATCAGTACTATTTTTTTTTAAGAATAATGAATTTGTACTCAAATCGAGTTGATGTAAAATCGTTTTTATTATAACTGAGCATAAAAATATACATTGATATGTATATATATGTAGCTTACAATGCCAAAATTTGGCACAATTCCTTCCAGGATCTTCCAGATATATATTACTGCATACCACTCCCGTCTTCTCTCCAGGGAGTAGAGTCTTAGCTGTTTCAACCTTTCCCAGTAGCTGAGCTGTTGCAAAGAGACGATATTCTTTGTGAATCTTCACTGGATTGCTTCAAGGCCCGCTGTTAATTTCACACTGGTGGGTGACCAAAGCTGTGAGCAGTAATCCAGGCGGCTGAGGACGAATGTCCGCCAGAGGACCATCATGGTTTCCTTATCTCTGGTTCTGAATGTTCTTAGGACCCAGCCAGCCAGTCGTCTGCGCTTTGTCGCCATCCGGTAATGTGCACTTGGAAAGACATCACTCATGTCGATACCCAGATCCCTCACTGACTTAGGCTCTGGGATTGAAATTCCCTGTGGACCGGTGTACCCTGTAAGTTTAATATTCAGTTTTGGATGCTGATAGCCCAGGGCCTGGAATTTTTCAGCATTAAACTGCATATTATTATCCTCAGCCCATCTGTAGATTGAGTCCAACTCCTGCTGCAGGTGTGCAACATCGCTGGGATTCTGTATTTTCTGCGAGACTTTCGTATCGTCTGCATAGCTTGCCAGAGTGACTATCCGGGCATTTGAGGGGATATCTGAGAGGGCCACTATAAAAAGCAGTTGTCCCAAGAGAGTGCCCTGTGGAACACCGCTCACTATTTGTGTGTTCATAGAGGTGGCTCCATTAACCACTACTGCCTGACTCCTATCTTTCAGGAAGTCATGTAAACACACTCCAAGTTTTCCAGCTATGCCGAGGTCACGCAGTTTGTGGCATATCATACCATGATCCACCTTGTCAAAAGCTTTTGCAAAATCAAGGTTCATTACGTCCACATTTGATTTGTTGAGTAACTGCCTCAACACCCAGTCATAATGTTGTAAGAGCTGGGTCAGGCAGCTCCTACCTGGTCGAAAACTATGCTGGGTATCACTCAGCAAGTTATTTTCCTCAAGGAATGCGATTAGTTTCCCTCTGACTATCCGTTCCATGACTTTGCTGATGTGTGAAGTCAGAGAGATAGGCCTATAGTTTTTGGCATCTGCTCTACTTACCCCTTTATGTATTGGGCATATTATTCCCTCCTTCAGCTTGCTTGGCAGTTTGCCATTTGTAAGAAAGCTCTGGAAGAGAATGTTGAGGGGTTTTACCAGGGCATGCTTACACCATTTGAGGAGGATTGCTGGTAAACCATCGGGACCAGCAGTTGAGTTTGTGTCCACTTCATCTATGGCTAGTAGTACATCTTCTTCGCTAATGTCAGTGTATTCTATTGTAACTGCCTCGCTGGTTATAGGTGAGGCGGCAAAGAAGTCCACTGGTTCGTTCACTTGTCTGTGTTCCAACGAGGTGGTAAAGACACTTTTGAACTGGTCATTCAGTATCTCACTGATCTTAGTTGGACTGTCTGTGAGGGAGCCATCCTTTTGGAGGAGGGGTCCTATCTTGTAGTGTACTGAGGCTGTTTCTTTCGCGTAATGAAAGAAGGCCTTTTGGTTTGATTTAATGTTTTTTATAACCCAGGCTTCTTTGTCTGCTTTCTCCCTCACATGGGATTGTTGCAGCCTTTTTCGATCTCCATCAGTGTTGTTTTTAGGCGGGACATTTCGCTACTTTTGGGATGTTGGTTGAGACGATTTGCAACCTTCGTCCATCGACGAATATATATATATATATATATATATATATTATATATAAATATAATAATATATAAATATATATAATATATATAAAATATAAATATATAAATATATATAAATATATATATATATAAATATATAAATATATATAAATATATATAGAAATAGAAATATATAAATATAATAATATATATAAATATATATATATATTATATATATATATATATATAATATATATATATATATATATATATTTATTTACCAGGTGGTGCTATTAAGTTAGACATGGCCTGGGCCAATAATGGCCGAAACCTATCAAAGTATCAAGTATCAAAGTATATATATATATATATATATATATATATATATATATATATATATATATATGTATATGCTTAACCCTAGGTGGTCCTGCTGAAGAAGATTACACCTAGCGAGTTCCTTGACTCGCTAAACTAAAATCAGAAACCAATTGGTCCAGGAAACTAGATGGTAAAATGTTTTTCATTTTTCAATTCGTTCTTGTCGAATTTCATCCCTAATTTTTGTGGCTATAGAACCTGGCTGTTCTTTCTAGAATTCCTATAAGTGGATTCCTTATGTATTTAAATATACACTATATAGTATATATATACATATATATATATATATATATATATATATATATTATATATATATATATATATATATATATATATATATATATATATGCATTGATAAAGGCAAATACCCTGAAACATGTCTGCACATGTCTGACCAGCATGGGAAGCGGCTGACCTCCCTTGTTCGAAGGTTATAATGGACACAGTTCGTGTGTCATGTAGCTAGCTAGAGGCGATGGCCTCTTGGAGCTAATCAACGGCAGCTTTAGTCTTATATTTATGGACTGCCATATTAGCTTGGCGATAACTGTTAATTTCCAGTACCGCTGCCGTAGTCTCCTTTAGAGAGACTTAGAAATTTTAATATTATATATATATTATATATATATATATATATATATATATATAATATATATATATTATATATTATATATATATATATAATATATATATATATATATATTATATATATATATATATATATATATATATATATATAGGCGCAGGAGTGGCTGTGTGGTAAGTAGCTTGCTACCAACCACATGGTTCCGGGTTCAGTCCCACTGCGTGGCATCTTGGGCAAGTGTCTTCTGCTATAGCCCCGGGCCGACCAATGCCTTGTGAGTGGATTTGGTAGACGGAAACTGAAAGAAGCCTGTCGTATATATGTGTATATATATGTCCCGCCTGTCTTTCGCCCTGACGATGACGTAATCTATCAGATGCCAGTGTTTGGAGCGTGGATGCATCCATGATGTCTTGTTGCGTGTTGGCAGACGGAACAAGGTGTTGGCGATGGTAAGATCGTGAGAGGCACACGCACGCAGGAGGAGCTGTCCGTTGCTGTTGCACTTTCCGATTCCTTGCTTTCCCAGTACGCGATGCCAGGCTTGGTGGTCAGTCCCGACACGGGCGTTAAAATCCCCAAGGAGGATGAGCTTCCCAGGCTGGGCTGACGTGATGAGGGAGTCAAGTTCCTCATAGAACCTGTCCTTAACTTCTTCAGAGTTGGTCATGGTGGGGGCGTAAGCACTGATGATGGTCGCACTAGTCTTGTTTCCAAGTGGGAGCTGCATCTTCATCAGCCGATCGTTGATACCCTCGGGGGGGCTTTCCAGTTTCCGCACGTGTACTGACTTAATGGCAAAACCAACACCAGCCTCACGACGCTCTTCGCCGCTGCGACCACTCCAAAAGAAAGTGTAGCCGCCGCCTGTCTCTGTCAGCTGGCCTTTGTCCGCAAGGCGGGTCTCGCTCAGTGCTGCAATATCGACACTGTATCGGCTCAGTTCTCTGGCCACCAGGGCAGTTCGTCTCTCTGGTCTGTCCGCTTTGGTGTTGTCAAGCAGAGTTCTCACGTTCCAAGTTGCGAAAGTGAGCACCTTTGTTTGTTTTCTTCTTTCTTTGTTTCGACCGCTTGGAAAGGATCCCCGCCAGCCGCGGTTTGCTGACCAGGGTGAGGTGAGGCAGGCTATGTTTAGGGCAACCTTTTCTAGCCCCGTCCTCATGCTGGGGAGGCGAGCAGAGCGATCCTGAAGAGGGCTGTTCGGTCACTCAGGAGGCTGCCGGACTCCACTGCTGCCTCAGTTCAGTAAGGGGCGACCACATGTCCTGAGCCGCCTGTGTGTGGGTTCACGACTGCAGCTCCCAGTGTATCCTCACCTGCTACTTCGCCGTTTCCCCATCGCCACAGGACTTTGGGATGGTGTCATGGCGTCATGATGTCGTGACATGCGCGTGACTTGGATTATAGTGAGGGTGACTTGCGCAGGATCAGCCTCACTCTCTCGTCCTGGTGCGCCGGATCCAGTGGCAAGACAAAGTCAAGACGACTGGGGGTAGACCAAGATGCAGGAGCTGCCGGAAGGTGGCACGCATGGCGCAATCCAACCGCCTTAGGGGCTCCACTCCGGATTTTGGATGGCCATTGACTCATGAGAGAGTTCCTTTGCCCTTTGACAGGTTTTGCTGGGTGTCCAAATCACCCTCCTCACCAAGAAATCTTGGTGGGGTTGCCAGTTTAGTCGCCAACGACCCGACCATGTAACAGGTTGTACTGGGTTACATGTTACCAGTAGCTCCAAGCGGAGACCTGACCTGACAGGCGGGACGTGAGACTGGTCAAAGCCATGTGCGGAGCTGACTGCTGGACGGACCATCGCCTCATCATCTCCAGGATGGATTTTTACATCCGACCTAAGAGAAGACCACAGGGTCAGAATGTGACGAGGAAGCTTAACATCACGAAATTAAAGAACCAGCTGACTGCACAAGATCTCCAGTCACGTATGGACAGTAAGCTGTTGGACATTCGGAGTGACCAGTCCAGCATCGATGAGCAGTGGGAATCATTCAGGGACACGGTTCATTCCATCGCCCTTGAAACTCTGGGCCAAATTACGAGGAACCACCAGGACTGGTTCGACGAAAACGACCAGGAAATCCAAAAGCTCCTGGAAGAGAAACGCCGTCTGCTGCGGGCTCACCAAAATGACACCACCTGCACGGCAAAGAAGGCCGCTTTCAACAACATTCGCAGCACAGTCCAGGCTAAACTCCGCCTCATGCAAGACGCATGCTTAAGCGCCAAGGCGGATGAGATTCAGGGATACGCAGACAAACACGACACCAAGAAATTCTACGAGGCGCTGAAAGCTGTCTATGGACCGCAGTTCTCCTTTGGATCAACCCCCCTGCTCAGCTCAGATGGAACCTCACTCCTGACTAACAAGAGGCTGATCCTGGAGAGATGGGCGGAGCATTTCAACATCGTGCTCACCGACCAGCCCAGATCAACGAGGAAGCCATCGCACGACTCCCCCAGGTGCCGACAAACCACGAGTTGGCTGTTCCCCCTGCAGTCGAGGAAGTGAGCAGAGCCATCAAAAAAATGTCCACCGGCAAAGCTCCAGGCTCTGACGCCATCCCTGCAGAGGTGTTCAAGTCGGGCGGCCCCACCATGATCAGTCAGCTCACCAGCCTGTTCCAGTCGATGTGGGACAGGGAACAACTCCCTCAAGATTTCCGGGACGCAACAATCGTCCACATTTATAAGCGGAAAGGAGATCGGCGGTCCTGCGACAACCACCGAGGTATTTCCCTCTTGTCCATAGCAGGCAAGATCCTGGCCCGGGTCCTGCTTGACCGCCTTCTGGAACACTTGGAGCAAGGCCTTCTCCCTGAGAGCCAGTGTGGCTCCGTGCGGGTCGAGGGACCACTGACATGATATTCGCCGCCCGCCAGCTCCAGGAGAAATGCATGGAGCAGCACCTTGACCTCTGCATGACCTTTGTTGACCTCACCAAGGCCTTTGATACAGTCAGTCGGGAGGGACTATGGAAGGTCATGGGAAAATTTGGTTGCCCCAGCAAATTTATTGCAATTGTCCGCCAGTTCCACGACGGAATGACAGCCGAATCCTTGAAGACGGCGACTCATCTGAAGCCTTCCAGGTGACCAACGGAGTCAGGCAGGGCTGTGTCCTGGCCCCAACACTGTTCAGCATCATGTTCTCGGCAATGATGTCCGACGCCTTTAGGGACTGCAAGTCCGGTATCAACATCAAGTACAGGACAGACGGGAAACTTTTCAACTCCAGGAGATTGCAGGCTGTCACAAAGGTGAGGGAGACAGTCGTCAGAGACTTTCTCTTTGCTGACGACTGCGCCCTTAATGCAATCGATGAGCAGGAGATGCAGCTCGAGATGGACAGGTTCTCATCAGCCTGTGACAACTTCGGTCTCACCATCAGTGCAAAGAAAACCGAAGTGATGTTTCAGCCAGCCCCCGCAAACAATACCATGAGCCTCAGATAAGGGTGAACGGACGGATCCTACGAGTGGTGGAAAACTTCACCTACCTGGGCAGCACTCTCTCCTGCAATGCCAACATAGATGCTGAAACCATCAACAGAATCTCCAAGGCAAGCAGCGCGTTTGGGAGACTGCGAAAGAAAGTCTGGGAGCGGAGAGGAATCAGCCTCAACACCAAGCTGAAAGTCTACCGGGCAGTCGTGCTTACCACCCACTATACGGCTGCGAGACGTGGACTGCTTACCGAAGGCACGAGCGCCAGATAAACCACTTCCATCTCAGGTGTCTTCGGAATCTCCTTCACATCCGCTGGCAGGACAAAGTCCCAGACACGGAAGTTCTGAAGCAGGCAGATCTCCCTAGCACCATCACAATCATGCGCAAGGCCCAGCTGAGATGGGCGGGCCACGTCTCCCGCATGTCCGACACTCGCATCCCAAAACAGCTCTTCTACGGTGAACTCGGCCAGGGCAGGCGCAAAGTCGGAGGGCAGAAAAAGCGCTACAAGGATAGTCTCAAGGTCTCTCTCAAAGACTTCTCCATCGGAACAGAGACCTGGGAGACACTTGCTGCCAACCGCTCATCCTGGCGCAGCGCAATCACCGTGGGAGCAGGGACAGCCGAGGAGGACGGATTCGGTCAGCGGAGCAGAAACGTCAGATGCGTAAAGTCAGAGCCGCCTGCACCAGTAGCACTGCCCCTACCCACTTCTGCCCCACCTGTGGGAGGGGCTTCCTTGCCCGGATTGGCCTCACCAGCCACCTCCGGTCTCATGGCGGCAGTTCCATCAGATGATGTCAGTTGGTCATCTTCGAACCGAAGGACGAACATTATTATCATTATTATATATATGTATGTGTGTTTGTTTGTGTGTCTGTGTTTGTCCCCCTAGCATTGCTTGACAACCGATGCTGGTGTGTTTATGTCCCCGTTACTTAGCGGTTCGGCAAAAGAGACCGATAGAATAAGTACTGGGCTTACAAAAAAAGAATAAGTCCCGGGGTCGATTTGCTCGACTAAAGGCGGTGCTCCAGCATGGCCGCAGTCAAAGGACTGAAACAAGTAAAAGAGTAAAAGAGTAAAGAGAAAGATATATAATATATATATATAATATATATATATATATATATATATATATATATATATATATATATATATAATATATATGATAATATAATAATAATAATAATAATAAACTAGGCACTGCACACATCCTACGCAGAACACTTTCCATACAATAACCATCAGAGCATCACAACAAATCACAGCACATACCCAAGGCACACAGAGCTGCGCTCGGTAGTGAAGTGAAAGCACGCTATAAAAATAAAACTACTGAATAATAATAATAATAATAATAATGAATAATAATAATAATATAATAATATAATAATAATAATAATAATAAATAATAATAATAATAATAATAATAATATATGTATATATATAATAATATACATATTATATATATATATATATATATATAATATGTATATTATATTTATATATATATATATATATATATATATATATATATATATAAAATATGTATATTATTATATATATATACATATATATACAATAATAATATACATATTATATATATGTGATAGTAAACTAGAATTCGACGCTTAGGTAGTTCTAGTTTGACTACTTTTCGTTTGTTCCGTGTTGCTAAACTATACATACACACACACACATACATACATATATATATATATAATATATATATATATACACATATATATATATAATATATATATATATATATATATATATATATATATAATATATATATATAATATATATACATATATATAAACAGAGAAAGGGAGAGACAGAGAGAGAGGAAGTATAACAAGTTCTAAACTAGCCAGGACAACTGAATTAAATGGCGAAAACATGTGTGAACAATTATTTAAAGAAATATATCAGTAATTCTACGGCGTGGAGTTAGCGCATATTTAGGCAACGCAATGCGTTTATAGGGACTCTCAAAATAAGAGACTCGGTCTGAACAAATAGGAAAGAATTTTGAAGCAAGTGGATATTTTATAAACATTTGTTGGCTCAAGTTACTGGTTGGTATTTCTGTTAACAACAACATCTGTCGACAACAGATTCTGTCTTCAGTGTAATACTCATTGTTCTGGTTTTGTTATTTTAAGCACGGCAGGGCGGCGGCGGCGGCGGCGGCGGAGGCCGTTGTAGGGCAGCAGAAATGGTAAAGTGCTGCTGGACGAGGTGCAATATGATATCTAAGTCTCGTCGGTCGATTTTCTTCGCCATTTAAAAACTTAACATATAGTTACTCAGTTCAAATCCAGTCGAGGTTACCTCTGCCCACATCCCTCCAATGTTGTTCTTAATGTTTTTAACCCCAAGTAAGATCTCATCGAGCAGATCCATGGTGAAAAACGTCCCAGGCATGACCACCATGTCTTCTATTCAGCCATATCGGTTTCAAATGTTTGGCACCAGGCCAGCAATTTCGGAAAAAAGGCTAAGTCGATTATATCGGCCCCATTGATTCACTGGTGCTTATTTTTATCGAACCCGAAAGAGTGAAACGCAAAGCCGACCTCGGCGGAATTTGAACTCAACAGTTAAAGACGTGCGGAATACCGCTAAACATTTTGACCGGCGCACTGACTACTGAACATTTGTATAAATATTTTGCTGGCCTTGTGCCAAAGCTTGAAATCAGTATGTTGCTTTAGGTTGCCTTAGATGCACTATACAGGGTGCGTAAGGTATTTGAGGACAGATTTATGTTTATAGAAAAACAAATATATAATAACAGATTAATAACTTTATTAAAAAATGCTATGAGGTTAAAAATAAACCTTCTTTTCTATAATGTTATTCAATAAAGCCACCTTCAGCTTCAACAACTGCTTCTATATGAGATCTAAATCATTTTCATGCTCGAATCAAGTGGTCCTGGTGCATTTTGGACATTACTCTTGCTATGGCATCTTTCAAAGAATCTTTGGTATTATGGGCATGTTCATTGATCTCTCTCTCAACAACGCTTCGCATGTAATAGTCCAATGAATTGATATCTGGGGAATTAAGAGGCCAAATGTTAGGGGTTATGTGATCATGAGAATTTTCAGCCATCCATTTCTGTGTTACTAGAGCCATGTGTGATAGTGCAGAGTCTTACTGTGACACATATGACCTTCTATTGCATACAGTGTATATCCAGAACTTAACAATTATTTCCGGGACCTCAATGTAGGCAGGTCTTGACAGATATATTTATGTCGATTGGGAAAGTCATATCAATGAGGAGGCATGACTTTTGTCTAAAGTCTTTCAATATAATGTCTGGCCTATTCGCATCTATCTCTCTGCCAGTTTGAACGGTGAAGTTCTAGGGGAGTGAAATGTGATAATTTTCAAGCACTGGAGGTGGTTTGTATTCCCACCAGTTTTTATCTTGGGGCAAGTCCAGGCTTTTGCAAATTACCCGGTGAATATATTGTGCTACTCTATCATGCTTGTTGAGATACTCTGTAGGCGCAAGAAGACTGCACATGGAGACAATATAATCAATGGTTTCATTTTGTTGTTTACATACACGACATATTGGGTAACTGCCGTTCTTTAATATGTTGGCCTGGTATGTAGGCACTGATCTTGGTTGCTATGATAAACCCTTCTGTTTCTGATTTTAAGCCAGAAGCCATTAACCATTGGCTTTGTCAACATCGGCACGATTAGCTCTCTTTTCTCTCTTTTTATTATTACTAGCAGGCGTACCCGACGTTTCCCGGAACTGTTTGTTTAGTATGCCTGGTCAACGTAGTCTCCCACGAAGTGGAGCTGAAGAAACTGAGGCGAGGCAGCGTCATACGGCTGCAGGGAACCAATTCTATGGTAAATGGGCAGATTGTGGACATGCAGCCTATTTGAACGTCAGGGTGATTACTGTGGTCAGTTGTTGGATCATAG
The DNA here is from genome assembly GCF_006345805.1 of Octopus sinensis. NCBI lineage: Eukaryota > Metazoa > Mollusca > Cephalopoda > Octopoda > Octopodidae > Octopus > Octopus sinensis. Next base: position 107,863,209 of record NC_042997.1, on the reverse strand, counting down.
TTGAATGCTGTCACTGACCAACGCCAGGAGTATGGCCTTGAGTAGGAGCGTCGTGCAGCCCTTCGCTGAGTTGTAGCCTCCAGTCGTGGTTGTCTTTCCCCTGTGGTCTCCGTAGCACGCGCGGCAGCAGTTGCTGTAGCATCTCTTGTAAGTCGAATTGCGCATTGTGCTGCAGTCTCTGCAGCTCGTGCAGCAGCAGTAGAGGAAGCATTTCTTGTTCGGCGTGCTGAACGTTGCTCGTTGCTCTGGGCGGCTCGTTGCGCAGCAATACGTGCTAACCGATCACAACACTGCTCTTCACGTTACCTTCTTCCCACTGAAGCCATCCTAAGTGCATTGAGAGAGAATTCCTCCTGGCAATATCCTTGGCAGATTCATTTGCACGCATACGTTTACTTTTCTATGCAGCATTTGTTTGCCGATCTTTATTGGATCTTTTGCGTCGAGGTATGATGGAAAATTATCAGTTTACGCAATAGAAAAAGTCCTAAGGAAAAGCCGTGAATGTGTAGCACCCACAAAATAGTAAAATGTAGTTGGCAAAAATGTTAATCAAACTGACCGAATTAAAGATTTTTAATTTTGGGTAAGAGTTTCGAAGTGGCTACTTTAAGTTGGAATAATTATATGAAAAAGAGCGCTCATGTGAAAACAAGAGGCAAATTGTAACAAGCAGTCGAAAGGAGTTCGCCACAGCTGACAAAGTAAAGTATTGATTTTTTCCAGCTGGAAGTGTGTCACGTTTTTTCGCTGGCTCAAACCAAATCCTATGCGAATTGACAATTATGTTGGGGGCGCGGAATTTCGAGGAAAAAATTATAAGAAAAAGCGTCCTAAGTCAAAGAGAACACACATGTCATATTTGGTGAAATATGGTTGAAAATTGTAGGACTACATACACACGTGTGTGTGTGTGTGTGTGTGTGTGTGTGTGTGTGTGGTGTGTGTGTGTGTGTATGTGTGTGTGTGTGTGTGTGTGTGTGTGTGTGTGTGTGTGCCCTCCATGTTTTATTAATGATATTAGTCCATCTATTTGACAACGATAAAATTCCATCTGCGTAGAACTTGGCTGTTTCGGGGGTAAAGAAAGTTATCCACGGGGCTTCTGACTGCATCTAAATTATTTAGATCATTTTTTTTTCATTCAAATAATTTATAGGGACCTAAACAAATGAAAATCACATGGGAAAGTATGGCGGTTGCACTGAGCGACCCTACTCAAGCTCATGCAACTTTCTGCGGGTAAGCAAAAATACCAGTGGTTTTGTGTTGTCTTGATGCAACACAACCCGTCTCCTGTTGGCTAATTCTGACCTCATCTGATGAGCTTTCTTTTTATTCAATTTCTCCAAGTAGCAGCAACAGACATCAGAATTGACAGTCAAGTAGCTCATAAAGAGTAATGCCTTTGAAATCTCATCAGACACAAATTTTTTTCCTTGTTTATGTTCTCTTGTTTTCACACAACTATCCCGTTTTTGGAGCTGTTTCGAAGGATTTTCACGCAAACTTCAGGACAATTTTTGCACTATGTTATCGTAGACAATCCGTTTGTCATCTCTACCACTAATCTCTTCAAAAAAGATTCAATTCCGTAACGTTTTTAAGAGTAAGGCGCCATTGTAATACCATTCCATGCAGTTCTTTCTCTGATAGGTTCAGAAAGTTTCCAACATCATAAAGGGAAAATGTACCCAAGTGTCACAAAGTATTCATGAACAGTACTTTTTGGAACTGCCAACATCTCTGTAAGCTTCCTAGTCGTGGTTTTGTGGTTGGTTTCTCAACGGATATATACTGTCACGTGACATTATATATCCGTAAGGGATATGAGTAACCTCCTCTGGAGCTGTGAAAGAGACATTACATCGCACTTAGAAGGATATGTCTTCGCTATACAGGAACAGGATATAGCTTCTAAATACCTGATAAACAAGAGGGACAACGCTACCACCGAGCATCCAGGTTGTTATAAAACATTGTCGGCTCTGCTGTACCAGTGTGGAAGATATCACTCACATCATCATCAGCAGCCTCATAATGTCTTCGAGATACTACCTCCCCCCTGAGGCATGGTGTAGTTGTAAAGGCTATTTACAAGGATATCTGTAAGAACGACTGCCTTGACGTATGCACCAAAGACATGTCAGACCCAGCAGATATTCACACCCTTAAAAAAAAACAAGGAATACTGGTGGAACACCCTGATAAAGACATCAGTTCAGTGCGAGCAGAGCAGACCTGATATTGTTCTGTGGGACAGGGGAAAAAAGTAAGGAACTGTTGTAGAGGTCATTTGGCCAGCGGATGTGAATGGACAATCAAAAATCCAGTAAAAAGAGAACATTTATGGCGAATTAATGCGGAACTTTTATACCCTGGCTATGAATTCTTATTTGTACCTATCATCATCGGTGCATTAGGTGAAGGAAACAACACATTTGCCTCCAAAACCTAGAAACACTTGGTTTCACGGGAAAAGAAACTGACATGGATTCTCCAAATCCAATCTATTAATGGCACAATGAAGAATTGTAAGACATTCCAAGAATTCTCCATTTGAGATTCTTATGTGAACTTATATGAATAGATGCACACACTTAGGTGTATGCATCGATAGTTCGACCAACACACCAACTCAATCACATATTCACAAACACCGGGAACTCTCTTAACTCAAAAACTTTTCTCGCTTTGTTAGCGACTGGCTTGAACTCTCTCAAGTAGAACTCAAAGGAAAATTAGATACATACACACATACATACATACATACATACATACATACATACATACATACATACATACATACATACACACATACATACATACATATGATGGCTGTCCCCTCATTATCGAGTATGGCCATTGCACGAAGCTCAACTGTTACTGGTGCTGTGATCGAATGTGACTTTTATTTGCTTTTTAAGGCTACAGCCAGCCATTCAGTTGAGACTCACAGCACTATCAACAATCATGAACAATGTTATCATGCAATGCCTGTGCAAGAAGACTTTTTTTAAAGTGAGGAAAGGCTGTGCACTGAATCAATCCCACTCACTAAGCAACAGCAGCCATAATCCGAAAAGAAGAACAAGTCAATATCATCGGTAACCACTGAGCCGCAGGTTTTATGTCGGAGTTATCCCAGTTACCTGAAGGATGCCCTAACAAAGGCTAGGTAGTCCTTCACTCCCAATGGTTTAACTGCGCTATCGGGTATTCAGTCCGATTATTTCTATGTCCCCGCGCATGATACAGCCTTAAGCCATAAGAAGAAAAAAAAATTACACTTTTATTGGATGGCCGTTGACTCTCAAGAGTTCCTCCGCCCTCTGATGGGTTTTATTTTTCATCCCACAGGGTGTCCAATAAACAGCCTCCTCACCAAGCAAGCTTGGTGGTGTTGCCGGTTTAGTCGCCGACGGGCCGACCATGCAACAGGTTGTAGTGTGTTACATGTTACCAGTAGCACTCGAAAGTGACCTGACACATACATACATACATAACACATACATACATACATACATACATACATACATACATACATACATACATGCACACATACATACATACATACACACACACACACACACACACATACATACATACATACGTACATACATACATACATACATACATACATACATACATACATACATACATATACACACACACACACACACACACATACATACATACATACATACATACATACATACATACATACATAATACATACATACATACATACATACATATATATAATTGGTGCACTTGCTTTGCCTAAACGACAATCTGGTAGTTTTTGCCATGTGGGTGACCCTGCTTTTGAAGATCAGCTTTTGTCTCTGCCAGAGCTTACCAGTGCAATATGCTGCCATTCCCATTGAGAGATTGCCGGTACAGGTTGATAAGATACGGTCGATAGACGGTTGGCTTCGTGTATCAGTATCCAACAATCAAGTCTCTTCATGGTGCTTTAAAATTCTCAAGATTTTTAATTACTGTCAGAAGACTATCGTCATTAACGCCTTTAGGCAGGATGAGATGTGTTGGGATGTCACTAACAGTGAAACTGCATTATTCAAACATCGTTCACACTTTTGTTTTTTAGGATAAAGTAACATTCATTAACTTTCTTCTTATGTTCAACAAATGTCTTTTGGCGTAATTGTTTTGCAATAAAATAATTTAGCTTTGGTTGTAGATTGTCTCTCTATGTATGCTTTTAATCTATTCATATATCCAATAGCATTATTCAGTTCATAACTCAAAAAAAAAGATGCGTTATAAGTTTATAAGCTTCCTCGCAGTTTCTCACGACCAATAGTTTAGTGACGACGTGGTTTTGGGTTCGATCTGATTACCCAGCCTGGTGAGCCGAGACCGAGGCGTCGTACGGTGGATCAAAGCCAAAACATATGAAGAGAACATTTAAAACCCACATCCAGGTTTACCCGTCTCTGTATATGTATGTGCCTGAGACTAAGTGAGTCTATGTACGTACATGTGTGCGCGCGCGTGTGTGTGTGTGTGTCAGTATCTGAGAGAAGGAGTGTTAATTCCACCGTAACCAAAGTGATCCAGTGAGGATTGAAATCGTCAATTTTGAATTAACCAAACTACTGTCATTTATAATTAAAACGCCTTCACAATTCTACTTTCCCCGTTGACATTAAATGTTTAGGAAGTTGACTTCATGCTTGCCTCCTCTATTACAACCTCGAACCACCACCAACACCTCCGCCTCTGTCATTACCACCACCACCTCCTCCTCCTCCTCACGAATTCCGTGTTTATTTTGTATTTCCTTTTTGTTGTTGTTGTTTGAGGTTGTTTTTGTTGCGAGGATAAAATAAAAATGAAAGTGGGGGTGGATGAGAACCATAGTTAGCTAGGGTGATGATGATGATGATGACGACGACGTCGAGGACAATGATGATGTTGGTGGTGGTGTACAGCCATTTGGTGTACAGCCATTTTGTCTCTACTTTTTCTATCACTATTATCTTCATCGTCATCATTACCAGCAGCATCAGCATCAACAGCAACAACAATAACGAGGGAGCTTCTACGCGGTCGTTTACCAGCAAGAAATAGTAGCCAAATCTCCTCTAAATCATATCCTTCCTGCTTGAATAAAGAAGGACATTGGACAGTATGAGAGTATAGTCCTAGACATAAGAAAAGACTAGATAGTCAGAGCGGTAACGCCTTTGATCATAAAGCGACTGGATCACGGCTGACCTCGGGTTAAACAACAACAACAAAGTACACCAACACTAACAAACTTTACATAATCGCAATTTGCATACAGACCATACCCACGAATAATTTACATACAGACCACGCCTCCCTATATTTATTCATCTGTCTCTTAAATGTGGAGAATTGTATTTTTTTAAAGTTTGTGATACGAACGAAAATAAGGAATGTCTAATGCAGAGTGAAGAATAGTCTGCTATTCTTATATGCCTGCATGTGTGTATTAAGTGGCTTCACCTGATTCTAACGCAGACATTTTCTTCGATGGCTGCAACCAAGGAATTCAGATATTTTTGCCAACCGTAGTAACTTCAATAGCTTATGTGAGGGGAATAGAATTGCATACATACCTGTAGGTCTTACCATACGGTAACAATGTTTCTCAGGAGTTCTCAGTCTTAATTACCAAAATTTATCGCATCCCCATAACTCTTTCTTTCTTCCTGCCTTCTCATCCTTGAGTATCATTAGAGCCACAATAAATCTTCAAGAAATTGCTACAATTTGTTCATAACATTACAGCAGCCTATAGGGCTTAGAGTTCTCTGCTGAGCAAATGTTTTTGTTATTGACTACAAGGTTTCAACGTAGTGTGGCAAACCATTTTAATACGCCGATTTGGCCTTCCATAGTTCTTTTAGCTAACTATCTCTAACACGCCAACATCTGGACCTGAAACCAATTCTCAGCCTTCTTCTGCTGCTCTCCCAGTCGTCCATCTTTTCTGCAACATGGCTGAAACTTCCCACGTCAGGCACATTCGTTTTACTGTTCATATTGCTATAGTATTCTCACTTCATTGTTTATAGACATATTGCATGTATTTATGTATGTACGCATGCATGTATAGCAATGTTGCATGTATGAATGTATGTATGTATTTATATATGTATGTATATATGTATGCACGCATGCATGTATGCATGTATGTATGTATGTATGTATGTATGTATGTATGTATGTATGTATGTATTATGTATGCATGAATGTATGTGTGTATGCATTTATGTGTGTATGTATTTTTGTATGTGTGAATGAATGCATAAACGCATGCTCGTGCATATGCATATGTATGTACGCATGCGCATGTACAAGGATTGAAGAAAATAATGGAAACACCTTGTTAAATTGACGACATGGCAGTGTGGTAAAAAGCTTGCTTCCCAACCACATGGTTCCGGGTTCAGTCCCACTGTGTGGCACCTTGGGCAAGCGTCTTCTACTATAGGCTCGGGCCGAATAAAGCCTTGTGAGTGGATTTAGCAGACGGAAATTGAAAGGAGCCTGTCGTATATGTGTGTGTGTGTGTGTGTGTGTGTGTGTGTGTGTGTGTGTGTGTGAGAGTATGTGTGTGTGTGTGTATGTATGTATATATATATATATATATATATATTTGATATATATATATATATATATAATATATATATATATATATATATATATATATTTGTGTGTGTGTCTCTGCATTTGTCCACTGCCATCGCCTGACAACCGATGTTAGTGTGTTTATGTCCTCGTAACTTAGCGGTTAGGCAAAAGAGACCGGCAGAATAAGTACTAGGCTTACAAAGAATAAGTCCTGGGGTCGATTTCTTCGACTAAAAACCGTGCTCCAGTATGACCGCAGTCAAACGACTGAAACAAGTAAAAGATTAAAAGAATACTTAATACGGAGTTGGTTCACTTTTTGCATTAATCACAGCTTTAATACGTCGAGGAATTGACTTGTGCAGCTTCTGAATGGTTGCTAGCGGAATTTTGAGCCATTCTTCACGTAAAACCTGTTTTGGCTCTTTCGGCGACGATAGCAGAGAGAAACGGTTCCACACTTGCTGTTCCAAAATGAACTCCAAATGTTCGATTATGCTGAGATCCAGTGATTGGTGGGAACCAATTCATATGGTCTACTTTACTTTTGTGCTCTTCGTAAGAGTTTCGAATAATATCAGCCGTATGAACCGGTGCATTATCGTCCTGAAAGATTGTGCTGCCATCAGTGAACAATGTTTGTACCTTAGGATGAACATAATCAGCCCAAATACTCAAATAATCCTTGGTGTTAACTCTGCCATGTAGAATTACTAACGGGCAAAGAGAATTCTGTGATATGGCTGTCGAAATCCTTATAGAAACAGCCCTTCACTCTTCGCGGTAGGAGCCAAATAGTCAGGGTTAAATCTTCCCTTGGGCTGCCACCAGACATAAACATACTCCTACCCACCACCCCGCAGTGGGAAAAATGGTGAATGATGATTCATCAGAGAAGATGAAGTTTTTCCATTGAGCCATTGACCATTTCTGAGAGTTTAGACATCATTTTTGATATTCGTGAGGAAGGGAGGGCTTTAGCAATTGTAGCCTTCCCATGGAATCCAGCTTTATGGAACTCAAAACAAATGGTTTTGGTTGACAAGGTGGTGATTTAGCTCAGCTGACACTTTTGCTGGCGTAGTTCGATGGTTTCAAATACGTTTCATTATTCTGTATTCCATGTTTGTGAGCTTTACCTTCCATCCAGAATTATATTTGCCAGTGTTGGTTTTCGCTTGGTTTTCGAATGTAAATATGATTTTAGAGACAGAATCTGGTTCTATTAAACAATCCAGCAGTTTCAGTGACTGGAGTTCCAGTGATCTTCGCTTCAACAATTTGCTCTCTTTGGAAATCAGAGAGGTTATGCATTGTACCTCATTTAAATATTAAAAAAACTAAACAGATTGCTATATTAGGACGTACAAGTCATACGTAACGCATATGAACACATATGAACAGAGTAAAGCAGTTTTGGATTGTCATATTGCCAATAGAAAAAAACAGTTAAATATCAAGTAGCGTTTCCAATATTTTGCCCAACCATTTCTCATTTGAGCAGGTATGGATGTTATTGAATATGTGGATCTTATTATACTCTAAACTTTATGAATGTTTTACATATTTTGACAGTGCCTCTGACTATAGCTCTAACTTTCTGATCAGACGCTTTCTCTGTGGTTTTGTCAAACTCAGCTTCTCAAGATTGGTACTGAGTCAGTTAACTACCAATAATTATTGGCAGAAATCTAAATTTATGATTCAGATGGAGTAACTACAAATTTCTCATCAGTTCGGCGTAGATGTTCTCTTTTTCACTTATTTTTAACCCTAGGCTCACAAATGCTGGACAACTGATCTCAACAACTGGGCATAGTTTCCAACCTCTGTCTCAGATCATTATGTCTGGTCTGTTCTGCTTACATTTTAGTGTAGTCTTGACAGATATATTACACCAGTTTTCTTCCATATGAGATCCTGTCCTTCACATCACTGTAGCTTCATATATTTGTCTCCTCAGAAATTATCTTATCTACAGATTTCATTATGTAGTGTTTTAATCACATTATGTCCTGTAAGTAAGTAATACTTATGATGTTGGTGACATCCTCTACAGACTCTTTATCAGTTATGGCTTGAAGATGCTTTAGCTGCATCCCTATCGTTTTTTGTACCTCGGCTATTTTGTTGCTATTTTGTTGTGGAAGGATTCCAACCACCCCTCAAGTACCTGAAGGTAGATTCACCCATTGTTATAAATTAAAGAACTGTGAGCGATTGGCAGTTCGGGTTGCCAAGCAGTTCACCGTGAGCCGTGATTGAGAGCGTTGGGTCGTGTGTAATAGTAATAGTGGTGCGTCGTGTAAATACTTTCTTTCCCCCTGCTTTGATATATTATATATCCAATGCAAGGATATAAACGATTTCCTGTTCTTGTATTGCAGAAGTATATCTTTCCAAATGAGAGCTAATACCTCAGTAGTTAATCCAAGGTAAACTACTCTGATCATCAACGTTTCTGTTACCTTGAAGTCTTCTAGGAATATAGCCATGCACAACCTCTTACTTGTATGTATAGAAATACTCTTCTGATGACCAATTACTTTGGAGTTGTGTACCTTCTCAGGATGCATATCCTTGGTCATCATTCCAGGTATACTTTCCGAGAAGCTCCTTTCCAACTCTCATCATGCTATCTACATCATGTAAACATACTTGATCCATGGCAGGACTTTGACATTTGGGGATTACTAGATCTTCTCGAAGAAATATAGAGCAATATTTAAAAGTTGTATCAATCGACGTAAATTCTCTGACACCTTGTTTACGTTTAAAGTAAAGGTGTCTACATCACTGTTGATGCGGAAATTCCGAGAAAAGCTCAACCATTTTCAGGTTCTAACATAATAACTCGGATCTTATCCACCAAACATTTAATCCAAGAGTTGGTATGCCTGGTACGACAAACGTGCTACCGATTGATTGCGTGCAGAAATTTCCGAGGACCACATTTTCTTTATTTTGATGTTATGATCCCTGGTTACACGCTCTTTGGTACCGGTTCCGTTACTGGAAATACTCTCATCTACTCCTAAGTATTTGTAGCATTCCTCATCAGATACAACAGAAATAGCCAAGCTAATAGTAATGTTGCTAGATGAGTTTGGAGTGCCACCTCGTTTTATAACCGTCTGTGTATGTATATATATATATATATGTGTGTGTGTGTGTGTGTGTGTGTGTGTGTATGTGTGTGTATGCGTGTATGTATGTATGCGTGTGTGTACGTGTGTGTATGTGTATGTGTGTGTGTGCGTGCAAGCGTTCATATGTGTGTATATGTGTGTGCGTGTGTGTAAAATTTATGCTATTGAAAGTTTATTCAAGAATGTTAAACATTTATAGAAACCACGTGTGGTTTCTTATTTGTCTTTTCTTTTTCTTCTTCTTCTTCTTATTCTTATTCTTATTATTATCATTATTATTATTATTATCATCATCATCATCATCATCATCATTATATTATTATTATTATTATTATTATTATTATTATTATTATTATCATCATATTATTATTATTATTATTATTATTATTATTATTATTATTATTATTATTATTATTATTATTATTATTATTCAATGTTTGACTTTTGCTTTATATTTGTACAAGTTGGCTCCAAGTCTCACCCAGAGACCTCAAGAGAAAACAGGTTGGAAGTTCACATTATTATTAATATTATTATTATTATCATTATTATTATTATTGTTATTATTATTATTATTATTATTATTATTATTATTATTATATTATTATTATTATTATTATTATTATCATCATCATTATTATTTAGGCGGTGAGCTGGCAGAACCATTAGTATGCCGGGCAAAATGCTTAGCGATATTTCGCTCGCCTTTAATTCTGAGTTCAAATTCCACCAGGGTCGACTTTACTTTTCATCCTTTTGGGGGTCGATAAACTAGGTACCAGTGAAATACTAGGGTCGATTTAACTGACTAGTCGTCTCCCCCAAAATTTCAAGCCTTGTGCCTATAGTAGTAGTAGTAGTAGTAGTAGTAATGTCCAATAATAATGTCGTCGTATTTCCTAATTGTTGTCTGCAACTTGAAGCGATTTCACAGAGCTGCCATTTGTTCCTCTCTTCCAGATATTCTACATGTCGGTCGTCATCTATGCACCCGCCATTACCATCAGTCAAAGTAAGTCTGTCTTTATTCTTTTTTCATTCTAAATTCAGTCTCCTTTCTTTTCTCCCCACCACCACCCCTTACCGTTTGCTTTTTGCTTGTTTAGCATCTGTTGTTGTTGTTGTTAAGCAACAAGACGGGTAAGGGTGATTAGGTGATGGTCTAGGGTTTAGGGGGCGGGAGACCCCAGACGTTGGAAAAAAAAAACTTTGGTCGTCTTGTTGTAGTCGAGGGCTCTTCGTTGACGCCCGACACCACTGGGAGGTGGCCCTCGAAGTCGCTGGAAATGGAGATCTCCAGGTCCAAATTCTTGAACGGCTGCTGCACCTGCTGCTGCTACTAGTTCTGTGGTGGTCGTGGTCGTCGTCGTGGTCGTCGTTGTCGTCGTTGTCGTCGTCGTGGCGACGGCAGTGGTGGTGCTGGTGGTGATGAAGATGGTGGCGGTGGTGGTGGTGGTGGTGGCGGCAGCGGCGGCGGCGGCGGTGGTGGTGGTGGTGGTGGTGGTGGTGGTGGTGGTGGTGGTGGTGGTGGTGGTGGTGGTGGTGGTGGTGGTGTGGTGGTGGTGGTGACTATGAAGGAGTGATGCTCGAGCAGTGAAAACTCGCAGACATTAAACAACCCTTCTTATTTAAATTCATTGCTTCTGTCTACGCAAACTGACATCTGACTATTCGAAGAAGACTCGTGGCTATTAGTGACCTCTATTAAAAATGGATAAAGTTTGGCATCATGGTGTTACCAAGTATCTGCAAAAAAGGGTTTAGTCCCCAGGGACATTCATGCTAACATGGTTGCTACATTGGAGGATAATGCTTCATCTTTATCAACAGTGCAAAAGTGGGCATCTGAATTTAGGAAGGGAGAGTCTTGAAGGTGACCCTCGGTCCGGACGTCCTGCAACTGCCACCATCGAGGAAAACATTGATTATGTCCACCCTATGGTGATGGGTGGCAGGCAACTGATCATAAATCAAATAACCAATGCTATTAATATATCCTGTGAGAAAGTTGAGAATATTCTACGCTATCAACTTGGTATGAAAAAGGTTTCTGCTCGGTGGGTACCACGTTTATTGGTACCTGAGGAAAAGCACAGCAGGCTTATCACATCACGAGAAAATCTGACACTGTTTGAGACAGATCATAAAATGTTTCTAACCTAAGATGAGTGTTTGCTTCATCATTTGGAGCCATAGACAAAGAAACAATCCATGCAGGGGAAACACCCCTCCTCTCTTGCTCCAAAAAAGGCCAAGGTTTTTTCATCTGTAGGGAACGTGATGACCTCAGTCTTTTGGGATGCAAAAAACATCGTGTTTACTGACTATCTTCAAAAGAGCCACAAAATCAATGGAGAGTACTATGTCGACTTGCTTAGTCAGTTGCGAAAGGTTATGGAGACCAAACGGCCAGGAAAACTAATGAAAGGGGTCTTGTTTCATCAGGACAATACTCCAGCACACAAGTCCTTGGTTTCAATGGCTGCTTTTTTGACCAATAGGATGAAAGCTATGGCTTTGAACTGGTTGATCACCCTCCCTATTAACCTGGATTCGCCCCATCTGACTATCATCTGTTCCCCCATCAGCAAAAACACTTGGCTGGGAACCGGTATCGCAGTGATGATGGCGTCGTATCTGTTGTTGATGATGTTTTTGACCAACCGGATGAAATCTTCTTCGCCAATGGGATTCAAGAACTGCAATTCTTAGAGAAGAAGTGTGCGGACCGCAATGGGGACTAGGTTGGCTCATTTGGTCACATTCTATGAGGGTGTCTTGGTCAGCCTATGAACTTCTCAGACGACCCCCGTAGTGGCGACAGTGATGGTAGGGTGGCAGTGGCAATGGTGGAGTACCGGGGAAGATAGAGGCAGCGGTGACAAGAGAGTTGGTGGTCGTCATCATCGTTGTGGTTATCTGATGGAGTAGGTCTATCATTAAAGACACCCGCACAGAGTTAATCGCATCAGAGAGTATTGATAAGGCTTCACTAATCAAAACAATGCCTTCTGAGTAGCTTCTACATTAATCTTTGGTGCATAAACGGGGTATTCCAGTCAACTCAAGACTGTATTAAGTTCTGCAGATGTTTTATTGTTGATTAATTTAACGTTGATTTAACGAATCTCGTGACAAAATACAGTGAATGCCTGTCTTACGAATATGCCTCAGACATATTTAAACAGGTAACAAGTTTGTATTTGAACACATCAGTGCTTAGAGCTGTCATTCCGTAATTTACAGCGACCCAGGAATAGCACAAGAAATCTGTTGTATCGCACGTTCGACGTACGATACAACGGGATAATAATAATAATGTCCTGGCAAATCGTTCTACTCAAGATACTGGTAATAACCCTCGACAATACCCAACTCTCGGCTTTACACTCCTTACAGGGCTCTCTGCGTATGTCCATGTATATTGTGGCACAGTCCATTAGGAGCCAACCAATAGGGGTGTTCTACTTCCACACAACAAAATCATTGAACGATTACGGGAATATCATAAGAGGGACCGGTCTCTCGTGTCAGTTCGCAGCGACTCCCTTTCCGGCTTCTGATTCGGAAGAGGAGATAACCACTCCGAAATGCATGCATCCCGCACATATTATTAGGGAGCGCTATGAGCTGACTCGGTGAACCTACACCTATCTGTCCTCGGCGAGAAATTTTCTTCGTGACAAAATACAGTGAATGGCCTTCTTACAGGTTCGAATAGGCCTCGATAATCAACAGGTAAGATATGTGGATACGTTAATATATGGCGGTAAGAGCGGCCGCTGTTGTGTTAAAAGTTCGATTCCACTGCACAGCACGCTTTGAGCTGGTTTTGCCTATCATGGTTTCAGGTGCTTTCTGAACAAATTCTCTGTAACAATCAAAGACACTTCTCTCTCTCTCTCTCTCTCTCTCTCTCTCTCTCTCTCTCTCTCTCTCTCTCCTCTCTCCTCTCTCCATGAGAAATGAGTATGAACCAATAATTGATCTACCTGCAAATCTGTAACCAACGACATTATTGCTTGCCAGTTGTGACGTTTTGCAGCAATATTTGTGACGTTTACAGCAATTAATGATGTTCAACTTGTATTTATTTTATCGACTTCAGCGGAATTTGAACTCAGAACGAAAAGACGAACGAAATGCCGCTAAGCATTTTGTCCGGCATGCTAATGACTCTATTAGTTCATCGCCTTCGAACGCCAATAATATTGATTTCAAACTCTAGTACAAGGACAGCAATTTTAGGGGAGGGTTAAGTCCATTATGTCGATCCCAGTAATCGACTGGCGTGCTAACGATTCTTATTTCTTTATTGCCCACAAGGGGCTAAACATAGAGGGGACAAAGAAGGACAGACAAAGAGATTAAGTCGATTGCATCGACCCCAGTGCGTAACTGGTACTTAATTTATCGACCCCGAAAGGATGAAAGGCAAAGTTGACCTCGGCGGATTTTGAACTCAGAACGTAACGGCAGCCGAAATACGGCTACGCATTTCGCCCGGTGTGCTAACGTTTCTGCCAGCTCGCCGACCTCAATACCAGCAACAGTGATACTGTTTATCAGTGACATCATTAATGTTCTGAAGAATATTAACTTTCCACGTGTCCCGTGGCAATTCTTTAATCCCATCAATTAGCATTCTTGAGGCCAGTGGTTGGTGTGATAGTCTTGAATCCTGCTTGAAGAATGCTTGTGGAATGTCAATTGTTATCGGAGAGAAATAGTACAAACGTCATTTAATAGTACATCGGTTATTATCTAATCTACGCATTGCCAGGGCACCAGGAAATCGTTTGCTGTAAGAATAATTATGTAATTGCCATGAGAGCGGTCGACTGCGCACGGAGTTTAGCGTGATGCCAAGATAAGTGGATGCGCAGGAGAATAGTGTTGGGTTTTAGTCCAAGAAAGGAAAAATACTAAATTTACTAACTTTTTGTTTCAGAAACTAAAAGTGACACCTTGGGCGTCTTCTACTATAGTCTTGGGCCGACCAAAGCCTTGTGAGTGGATTTGGTAGATGGAAACTGAAAGAAGCCTGTCATGTGTGTGTGTGTGTGTGTGTGTATTCGTTCCCTACCACCACTAGACAACCGGTGTTAGTGTGTTTACGTCCCCATAAGAGACCGATGGACTAAATACCAGGCTTTAAAAAACATGATAGTAATAAATACTGGGGTCGATTTGTTCAACAACAGTTCCTCAAAGTGGTGCCCCAGCATGGCCGCAGTCTAATGACTGAAGCAAGTAAAAGATAAAAGATGAAAGGAACATTTACAGCCTTTCTAATGGTGGGGGTGGGGTGGGGGTTAAATAAATACGATGTTTATCTAATATGGCGATGGTAGTGGGGGTGGGGTTTTTGCTCCAAACTACCAGGGTTCCTAGAATAGAATCTCTTAGATTAGTTATTTGCTGCGAAGACTTTGTCCAGGCTTTCAAATATTGTAACAATTAATTTGAATAATTTATTCAAACAGATTGTGTTGAAACGGAATACTTGCACGGAATTTCTTATCGTAGGAACAGGTCATGGCAGAGAGTAGAAAGGAAAGGAAAGTTCATCGGAGATTTTTTAAAGAAAAAAAAACGTTCAGGAGTAAAAGAAACAATCCTGCTCTAAACACTTTCATATTTCGCATGGAAAATATTTTGTGCAAAACTTTCCGCCATTGCCAAGTCACCGAAAAGTTTTATTTAAATTCCCCATTAGAAATTATGAAGAAATTGAAAACTAATTGAGATAAATTCCACATAGATACAATTCCATAAAAATAATTCTGCCTTCGAAATGGATGTATTTGCCCTAAAAATAAATGCAGTAAGTAACAAAAAAGAGAAGAAATTCCTTTTCTTCTTTCCTAAAAACATCAGAAACAACGCTATTTACCAGAAATGAGTATTTAAATCTGATCCCATTATCCAGTGAGATTTTTCATCTTAACGGGGCTGTGATGCCAACCTGCGTAACCCCTATTAATATCTCTCTCTCTTTCTCTTTCTCTCTCTCTCTATCTCTCTCTCTCTCTTCTCTGCTCTCTCTTTCTCTTCTCTCTCTCTTTTTCTAGTCACCACCCTCATTCTTCTCGTCCCGCTATCTCATTCTCTCTCTCCCTCTCTCTCTCGCTCTCTCTGTCTCCCTCTCTCGCTCTTTCTCTCTCTCTCTCTCACCCTTTTTTTTTTCCTTGGGTTTTATTTTCGCTAACAAACGAAAAGCCTTAGAGAATGAGGATAAAGGCAATCGTTGAATTTCTCTCTCCTGTCTCCATTTCTATATCCCCAAACCCTCCATTTGAAACCTTCCATCTTAAATCCTCCGTCATGAATATTCCGTCTGCTAACCTCGACTTTTTTCAAACGCATTTCATTGTTGGATATGATATGGAAGTCAAAAAACGTCGTTCGAGTGAACACCATCCTCCAGGATCCTTTGGAGAAGTTTACTCTCTTAGTAGCATCCAGAACAGAATCTCACATCCCTACATCCCACGTTTTACTTGTACACATTCTCCTATATAAGTCAGAAACGCGTATCACACGCATCAAATAGCACGGCCAGCAAAGGTTATGGAAATTGTTGTTTTCCCAATATGTTTAACATTTTCTAGTGGATTATGAGTAATCCCAAGCTAGGATTAGATGAAATGCACATTAAAAGCAATTAGCATTTTCTGACCAGCAAATCTAATTCGGCGCCCACCATGGCACACTTTAAGGAGTTGACTTTAACTCAGATCACCCAACCATACCGTACTTTCAACAGCCATAGGGCCACCTGGTGTTTTAACATATTTTCAACGTAAATCCAGTGAACTAAAATAATAACAATTAACATCGAACCGTTTTATAACCTAGTTTTGCATATTTTATAATCGTTTTAACAAATTGTCTTTCAGTTTTGGTTCGATAATTATCAAAATAAAAGATAAAATTTAAGAACAAACAATTATATTTATATAAAAGAAAAGACGAAAGAAGAAAAAAAAGGAAAAGACAGAAGAAATGTCTTTAAGCGTCGTTCTAATATTTTTGACTTTTAAATTAAAATAGAATTAATAATTGTGTAATTATATTGAAACAATTTACTGGGCCCGGTCTTTTGGGCACACTGCCATCGTAAGTTATTCTCCTATGACGTACACTACAAAGACCCTCATATTTTGCGTCTGAACCTGTCAAGTCGTATCAGAATAAATATGCCAATAACCGTTCCAGATCTCGCTGTACATGGGGCAAATAACGATTTTTAAAAATGTTATTATTATTTCCACCCAAAGATCAGCGAGCTGGCAGAATCGTTAGCACGCTCGACAAAATGATTAACGGCATTTCACCTTTCTTTATATTCTGGCTTCAAATTCCACCGAGGTCGACTATGCCTTTTATCCTTTAGAAATCGATAAAAATAAGTACCAGTTACGCACTGGGGTTGATTTAATCGATCAGCCCCACCCCAAATTTCAGGCCTTGTGCCTATTATGTGAATATTATTTTTCCACCAAAAGGCGGCGAGCTGACAAAATCTTTTGCATTCCGAACAAAATGCTTCGCAGTATTTCGTCCGTCTTTACATTCTAAGTTCAAATTCCACCGAAGTCAACTTTGCTTTTCATCTTTTTGGGTTCGATAAAATAAGCATTGAGCATTGCCTCAGTTGACCTCAGTTGAGCATTGAGGTCGATGTAATCGGCTTACCCCCATCCCACCTTTCCTTGAAATTGCTGGCCTTGTGCCAAAATTTGAAACTACTAATTAAACTTTACCAAAGATTGATGGCTGGCAGGGTCATTGAAGCAACAGATAAATCGTCCCATGGTATGTAATCTTCATTCTTTACATCCTACGTTCAAACCCTTTCCGAGGTTAACAAAAAAAAGTCTCAGTCAAAAACTAGGGGCCAATGCAATCAACTTTATCACCTCTCCCTCTCCCAAAAAATATTTGTTACTTTGTGTCAATAATTATTGTCCTAATTTGGGAGCCGCCACGTACTCGTTCGACATGCTAGAAATAACAAATCTCACACTCTCAAAATTATGGCTTTATTGCAATAAAAAGAATACTTTAAACAATGTAGTCCTAGGTAACCTATGACGGCAATTATCATGGTTGGAATGCCTTAATAACCTACTCAATCACTGTTGGTCTACACAGATATAATAACCAGCCATTTTGTTTGGCAATCTGCTGATTCTTCTAATAGACAGAACCGGTAGAGCGCCAGAATAAATTACTTGCGTTATTTCTCAGTTCCTAATCAACGGAGTTTGTCACTTTTCGAATCTGTGGAATTGGTTTAAAGGTAAAAAGTGATTTCTATCTCCCAGAAAATAGACAGACAGAATCGGTAGAGCATCTGAATTAATACCTTGTGGAATTTATTCCGTTCTTAAATCAATCCCACCGAGGGTCGTCTTTGCATTTATCCTTTCCTGCATTGATTTAATCGACCGGCTCACACACACACACACACACACACACACATACACACACACACACACACCCATTTCGCACCAAAATCAGAAAGTGTTTAATCAGGGAGTGTTTGGTTATTTTCTTCGCTTTTATTGAAATCATTTGTGAAACGTAAATAAAAGAGGAAACGGGGAGGACGGAAAGATTTGCTTTAAACTTTCTTTTTTTTATATATATATTTTGATATAAAACGATGGTGACACTATATCTCTTTGCACATTATTCTGGGTATTAATGTCCTCGTTAAATCATATCCATAGCAATAGAAGCCAAGAAAATACAGCAAGAAAATAACTTCAAACAAGGGCACTCAGAGAGCGCAAACCTCCGACAAGGCAACACTGAAACATCGCAAATATTCGAGAAATAAACAGAATTACTAATGTACATGCTTCCATAAGTACAGGCTTCCATTATTACAGGCTTCCATATATAAAGCTGCGTTTGTTGTTGTAAATGTCTTTTTAAATTCGATTTTCTTACAAAACTTTGTAGGAATCGAGCAGAATCCCAACAATTGATTATTTCCCCCACCCACGCACTTTCCACATCTCCCCCCCCATCTCTCTCTCTCTTTCTTTCTCTCTCTCTCTCTCTCTCTCTCTCTCTCTCTCTCTCTCTCCCCTCTCTAGTCTGAGATCCTAACAAGCTTCTGTCACCCCTATGCCTCCCTCCTCTCACTATACAATTAAAATAATTAAATACCAGTATAAAAATACTTATGCATTGTTTCCTAAACTATCGTTTCCTCACAAATTAAATATATTTCCTCTGCTTTTTTCCTTTTTTTTTATTTTGTACGCATTTTTTTCGTCAATTTTGTTTGTTTTTAGCCAATTATGTGGATACTAAATATCCGCCCGGTCAGTGATATCGGATAATTTGTCATCAGGTTCTCCAACTAAATATAAAATGGAATAGAGATATATTCCCACAATAAAATTGGCTTCAAGCCTTATCACTTAACTCTAACCCTATTTCTATCCCTATCCCTAACCCTACCCCTAACCCTCCTATCATTCATTATTTCGTCCTTCGTTATTTCCTTTCTTTGCCTTTATTAATTATCTAACGTAACCTAATTTGATATTTTGCTGTTTTTTTTCATGCAGCAATTATCATTACAGCGATGTTTCATTCATTTATTTAATTGCAGTTGAGTTCAGTCTCAGATGTTGAATATTTACATTGAAGGCGTCCAAGTGACGACAACTGACGTTAGCCAGTGATCCTATATGAACACTGTTTCCTCTTCATTTCGTCAATCCTACCGCAGCTTTAACGAGATTATAATAACTCGAAACTTAATAGGACAGCAACAATAATAACAAGAATTAGTTTAGAGGTTTAGATAACGCTTGAAAGTAGTTTAGTGACTTGTTAAACAAAGGAAATGTCGCAAAAGATTAAATATTTGTGATGGGTTCTACAATTCCCAACGAATAAATCAATGAATATCTGTAGCTCACTTTCACTTCTCAACATAAACTTCATTGCAAAAATGTTTAATAATTCTATAAACATTTCCCATCTTATACTCTGTACTACGTTTGCTGGGGGTGGGTTCGTGTTTTTCCTTTTCTTTTTTTTTTCTTTTTTTTTTGTTTGTTTCATTTGGTGGGGGTTGTGCTCGTTCGAGACTATCACTCGTTCGAGTAATAAGAAGTACCTTTTCGCACGAATCGGTTGCGCGTCGGACGGAACAGCTTCTGGTCTTTAATTACGTCCCTTAGTCTTTGAGTTCAAATCCTACACAGTTCAACATTGTGTTTCATCGTTCTGTGACCATAAAATAATTAATGGGGTTGATGTAATCAACTAATCTTCCAGCGTGGTGCCCCAGCATGGCTGCATCTAATGACTGAAACCATCGAAAGAATTGGATATATATTGTTCAGTATATTGAAGGCTATTCACTCCAGAGGGAGAGTGAAAACTGCTAACATTCACTTCTCCTCTGAAGTGAAGACTCTTCAATACACTAAACAATGTATATCCTATGAATACCTCTTACCTGTTTAGCTTTGCTCTCACCAGAATGTATCCTTATTCCATGTACAACGCTGGATCTAATAGCATTCAATTTCATTTTCCCTCAATATGGAGTACTGCATAATTCTTTCCCTCTTTTCACCTTGCCTTACCACTTAACCACTCTTTCTGATCGTGGATTTACCTGAAGAAAACCCGATCCAGCTGGATTTAATTGGACCCTCCTACCCTCCTACCCTCCAAGACATAATGAACCACAACAAATATCATTGATGAGGAGCTTTTTCTCCACTGTTTAACCTATATTTCTCCGATGACCGAGTACTCGACTTATAGAGTCTTCACTCGATACGAGGATCCAATAGCTGTCAGAGACTGTCTTTGCCACTTCGTACTATTTTTACCATTCGTTATGTAGCAAATTTTTTTTAAATTGAATTAAGTGAAATCAAACGTTCTTGTTCTGCCATGACTAATTGTTTGCCTTTCCTCACTACGCTAACTTCTCTCTTTCTCTCTCTCTCTCTCTCTCTCTCTCTCTCTCTCTCTCTCTCTCTCTCTCTCTCTCTCTCTCTCTCTCTCTCTCTCTCTCTCTCTCTCTCTCTCTCTCTCTCTCTCTCTCTCTCTCTCTCTCTCTCTCTCTCTCTCTCCCTCGCTATATATATATATATATATATATATATATATATCTGAAGGATTTCGTACCTTTTGGGGGCCCGCAATTGCTTATATTATTGATTCTATTATTATCATTTTAAAATTGTTTCACTAGATAATAACAGTGTCAATGGTATCTTCGCAAATTATTCTTTTCGTACAAAAAAAAAACAAAAGACGAAGACGTGTGTGTAAACAACAAACATGTATTAGTTTAAAGCTCTGGAAGGGAGAAAATCTTTTACGTTTCGAGCCTACGCTCTTCGACAGAAAGGAACACAGAAAAGATGTGTGTGTGTGTCTGTCTGTCTGTCTGTCTGTCTGTCTGTGTGTCTGTGTGTATTCCCCACCACCAGACAACCAGTGTTGGTGTGCGTTTATGTCCCCGGTAAAAGATACATCATCCCCAGTGCTTGAGTGTTTTTCGTTCTTTTGTTTGTTTGTTTGTTTGTCTTTTGTTTTGTTTTGTTTTGTTTTTGTTGTTTTTTGCACACCACCAACAAACCAAATTGAGACAGTTTCTTAACTCTACTAACAGAGAAGAGTCGCCATATTTTTCCATTACTGGATTGCCAAGTGCGACTGACCGACGCTATGGATATTTATATGCAGTGTGGTTTGAGTATACGCGTGAACATTTACCTGTGTATCTGTTGTGCGTACACATGGGTGTGAGGGAGTAAAAGTCGATGACTGTGGTGAAATCCT
This sequence comes from Octopus sinensis, assembly GCF_006345805.1. Taxonomy (NCBI): domain Eukaryota; kingdom Metazoa; phylum Mollusca; class Cephalopoda; order Octopoda; family Octopodidae; genus Octopus; species Octopus sinensis. The sequence continues at coordinate 107,841,590 of NC_042997.1, read as the reverse complement.
TTTGCCTGGTAAATCTACGATGCATTCAATGACATTTTAATTATACACCCTGCAACCACCGAAACCACCTATTGTTTTGGTGTGTGAATTTGGTGATGAATGAAAATGATAAATTAATTCAGATTTTCCATTTCTATGATCTTATTTCATTGTTTGATAATTGCCTGTTTTCGGCAACACCTTCTAATTCTACTATAAATTAGAACGTAGAACTTGAAAGCAACACTAGCCCTACAAAGATACCGATAGAATAAGTACCAAGCTTGTAAAACAAAAACAAATACTACGGTCGACTGATTCGACTAAAAATTAGATTCGACTGAAACAAGTAAAAGATAAAACTCACACACAGGCGTATAATGGCCAAATGGTAGAGAAGTTCGCTTCGCAAACAGGAGGTCTTGTGTTCGTCCCTACTACAGGGAATCTTGGACAAATATCAAAAACTGTCGAACAGGATTGTATCTGTGATTCAGAAAGGTGCAGCCTTGTCACACAATGTGCCACGCTGATTCTACATGAGAACTGTGGTAAGAATTATGTAAGCATGTTTGTGGAATACTCGCCCACTTACTCGTTAATTCAAGGGCAGGTAATTCTAACAACTAAATACTCATCGTCGAACGACAGAGAGCCACCACCACTACCACCACCATATGCATACAAACACACACACACACACACATACTCTCCATCTCTCCTCTCTCTCTCTCTCTCTCTCTATATATATATATATATATATATATATATATATATTATATATCGAACACACGCACACATACTCTCCATCTCTCTCGACCATCTCTGTGGACGCCAGCTCCTGGCCGATTCCAAGCAGTCCATCTTTTTGCGGGCGCCTGCCAGCGCGCTGTGGACCGGTTTAACTTTTCCAGGCGTCCCCGTCATCTGAACATCTCCCCAGCCGAACTCTCGGCCCTTCGATATCTCCGACGCCGCACTGACATCATAAAACCGGCCGACAAGAGTGGAGCCGTGGTGGTGTGGGGCGTGGACCTCTACAAGGGAGAAGCTCTCCACGAACTCCAAGACACCTCCTTCTATTGCCCTCTGCCCTCCAACCCCACGCCCAGCTACCAACAGACGGTGTCCTCCACTATCCATGACCTCATCTCCTCCTCCCGTCTGCCCCCCACCGCCTCCAACCTCATTGTCCGAACCCCACGCACCCCTACTATTTACTTCCTCCCCAAAATCCACAAAACTAACAACACTGGCCGCACCTCGTCTCCGCCTGCAACTGCCCCACCGAACTCATCTCCAGGTATCTTGACCTTGTCCTTGCCCCCCAAGTGGTCCCCCCCCTTTCACATCCATGACACCAACCACACGCTTCGTTTGTTCAACTCTTTCTCCTTCCCTCCTGGCCCCTCTAAACTCTGTGTTCGGATTGTCCTTGCACAGGGGTCATCCGGACTCCCGTTTGCACCGTGAACAGGGATTAATCTTCTCTCTTCGCTCCTTTGTGCCACATGGGCTCAACTCTCCTCCTCTCTATATCTAACCTCTCTCCCCCTCATACCTACTTCCTCCCACCCACCTCTCCTCTCTTGCTCCGACTCCTACTTCTCTTAACTCCTACCCATCTTCTCCCTTCCCCTTCATCGTCACCCCTCTCTCGTAATCCCACCCCACCCCTACACAATCCAACCCCACCTTCCCTATCCATCCCACTCCACCCCATCCCTTACATCCACTCCCACATATCCCACCTCTACCACCACCCTCAGCCTAACCCTCACCCCACCCTTGATTTCCCCACTCTCGCCTCTCCCACCTCCCAACACCTATTTCTTTATTACCCACAAGGAGCTAAACGCAGAGGGGACAAACAAGGACAGACAAAGGGATTAAGTCGATTACGTCGACCCCAGTGCGTAACTGGTACTTAATTTATCGACCCCGAAAGGATGAAAAGCAAAGTCGACCTCGGCGGAATTTGAACTCACAACGTAACGGCAGACGAAATACCGCTAAGCATTTCGCCCGTCGCGCTTACGTTTCTGCCAGCTCGCCACCCTCCCAACACCATCACACCCCACCACAAACCACTACACCATACACCACCATACCACACAACACCACATCACATCACACCACCAATCACACACTAGCACTGACCACTTCCCAGCCCCACATCAACACACCAACACATACACACACGCACACGTCAAGGTGAACAGTCCTCATCCACACGCACATACATACTCTTATACACACACACGCTTACCTTCGTTTGGAGATCACCACTACTTTATTATCTCCCCTTCTTCCTAGCTCTTCTGTGTGACCCTTATGTTCGGCATTCACCATGATAAATCGCTAGCCACTACACAGTTTATTTTCTCTCCTTGTTTCTTTCTGTGTTCCTTTCTGTGGAAGAGCGTAGGCTCGAAACGTTAAAAACTTTTTCATTTCCCGAGCGTTATACTAATACATCTGTTTGTTGTCTACACCACCTGTCTTCGTCTTTTGTTGTTTTTCTTTTGCGAATTCTCCCTATATATAAATATATATATATATATATGTACGAGGGACGTTCAATAAGTAATGCCTCTGACCCACTTGCAGTTGTTTGATCTAGCTGAAATTTTGCATGTGCAATCATTTATATCTCTATAGAGTAAGTGGCAAATTACAGCTCTGAATTAATTGTGGTTTCTGATTTACAGGTGTTTGAACCGAGTCAAGTGTGAAATGGAGCATGTTGAGTGTCGAGCAGTGATCCGGTTTTTGTATTTGAAAGGACGCACACCACGGGAGACTTTTGATGAAACGAAAGTAACTTATGGTGATGATGCCCCATCATATAACCTTGTAAAACGCTGGCATCGTGAATTCAAACATGGTCGGAACTCTGTGGAAACAGCTCCCAGATCTGGTCGCCCCTTCTGCCATTGATGAGGCATCTGTCTGTCAAGTTGAGGCTGCCATTTTGGAAGATCGACGCATAATTATTCGCCAAATAGCCCATGAGGTCAAGATTAGTACCGGGTCTGTGGAAACTATCATTCATGACCATTTGCATATGCAAAAGGTGTCTGCCAGATGGATTCCCAGGTTGTTGCTCACGCCTTTCCAGAAGCAAGAACGCGTCGAGTGCTCGAGGGTGAATTTGGAGATGTGCCAAGAAGATGAGTCAAAATTTTTCAAAAGACTGATTACACAGGATGAAACCTGGGTCCATCACGATGATCCAGAGACTAAAGCCCAGTCAATGCAGTGGAAGCACCCCCCTCCAAAGAAGGCAAGGGTGCAGCCCTCCGCTGGCAAGGTCATGCTCACAGTCTTCTGGGACCAGGACGGAGTAGTGATGACAGATTTCGTGGCAAAGGGTACCACAATTGCACTTTTGAGGAAATTAAGAGAAGTTATCAAAATCAAGAGGCGGGGCAAGATCAGCAAAGACATCCTCCTCCTGCAGGACAACGCTCCGGTCCACAACTCGCTTGTCGCCAGATCAGAAGCACAGGCGTATGGCTATGAACTCCTCCCCCATTCCCCTACTTTCCTGACCTTGCACCCTCTGATTTTCACCTCTTCCCAGTCATGAAGTTGTTTTTGAAAGGAAAGCGTTTCCCAGATGATGCAGCCTTGATTTCTGAAGTCACGTTCAGGTTGGAGGACCAAGCTGGGGTCTTCTACAAAAACGGTCTCCAGAGCTGCATCAAACAATGGGAGAAATGCGTAACTCTGGGTGGTTCCTATGTAGAAAAAGACTAATAACTGTGCCAAGTTTCGTTGCTCTACTGCTATGGGAAGTGGGTCAGGGGCATTACTTATTGAACGCCCCTCGTATATATATAGTATATATATATATTATATATATATATAAATATATATATATATATATATATATAGATATATATATATATATATCGAACACCCACACACACACACATCTATTTGCTTTCGTATCTGTTTATCTTTCCTGTTAACAAAACTTAAGTCATCGCGATAATCAATTTAAATCCTAATGGATTGTGTGATTCTCCCGCCCATCCCAAAAGTCAGTGATAAATTAGCTGTCATCACAACCAGGTTAATGATAAAGCCTAACTGCTGATAATGAGTTGAGAATCGGAAATTTGTGATTAGACCATTAAGCTCATTAGTTTAGAGGATAACATGTTTTATACAACGAGAGACGCTGTGTTCCGAGGCATATAACTTCATTTTTGCTGGTCCAGTCCAGACCCAGCTTAAAACGTCGTGTATTGATGTGATTCACTACTATAAACAATATATATATAACTGGTTTCCATTCAAAGCAGTGATCTGTCGTTCGTTTCTTATTCCGTTTGGTCTTGAGGGAGACATTGTAGTCATGACCTTCGAAAGCCCTCCAAAACTGAGTTGTCTTCATGTAATGTGTCAATTGTAGGTCCCCTTGTCCAAAAACCAACTTCCTAGCCAAGAATTGGTCTCTTGAAGAAATAAGAAACTACTTTGGAGTTGGTGGTGACTCTTAAAACTGTTGGAGTCTTTTAGCCCAAAGTCAGAACTTATCGTGCAAACTTGGGTTGTTTTTAAATGTTTTTGTTGCATAAGGGGTCACTGTCAATAATATATACATAAATACATACACAAACACGCACACACATACACATACACACACGCGCACACACACCCACACATATATATATAATTACTCACACACACACACACACACACACACACACACACATGACGTTGACTTTCGTGTGTTGTTGGTTTTCTTGTCCTGCAATGTGATGCCGAGCATCGTTTGTTCCATTTTCAGTTGACCTACAATCAGGCAGTTCATGATGGCAGTGCTGAGAGCTCATGTTTCACTGCCATAAGTCAGTTGGAGATTTTTCTTATAATTTTCATGGAAGCCTTAGAACTTCTCATGAGGTTCTCCACTTATATATATTTCCCTTCCTAGAACTTTCATACATACCCACTGGATGACGGAATATCCAGTGTACGGACATGGTAGCCTATCTTTTGGGATATCCCTGAAACAGCTGTAAGACTTCAAATTCACCTTACCCTAATTAAATATTCTAAATGACTTGAGATAACTGTCCTGCTTTGGTTTTTGTTGTTCTTTTCCCTCTAATATATATATATATATATATATATATATATATATATAATTGAAGGAATTGGAGTCAACAAGGAGTATGGTTGGACAGTTATTTTTAATCGCTACAGTTGTTTCAACGCAACATAGTTCTCCAAGAATACAGGTATTTGATTATATAACTATTTGTTTGCATAATGAGATCTAGTTGTGCTTCCTCAGGCGATATGCGTGTGTTGTCTCCATTAGTTTAAAATCGTCTACTTCAAGGCCATCCCCTCCGTCTTTCGTGGTTTGAATTCAGTCTCCACACACACACGTGTGTGTGTTATGTTATTGTATCAGTTTATGTTTGGTTTGCGTTTTATTGTTTCGCGTTATGGATTGTTGGCAACCAATCTTTATTGGTTAATGTTCTTTAACTAATCTATATGTTTACAGTTCTAGATTGGTTATGTCTATGATTATAATTTTTTTTCCGTTCTATGTATCGGCAACGTGTGTTTTTGATTATGTTCACTAAATTCAGTTCAATAGTTTTAGTTCGCTAGTTCGTTTTAGTGTTTTATGGGTTTTAAGTTCTACAGTTCTTGGGCTGGCAATATCCATTTTGATTAAATTTCTGTTTTTTTATATTTTTTCTGTGCTTCATAGCTAAAGGTAAGATTTATGTTTAAGATGTTATGCTTGTATTTGTAACAAGGAACAGTTAGAAACGTCTGGATTTATTGCACTGTTTCGCCTTTGCTTTTGGTTCGTTAATTCTAGGCAGTGTTTATGTTTTCCAACGCTGTTGACACCGCTGGATATAATGGTACTGACCAGGTGTCAAAACCGTTATGATATCCGTTAGGTAGCTGATAGGGTGTATAGGTGTCATGTGCTTATATTTTGTGTTATCACGGTTCTAAGTTACCTTTCATTGAAATTCTAGTTCTTATACTAATGAACTTGTTTTGGAGTTCTTAGTTTCTTGGTTTAAGGTACTTTCGTTGTATATACCATACCATTTATTGATATTGCGTGATTGTCCTTCATAGAGGTTCAAAATACTTGTTTAAGGGTTTTTGGTTCATGAGGGTTTTGTTACATATATATTGCATGTTTTGTCTTTTTGGTTTTTTGTTTTCCTTAGACAAACTTTGCAACATTTGGAATTAGGTTTCCAAGCCTCGTTTCTATCATCCATATTAATCTTTTGGGGATTAATAATTATTTCTGCATCATTAGAACCAATATCTCATATAAATTATAAACTTCCCCTTGGAAGATTTTATTTGGAATATAGATTGTCTCATTTGTCAGCAGACGTTGAGTGACAACCCTCTGTTGTTCCTTTAACCACTTGTATCAACTTTTATCATCCTACCGTCACTGATAATGTTCTTCCTTCATGTCGCCCCTTCGTCCATCTATATCAATTTTTATTTATCTTACGACCACACGTAATGGACATCTTCGATGGTTCCAGATAACATAAAGTGAGGTTCGCCTTCCATAATCTACCTTGATGCAGCCCAGATACCCCACTAACTTCTAGTAGTGCACAAGTATTTCATTCTATCCACCAGCATCAACACCCACCAAAAACAATTGCTTCTAGTTATTTTCCTGTTAAGATCGATCTCCCTTTTTCACATTATTCGAAATTATTGGAACATTTTAGACATTTGCCTTTACTAGACCTTGTTATATATAACAACCTAGTCTCCTCAAAATCACACACTACTGCAAACGAAAGAAAACCACACTGGATAATGAGTGTGTTCATAATTGTACCAAGCAGAGGGTCCCGCCGATATAACAACCCTTTTTTATGTTAATTTAGCCAATTCTGATCTTTCTGGGAATTTTTGTTCCGGTGTCTGCTAAATTTTTTCATTATTTTTTCCATTTGTAATTTCTTTTAATTCTTCTTCCATACTTTTTTTATCCACTAAATAACTTTTCATTCAAACTATTTTTAGCTTACAACTTTCGAATTCATTGGAATTTTGCCATCGCATGCTGCAATAATTTTTCTTTATTCTTTCATTCTATCATTTGTTCTTCTCACTATTTTCCTCCCAATTTTATTTCTCTTTTTGTTTCCAATCTTGTTATTTTGCATCCTCTACATATGTCTCATCATTATATCTAGTTTTGATTTGTTTTTAACTTTATGAAACAAGTGTTTGTAATTATTTCTTTTTCTTTTCAAATGTTTTTAATAAAACTGATTTAGATTTAATGGGAAAGTTCTTCAATCATTAATCGGTCTGTTGCATCTGTGAAGAAGTAAAAGTTGTTAAAAACTGCCAGGCATTCGAGACCGGTGCACTGAACACCTTACACTATCGGCTCCATTTCTCTCCACACTTCGTGTTTTCCTCTCATCCTAACTACTAAAAATATATACGGCCAACCCACTCCCTCTTTAAATCCCATAATACTGTGGGAAAAGAACAATTTCCCAGCGGTTTGGACCCATGTTGTCCGTTTACAGCCATCATAGAATTGCTACACTAACCATTTCACATAATGCATGAACATCACGAAATCCTGTTTGCTGTTTATGTTGTTAGTGCTGTTGTCTTTGCTGTTTTTCTGTATTGTACAATTATAATTGTTGATTTTGTTGTCATTGACAACAGTATATCGCTGCTGCTGCTGCTGTTAAGTCCTGCATCAGTCCTTCTCAAAGGTTTCCAGCCGAGACCATCCTGTCTTTCTGTATATCAAACAATATTGATCATTTATTTATTTAAGACATTCGCGGGGCAGAGTTTAAGGGAGAACTAACTTCTGTTTCTAGCGAGTCGGGTGACTCCGTAGAGACTCCCTCGTTCACTGCTGCTGCTGCTGCTGCTACTACTGTTAATTTTCCAAGGTTTGGCGCCAAGTTTAACCCAATCGTTTCCTTTTTTTTCTTTCTTTTTCTTTGAAACATAAAACTGTTTTCCTTTATATTTGTATTTTATTTATTTCGAAATTATTTCTATTGTATTCCATTTTTTGTTGTTACCCTAGCAACCGGGATACCTACGTCTGTTGCTATCGCCTTGGCAGGAATTATCTGCACATTATACACAGCCATTGTAAGTACCATTAAACAAGTTTCCATGGAAACACTGATCAAGCAAATTCGCTTCTATTTCTTTTCTTTCTTTTATGCATTTTGTTCCTTTTTATCTTTGTTCTTTTATTAATTCTTTTTTATTTTTATTGTTGCTTATTGATTATTGATTTATAAAATTTTTAATGCACCCCAACAAAAAAAGAACATGGCATTGATATCTAACACTGGTGCAGGATCTGGCACTGAGGGGAAAATACAACCATTTAAGTCAACCTCAATACAAAATTGGTACAGATTTTATCGCTCCTAGAAATATGAAAGTGGACTGAGATGGGATTTGAACGTCAAGGTACTCGCTTTAATACGATAGTGTCAATCATTCTACCGTTTCAGTCATCAAAGCATCATGACAGCTTCCAGACAATTTGATTGCATCTAATATTAAATATACAGCCACAAATGACATTCACTTCACTGTAACTACTACTACTACTACTACTACTACTACTACCACTACTACTACTACTACTACTACTACTACTACTACTACTACTACTACCACTACTGCTACTACACAAAGATGGTGCTGCGTGAGGGGCATTTTTAACTGATGATCGATGTTACGTTAAACTCGAGATACAAGAACGGAATTTAGTTTAAATATATGTGTGTATGTATTTATGTTATGTATGGGAATAGCTACCATATATATATATTATATATATATATATATATATATATATATATATATATATATATATGTATGTATGTATGTATATGTGCGTGTATGTATGTATGTATGCATGTATATATGTAAGTATATATGTAAGTATATATGTAAGTATGCATACATATCAAAGTATGTTTTTTTAAAAAAGAATTTTACATTGAAGTGAAAGATTACTCGATACTTTTGTAGAGTAAAAATTTAGTATTCTTGAAAAATGGTAGTATTTACTGTGACTTCGAAGCTTCGGCCAACTAAGCAAGTCTAACGATGGCTTCGAAGGCCGAAGCTTCTCAGTCGTTGTCAATACTGTTCTTGTTAAAGAATAATAAATTTTATAAATATATATATATATATATATGTGTGTGTGTGTGTGTGTGTGTGTGTGTGTGTGTGTGTGTGTGTGTGTGTGTGTGTGTGTTGTGTACACACACACGATTAATGGAGCTGCCTGAAACGGCCGTATTGCATTAATACCTTGACATCCTGTTTACTTATTTGCATATATTATATATATATATATATATATATATATATATATAGATATATATATATATTTATTTATATATATATATATATATATATATATATATATATATATATATATATATATATATAATATATATATATTATATAATATATTGGATACTGTCGTTATTGGTGGATCAGCAAAACTGTACGCCATTAAGATAAGCACCATTTAATATACGCAGGAGTTATGTGCGAACTTCTATAAGTTTCATGCATCTGATAATACAATGATCGGCCACGCTTGTATACTGCGCTGAACAAACTTATATACAACTTTATATAGCAATATATTTATGTTGTTGAATAGAAGAGGAGGTCGTGAATTTTTCTCTGAAGAGCGTAATCAAATTATGAGACGGCTCGTCAGGAGACTCCATCCGGGCTTCTACTTCCTTGATTGAACCGCCGTGAGACTTTATAATGTTTGTGTGTGTGTGTGTGTGTGTGTGTGTGTGTGTACATATGTATACGTATTCACGTACGTAAGTAGCTATGTATATATATATATGTATGTATGTGTGTGTTTCTACATATATGTGTGAGTGTGCGCGCGCGTGCATTCGTCTGTGTGCGCATATGTACGTACGTACGTATATACCTATGCATATGCGTATATAAGTGTGGTGTTTTGTGTGTCAGTGTGTGTATGATTTTCTACATATCATAGTGGGTGTGTACATATATAATTGTTTTTGTATACATAGATATATACAATATGTGTGTGTGCGAGCGCGCGTGTGTGTGTGTGGTGGTGTGTGTACATATGTATACGTATTCACGTACGTAAGTAGCTATGTATATATATATATGTATGTATGTGTGTGTTTCTACATATATGTGTGAGTGTGCGCGCGCGTGCATTCGTCTGTGTGCGCATATGTACGTACGTACGTATATACCTATGCATATGCGTATCTATAAGTGTGTGTGTTTGTGTGTCAGTGTGTGTATGATTTTCTACATACATAGTGGTGTGTATACATATATAATTGTTTTTGTATACATAGATATATACAAATATGTGTGTGTGCGAGCGCGCGTGTGTGTGTGTGTGTGTTGCGAGCGCGCGTGTGTGTATGGCTGCGTCGTTGCCCGTTGGCAGCATATCTTCTATTTTAACACCTCTAAAAACAATAAAAAACGGTTTATAACATTTTGTTGTTGTTGTTGTTGTTGTTGTTGTAGGGTGGTTTACGCGCCGTTATTTGGACCGATGTGTTCCAGATTATTGTGATGATTGCATCGTTAATCGTTACCGTTGTGATTGGTATACAAAACGCCGGAGGAACGAGCGAAGTTTCCAGATTAATATCGGAAGGAGATCGATGGCCATATTTTGAGTGAGTATCGATTCTTGAAATGCAACTAAATTTTAATGAGGCTTGAAAGACCGGTCGCTGTTTGTTTGACCCCTATGACCTGCTATATGAACTGTTTAATCTGAGATGTTGTGCTTATTGTTGTTCGATGGCATAATTAATGCAATATCTTTAAGATATGATAGGATCCTGTAAGTTAATAAAGGGTAGAAGTCTCATTAACGACATCAATTAACGAAATACCAATGAAGAAATCCAGTAAATCGGTGAAGGGGCTCTTTTCTCTATTTGAACAAGACATTCTTCCATTGAACATTTTTCTGAATTGTTGTTGCTGCTGCTGCTGCTCATTGGGTGGGGGCAAAATCTCATCAGAGGAGTAAATAAAAGTAAAAAAAAAAGACGTCGTTATGTTATTAACATGTTATTCTTCGAAAACATCTCAACAGACAGGATTTCATTTAATTACTGATATTGGTATAAACCTTGGCTAAGGGGTAATAGGTTGTAGAATGGTAATAATTA
>NC_042997.1:107810362-107825362 GCF_006345805.1 Octopus sinensis | reverse complement strand
ATAGTCATTGAAAACTAATCACCTTCCTTGAAGAAAATTACTTGCTGACTGACACCCAACATGGTTTCCGACCAGAAAGAAGCTGCCTGACTCAGCTCTTACAACACTATGACTGGGTGCTGAAACAACTGCTCAACCACTCAAATGTAGAAGTCATATATCTCAACTTTGCAAAGGCCTTTGATAAAGTCGATCATGGAATGATATGTCACAAACTGTGTGAACTTGGCATAGTTGGAAAATTGGGAGAATGGCTGCATCACTTTCTGAAGGATAGAAGTCAGGTGGTAGTAGCCAATGGGGCCACCTCCAATGACACGCAAATAGTGAGCGATGATCCGCAAGGCACTGTTTTGGGACCACTACTGTTCATAATGGGCCTCTCAGATATGCCCTCAGCCACAGAGAGCCACGGTCACAAGTTATGCAGATGATCCAAAAGTCTCACAGGTGATACAGAACCCTGAAGACACTATGCACCTGCAATGTGAGCTGGACAAAATATACAAGTGGGCTGAAAAGAATAGCATGCAGCTTAATGCTGAAAAGTTTCAAGCCTTGTGCTATCGGCATGCAAAACTAAATGCAAAACCCATTAAATACACTGAAACTGGAGGGGCTGCAATCCCAGAGGCACAGTCAGTGCGAGACCTGGGTATTTACATGAGTAATGATGCAACCTTTCATGTGCATGTTGCTAAATTGGCAATGAAATGTAGGCGGCTGACCGGAAGGATTCTTAGAGCTTTTAGAACAAGAGACCAGGAAACCATGATAGTCCTCTAGGGGACACTTGTCCTAAGCCACTTTGACCATTGCCCCATCTATGGTCACCAACCAGTGTAGAATTAATTGCAGAACTTGAGGCAATCCAACGAAGCTACAGGAAGATAGCCTCTATGCAACATATAAGCTACTGGGAAAGAGATTAAGACGCTATTCCTTAGTGGGTAAGCGAGAAAGATATCCCATAATATACATCTGATAGATACTAGATCGACTTGTCCCAAACTTTGGCATCGAGAGTTACACTAATGCTAGAACAGGGCGTCACTGCATAGTGCCAAGGACTCCAGATTTACTATCAAGATATAGGACAAGATATTGCAACAGCCTGGGATTTAGGGGATAACAGCCCTTCAGTATCCTCCCGAAAGACGTGAGGGACCTACATGGGGTGGATGTAGGTGTTTCCAAAACGAAACTGGACCTCTTACTGTCAAGTGTCCCAGATGAACCAACTTCACAGCAGGAAATGCAGATGAGGGCAGTGGAATGAAACTCCCTCATGCACCAAATATCAATTTCTAAAAAGAATTGGGGAAGTAAATTATGTAACAACACCAAATGGCGGTGCCCCGACATGGCCACAGCTCATGAGGTGAAAATAGAAACTAGATTAAATCATATCACATATATATATATATATATATATATATATATATATATATTATATATATATATATATATATATATATATATATATATATATATATATATACACACACACACACGCAGAGAGAGGAGAAAAAAGCTTACAAGTAAAACTTAGGCGCCGAAATTGTTATAGACTGCGGCCATGCTGGGGCACCACCTTAAAGAATTTTCAGTTGAACGAATCGACCTCACTACTTTTTTTTAGCCTGATACTTATTCTATCGGTCTTTTATGCTGAACCACTAAGTTACGAGTACATAAACACATCAACACTGGCTGCCAAATGGTTGTAGGGAGACAAGTAGACACAAAGACACACGCATATATATATATATATATATATATATATATATATATATATACACACATGTGAAGGCGCATGGCTCAGTGGTTAGAGCGTCGAGCTTACGATCGTGAGGTTGTGAGCTCGAATCCCGGACCGGGCTGCGTGTTGTGTTCTTGAGCAAGGCACTTTATTTCACGTTGCTCCAGTTCACTCAGTTGTAGAAATGAGTTGCGACGTCACTGGTGCCAAGCTGTATCGACCTTTGTCTTTCCCTTGGATAACACTGGTGGTGTGGAGAGGGGAGGCTGGTATGCATGGGCGACTGCTGGTCTTCCATAAACAACCTTGCCCGGACTTGTGTCTAGGAGGGTAACTTTCTAGGTGCAATCCCATGGTCATTCATGACCGAAGGGGGTCTTTACCTTATATACACACATACATACATACATACATACATACACACACACACACACATACACACACACACACACAAAGTATGGGGGGTTTAGTTCACAGATGATCTAAACGATTCGGTACGCTATGTAAGTTCTGTAACAGATTACTAGGGTTCCAAGACGGAGTTATGGAGCCATTGCAGATTTCCGATGCAGTGGATATATAACTGTTGTCCTCTTTAAAAATTATATATATATATATATATGTATATATATATATATATATATATATATTATATATATAATATATATATATATTATATATATATATATATATATATATACATATATAACGAGCTTCTTTCAGTTTCTGTCTCACAAATCCACTCACAAGGGTTTGGTTTGCCCGTGGCTATAAAAGAAGAAGAGGCTATAGCCCAATGTGCCACGCAAAGGGACTGAACATGGAACCATGTGGTTGGGAAGCAAGCTTATCACACAGCCACGCCTCCTGACAAGCTGGCCGAAATTTCGAAGTCACTATCAATAATATTCTTGTTTGAAAGTGATAAACTTGTACTCAGCAAATGTAGAGAGGAAGCCATCAAATGAATGCAAAATGTATTTTTATTATAACTGAACATAAAAAGCAAACATTGATGTGATGAATCTGTTTTGTTTATTAATAAATCTTTGCTTCTCTTCCAGCTCTGTCTATATTGCTATGCCAGTGTCCTTATTAATATTGACCTTATTATGTGTCACGGGGCTCATCATTTATGCTAATTACGCTGACTGCGATCCTATACACACAATTATGACATACAACAAGGTAAGTAAAACAGTTTCTTTGAGTTTAGCGGCCATTTAGTCGCTTCCCTTCCTTAAAACATCACAAGTGAGTGAACCGTCCTTAATGTGTGCTGGAATTAATAAATCAAAGATTTTAGTTTCAACTCACTACTTCCAGAGTTGAAAAACGTAATTTTCTATTCCTTTTCGTCCGATAAAACCCCTACTGGAACACATTAACCCAATTCAACTAACTGTACAGCTTTCACTCAGAAAATTGACCCTACAACATGTAGATACCGCCTATCTAATTCCTGGTCTCCATCTTTTACAACCAAACATTTTGGGGTCAGCTGATTGCGAAGTTGATAGAATTAGCTGACAGAGGAACAGACGAGTCGATTTACTCTTTATCCATCCTCCCCTATAAATTAGTGGTTCCGTCAGTACTTCACCCATTACACAATTGTTCACATTGCCCCAACAATACATATGTGCATATAAGGCAGCGAGCTGGAAGAATCATTAGCACGCCGGGCGAAATACGTAGCCGTATTTCGTCTGCCGTTACGTTCTGAGTTCAAATTCCGCCGATGTCGACTTTGCCTTTCATCCTTTCGGGGGTCGATAAATTAAGTACCAGTTACGCACTGGGGTCGATGTAATCGACTTAATCCCTTTGTCTGTCCTTGTTTGTCCCCTAGTGGGCAATAAAGAAATAAGAAACGTTTGACGTTGTTTTTTGAGTAGAAAGTGTGTGCGCTCCATGTGAGTCCTGTTATTGCAAACCTGTTATTTCATGAATTGTTGAATTATTGTTGTTACTTGAATTTGTTGGAATTTTTATTTGTCTTCCCCATTTAAGGGCGAAGTTGTGACATTATTATGGAGTGCAAACAGGCAAAAGTGCAAACAGGCATAAGTGCAAACAGGCAAAAGCCTGTCAGTGGATCTACTGCAGGTCTGTGAAATAGAAGTCAAAGACAAGGACTTCAAGAAATACAACAGCTTGTTGAGAAAGAGGGAGACAGTCTCAGACTGACGCCTCCCAAGGGAGTTATTGAGAATACGGAAAACAGAACTATCATCTATAGAACGCTAAACATAGCGTCGAAGAAAGTAGGGATAGCAGCTGTAGAAGCGGTAGAGGAATGTTTGAAAGAGGTGAAAGAATCGACTACATTCTTCACCAGAGGACGGAAGTTCGGCACGATGGAGGTGTGCTTCGTAAACGAAAATGAAGCAAAGAAGTACTCCACTGTAGCCTTGAAATCAGCAGAGTAGGCACTACTACCTTCTTACTGTGGCAAACGTGCGGCCAGAGTAAGAATAGGTAGAGTGCCCCCTGAAGTTGACGAGGCGTGGCTGGTGGAAGCCATCCTCTATCATACAAAGGAAGGAGCAGGGGTTTTAAAAATGTCAAAGACTACGGAGGTGAACTGCTGGGGATATGGGCTAGAAGTAATAGTCCATATAAGCCTGCCAGATCTCCATAAGATTGTGGAAGAGCTGGCGTTGCCAGACGAGACCAGATTAAGGATTTTTGTGGAGGGCAGACCTCCAATATGTTTTGCATGTAGAGAAAGGGGACACATGAAGGCCAAGTGTCCCCAGAAACACGAGGAGGAAATAATATAAACAGAAATTCAAGAAGAGAGTACAGCTGTAGCAGAAGAGAAAATGGACGAGCAATTTGCGGTGGTGAAAAGAAAACAGAATTTAGAATCACCACCTAAAAGCCCCATGGAGGAAAAAAAGAAAGAAAACAAATGAGGAAGAGAACAAGAAAGAAAAGAAGAAAAATAGAAAATCAAATGAAAAATGAAAAATCAAGTGAAATGCGAACTCAGGAACCGTTGCCTTCGACCAGAAGGCGCACGGCAGGAGAATGAAAACGAAAGAGTCAGCGAATTTGAGACAGAGAAAATTGTGTCGGACGAAGAGAGTGGTGAAAGATATCAGAGAAAGATACCTACAGGGAGAAATTTACGAAACCTCGTAGAATAAGAAAAAAGTGTTGAAATCGAAAACGGATTAACTAAGATAAAAAGCGTAATCAGAGTGAAATTGGCAAACCATGAAGGTAAGAAGGACGCGCTACTGGGGAGAGAAAGCTCTATGTAAACCTTTTTATAGGTAAATAAAGAAATATATTGGAGAGAGAAAGAGGGGAGAGATTAGTAGAACTGTTTGGGGAAAAAAAAAGAGTTGTAATATCACCACTTCAGTTTAGGCGAGTTGCCGCCTGTTGTAATTTTCGACGATCTTATGCAATATTTGTTGTAATTGTGTGTTTAAAAACGAACAAAAAAAGATACATGACTGTAAAGTAAACTGTAATTTGAAAGAACCGTAAAATGAAACTGCTTGCTTTGGGGAGAGGGGGGACAGTAAGCCATTTCATCTTCATTTTTTAATCATAGTCATAGTCCATTCGAGATGTATTTTATATGTATCCTCAATGTCTTGTTTTGTCTGCCCTTGTGGTGTCCCCTCTTTATAAAGGCCATGTGCCTAAATAAAAGAAATCGAGCCGGCAGAAACGTTAGCACGCCAGGCGAAATACTTAGCGGTATTTCGTCTGCCATTACGTTCTGAGTTCAAATTCCGCCGAGGTTGACTTTGCCTTTCATTCTTTCGGGGTCGATATATTAAGTACCAGTTACGCACTGGGGTCGATGTAATCGACTTAATCCCTTTGTCTGTACTAGTTTGTCCCCTCTATGTTTAGCCCCTTGTGGGCAGTAAAGAAATAGGAATTTCGTCTGCCTCTACGTTCTGAGTTCAAATTCCGCCGAGGTCAACTTTGCCTTTCATCCTTTCGGGGTCGATTAAATAAGTACCAGTTACGCACTGGGGTCGATGTAATCCGTCTGTCTGTCCTTGTTTGTCTCCTCTATGTTTAGCCCCTTGTGGGTAGTAAAGAAATAGGTATTTACGTTCTGAGTTCAAATTCCGCCAAGGTCGACTTTGCCTTTCAGCCTTCCGGTGTCGATAAATTAAGTACCAGTTGCGTACTGGGGTCGATCTAATCGACTGGCTCCCTCCCCCAAAATTTCGCGCCTTGTGCCTAGAGCAGAAAAGAATACATATGTGCGTATGTGTGTGCATGTATATATATATATATATATATATGTGTGTGTGTGTGTGTGTGTGTGTGTGTGTGTGTGTGTGTGTGTGTGTGTGTGTGTGTTTGTGTTTGTACATACATACATATATGTTGAATAAAGTTAAAACATGGTCTGGTTTTCACGTTTGTTATATATTTTAAAGAAATTTTTTACAACGTTGAAGTGAATTAAACATTAAAAAATACCCTGTAATGTTCATAAAGTTCAACATTGTAGAATTTTTTTTTCTAAATACAATAATAAAAAACATGAAAACCAAACCATGTTTTAACTTTATTCAACTGATATATTATTCTATACACACTTACACAAATTCAGAAGAAAACTATATATATATACATACATACATATAGAGTGTGTGTGTGTGTGTATGTGTGTGTGTGTGCGTGTGTGTGTGTGTGCGTGTAATCATCACGTTTTAACATCAATTTTTTGCATGGTTGCATGGGTCCAGCGGAACTTGTTGAAGCCGATGTTCAATGACCCGATGCTCTTCGCGTCACCGGTTCCAACTGTTGACTCTGCAGCGGTGTTGTTCCTCTAGAAAGATGACTTTTGCAAACGTTCTCCCAGCTGCAAGCGTGCATCAGTCATGTACTGCAGTCGGTTGTACAAGTTGGTGGCCCCGAACCAATGCCAAGGATTTATTCCAGGTTAAAAGAAATGTTTATTTAATAAGAACTCGGACATGTTCACTGGTTCAGCCTCAGCACAACTCTCTCCTCCCCCCGCCACTACCATTCGTTCTGTTCTCATTTGTTGAGTGTAGAAGAAGGTACACAGCCCGAAGCCTTTGCAAGTCTTCAAAGGCCAGTGCACTTGACTGTTTAAAACTGATGCAAGACAAAACCTGCAAAGATGAGATGGAGGTGATGGAAGAAAATTCTAGTGGGTGAACATTCTGAAGAAGAAGGATTGTGCCAACTGGTAAAGGTGAGGTGTGATGGCTGGACACAAAAATGCGACGAGTTTTGGAAAGAGAAATGGACCAAATAAGAAGGGTTGGCTGAATGGAGGGGATACAAAACCTGCTTGCTCCAACAAACAGAGGTCGTTATTGATGTCCAGCGTTTCTTAGTTCGAATCCCTCCCTGTTTTACGTTACCTTCTTTGACAAGCTGGTAACGAGCTGGCAGAACCGTTAGCACGCCGGACAAAAGGCTTAGCGGCATTTCGTCCGTCTTCATGATCTGAGTTCAAATTTCACCAAGATTGACTTTGCCTTTCATCCTTTTCATTCGATAAAATAAGTACCATTTGAACACTGGGGGTCGATGTAATCGATTTACTGCCTCCCCCTCCTCCTCCTTGTACCAAAATTTGGAATCAATATATTTAGAACAACAAAGTTCCTGTGACAAATCCTTAATTTTTGTCTTTGTCATTCTCTTACAGATTCTACCTCATTTTATAACCCAGGCCTTAGGCAAGTATAGCGGTCTTCCCGGTTTGTTTGTTTCCTGTATTTTCTGTGGAGCTTTGAGGTGAGTAGAAGATTTTTTTCGTGATTTCACGAGACACAGAAACACATTCGTCATTCATTTCCATCGTTTATGTTCGTTTGAAAGAATTCAGCTTTTGTTTTGATTGAAGGACGTTGTATTTTAACGAAATGAAGTGAGCGAGTCGTTCATGCCTTTCCTTTAGATATTAACACTGTAAGTCGCTTCTACAAATGACGGAAATCGTATCGCAGTCTCGACCAGCAACCTAAATCGTGGCCTGGGGCTCAAATCAGAAGGCTGAAATAAATATTGACTTCTTATATAAATGGAAGACTGATTATTCTATAGAAGATCGATTATTCAAGAGAAGACTTCAAGTAATTACATTGGACATCATTGTATTACTGGTATTTAATAGTTTTGCCATGGAAGAGATGGGTGCCAAGTCAAGTGGGGCCGATCATAGAGCGGCGAGGGATGAAATAAAATAAACACTGGGAAACACATTGAACATTAGTCAAGTTTAAAACGGAGAACTACAGAATCATTACCAGATTTCGTTCATCTTTACGTTCTGAGTTCAAATTCTACCGAGGTTGACTTTGCCTTTCATCCTTTCCGGATCGATAAAATATGTAGCAGTTGAACATTGGTGTCGATGTAAACGACTTACTCTCCCCAGAAATGATTTGTGCAATAATTTGGAACCAATATTCGTAAAGTTGGCCTTCTGTAGCGGATGATGGTGATGAGCATCATCATCATCATCACCATCATCATCATCATCAACCTCCATAAATGTATAACTACCCTTACAAAAAACCCATGAGTCAAGCTTTCGGTAAACCTTCCGATCACCTTTCTTTTTCCGTCTCAGATATATTTCAAATACAATGTTTTAATTCTGTTTTATCTTTCTTCTTTCTCTTCCCAGCACAATATCGTCTGGGATCAATTCCTTGGCAGCCGTCACTTACTACGATTTTGTTGATCCTCTTTATTTAAAAGTGAGAAAAGAAGCAATCGGCGGCAAAACCTCCGGTAAAATAACAATAGCCATCGGTAAGTCAGTTGCGGTTTACAGATGAAGTGATGCCAAGAAACGGCAATGAAACTCAATGCCAGTATTTACTTGGATTATGAGTCACGTTTTGAGTTCAAATCTCGCTAAAATTGTCTTGTCTTTCCTCTAGGGCCTCTAAAAAACAGACACTAGTAAAGTACTTGCTAGATTCAGAAAACTTCCTCTTTTCACTGCAAGTTTCTGGCCTTGTACCACTGTTAATCGTTGATATTTATGCAATGAAGATGGCGGCAATGTCGAAAGACTATCTTCCAATTGGCTGCTGAGAAATCATGACTAGCGACATCTATGTCCATAACACATATTGTCACGTTTATATACTCCCACAAGGCTTTAAACACCGTGGTATTAAAAGCTTAAAGGCGGCGAGCTGGCAGAAACGTTAGCACCCCGGGCGAAATGCTTATCGGTATTTCGCCTGTCTTTGCCTGACTTTGCCTTTCATCCTTTCGGGGTCGCACTGGGGTCGATATAATCGACTTAATCCGTTTGTCTGTCCTTGTTTGTCCCCTCTGTGTGTAGCCCCTTGTGGACGGTAAAGAAATAGGTATTAAAAGCTTGAAACTCCGTGTCAAATGAAAATAAATTTTCTTAGTTTGAACCGAAAACTAAGAATATGTTTATATGTTGCAACGGAACAACTTAATTACAGGCTGAACTAATCAAGAGAACAGTCGAGCATTTTAGATTATCTAATTAATGACTTAACGAAATTCACGTCATCAACCTACTTCCCAGTTAAATAGTCAACATCACAAGAAGTATTCCAGCCTCTTGTAACATCCCCAGCTCTTAATATTTTTACAAAATAGACTAATCCCAGGATCACATGAACGATGCTAGAATTAAAAAAATAATAAAAATGCATAGACATTTCTTGAGAAAATATTTTGGTAATTTTGAACCACCCAGGCAGCATTTGTTATGTTAATTTGTGTGTGTGTGTGTGTGTGTGTGTGTGTGTGTGTTTGTGCGCGCGCAGGAACATGTTCTCATTGAATGTTCCATTCCTCAGTAAACCATTCTTTGGAAGTAATTTTGGTGGTATGATTACTCTCCTCTTTAAATAACTGGTTCCTCTCTCTAGAGAGGAACAACAGGTTCAGTCTGAAGGTGTTGGCGCCTCCCTGTTGTCTCTTTAACAACCAATATCTCAGACATCAACAGATGATTCTTTATATTCTATTCTGCCAAACCACAAACACATGCGATTGCAGTTTCTATTTTTCATTTTCATTATATTTTCTTTTTTTACCCTATTTTCTGCCAAAAAGAATATTTTCATAGAAAATAATAATAATGGAATCGTAGACGTTTCTCTTCTTCCTTTAAAAAAATAAATACCAGGGGTGCGCTGGGGTCAATGTAGTTCACTTGCCTCCCCCTGTAGTATTTATGACTCTGCGCCATATTCCGCTAAAATAATAAATGATGAGATGCCGCTAAGCATTTTGCTCAGAATATCCAACAAAACAAGTTGAGAGTTTTCGTCAACATAATAACAATAATCCTTTCCACTAAAGGCACAAGGCCTGAAATTTTAGTGGAGGGGACCAGTCGATTAGATCGACCCCAGTGTTCAGCTGGTACTTATTTTATCGACCCCGAGAAGAATGTAAGGACGGACGAAATGCCGCTAAACATTCTGCCCGGCGTACTAATGGTTCTGCCAGCTCACCGCCTAAATAATAATAACAATAAAAGCGGCAGGACCAGACGGAGTCCAAGGCTACTGGCTCAAGTGGCGCAGGTCAACACACGAGAGAAGTGCGTTGCGATTAGACAATTGCTTACATAGCGGTGCAGTTCCGCAGTGGATGGTAGAGAGGAAAACAATATTGTTAATGAAAGATCGATCTAAGGGCAATGAAGTTGGCAACTGCCGACCCATTACTTGTCTTAACCTTCTATGGAAAGTATTAACAGGTACCCTCACAGGGAAAATATATACATTCCTTGCGGAAAACAATCTACTGCCAGTAGAACAAAAGGGATGCCGAAAAGGATCCAAGGGCACCAAGGACCATCTTGGGATAGAGAAGTTTATAATGAAGATCTATAAACGATACTAAAAAACTTATGCCTGCATTGGATAGATTTCTCAAAGGCTTACGACATGTTGCCGCATTCGTTTATTTTGGAAACGCTCGCCATGTGTGGAATAGCTGAGAACGTGTGTGAACTGATTAAGAACAGCATGCCTAGTTGGAAAACACATATTTCCTGTAACAACCAGCACTTAGTTGAGATAACAATCAAAAGAGGCATCTTCCAAGGTGACTCTTGTTCACCTCTGTTATTTGTTATAGCCTGGATGCCACTTTCTGTAGTCCTACGCAAAGTCAACGCGCACTATGAGCTGAGAAAGAACGGACCTCGTCTCAACCACCTTCGCTTCATGGATGATTTAAAACTGTTCGCGAAAACAGGGCCTGAAGTGGAGAGGCTGGCTGAGACTATGCAAGTGTGCAGCAAAGATATAGGGATGGAATTCGGTATCTCGAAGAGTGCGGTGCTTACTTTGAAGCGGGGGTAAAGAGTAAATTGTAGGGTCATAGAATTGCCAAACGGAGAGAAAATAGAAGGCCCGGGTGATGATGGGTACAAGTAACTTGGGATCCTGGAGCTAGGCAAAATCCAGCAATGGTTGAGAAGCTCAGGACTCAAAGCAGAGACAGAGGGATTTTTAATTGCAGCACAAGACCAAAGTCTCCCCACCAGAAATTACCAAAAACATGTAATGAAAAGAAATATAACAAGTAACTGCAGAATATGTGGAGATGGACAAGAAGCAATAAATCATATTATCTCTGGCTGCCCAGTTCTGGTTAAGAAGGAATATATTCACATATATTCACAAGAAATGGAGACATGACCAAGTTGTTAAAGTTTTACATTAGAAACTTTGCCAGAAATGGGGATTTTTAGCTGAAGATACATGGTATGAACATCGAGTCGAAAGAGTCCTGGAGCCGCAGAATTTTAAGATTCTGTGGGACTTATTCAAACAAACAAGAAGCTAGAAAATAATTGACCAAACATAACAATAATAGACAGGGAAAAGCGAAGTTGCTTATTAATTGATCTACCATGTCCGTTTCGTTCCAGAATTGTGAAGAAAGAAGACGAAAAACAAAAAGAATTACAATCCTTTAAGATCTGAAATTGCAAGAATTTGGAATATGAAAACTGTAAAGGCTATGCCTATAATAATTGGTGCATTGGGAACTGTAAACAAAAATATGGACAAATGGTTGAAGGAGACTGGAATAGAATGTCCTTTAGAGAAAAAGTTTGCCTCTTAGGGTAGGAAAGATTATCAGGAGGTCTAAGCACTGGAAAGACTATTAAATGTTTAAGATTACATGCAGTAAACCGAATAAGACCAAATCTGAGTCAAATCAATAATAATGACGGTAACGACGATAGTGGTGATGATAGATAAAACTCGATTAACCATTTCCAGATGTAAATTATAGTTTCAACATAGTCCTTTCTTTTATAGGCGCAAGGCCCTAGAATTTGTGGGGAGGGAGAGAATAGTCGATCACATCAACCCCAGTCCTTGACTGGTACTTAATTTATCCACCCCGAAAAGATGAAAGGCAAAGCCGACCTCGGCAGAATTTGAACTCAGAACGTCAAGACAGACGAAATACTGCTAAGCATTTCGCCCGGCGTGTTAACGACTCTGCCAGCTCTCTAGCCCCCATTTTTCGCACAGTTTCCAATGTAGCACTTTCACTACCTGGTCGTATCATAGCACCACGTGTAGGCTGTAGAAGTAGAACAATATACTGGTCGAACATACTGTGTCTGGCTTTAGACGGCGAGTTGGCAGAATCGTTAACGCGCCGGGCAATATGCTTAGCGGCATTTCATCTGTCTTTACGATCTGAGTTCAAATTGCGCCGAGGTCGACTTTGCCTTTCATCCGTCCGGAGCCGATAAAATAATTACCAGTCGAGCACTGGGGTCGATGTAATCCCCTTAGCCCTTCCCCTCAAAACTGCTGGCCTTGTGTCAAAATTTGAAATCAATATTATCTCTGGCTGTTCTGCTTGAACCCTTAACACCCTTAACACCCCACTGTAAAGAAGAGTAGCACGAATAATAAGACACCAAATTAAGTACTTTGCACTCTTTCTGTTCCAAGTTCAAATACAGTCAGAGTCGAATTGACTTTCAAATCCTCCAGGGTCAATAACATTTAACATCAAGTCTATGTTCTGATTTTTAGATCTTTTTGCAATTGACTTTATCATTGATTGTTCTGATGTCATTAAAATAAGTACCAGTAATATACCTGGCCTTGAGCTAAAATTAGAAAACCGTATTAGCTACAGAATGTAAATCATTTTCTCTACGTTTTGTGTTTAATTTCAGCGTTGATATTTGGTAGCATCGCGGTTCTGTTTTCCTACGTGATCCATCATTTGAGCCCCAACATTCTTCACACAACTCTGATAATCTTGAACACTATCTCAGGACCAATCACCGGAATGTTCGTTCTTGGACTCTTCGTCCCATGGGCCAACACCAAAGTACGTGTCTACTCCACTCTCCAAGTTTTTTCAATGTTTTCAATGCGTTTTAACAATATAGAGGAACTGTCAAATATTACTGGAAAATCCTATTTTACAATTCATTTGCCTTTTTTTTTTTTTGTTTTCCTTTTTGAGCCTTTTTGATGTTATTTTAAGGAGACGACGTTTCCAAAGAAAACAAAATTTCTATGGCGGAGCAATTTAGTTTCTTAGTATTAATAACAGATGGTTGGACGAACAGACGGATGGGTGGATGGATGGATATAGTAAAATCAATAAAAAGATTGAAATGAACTTGCCGAGAGGAAAAGCGAATGTTTCGGACAGACTCGTTCTTTAGAAAAAAAAGTTTTAAGGAGAGAATTCAGCTTTTCCTTGACGCCAGAGGCTGCCTGAAACATTGGACTTTCCACTCGTCTCAGTAAATTCCTAGTAATTTCCTTTTAATGGTTTTGCTATATAATATACGTCTTGCCGGTGCAGAGCAACACCAGCCTCTTTGGAGCCAGTTTGATCACATATACACATACTCTGTGTGTGTGTGTGTGTGTGTGTGTGTGTGTGTAATATCAGTAGGTAGATAGGTAGGTACGTAGCAAGTTGCTCCAGAGTGGGAGCTGAGCATCAGGTTTCCAGAGAAGCAATCAACACTTCATGCAAGTGTCTTGGCCCTTAATTCCTCTCACTCTAAGGAAGTCGGTTTGCATGTAGGCCATGACTCCTGGATATATGATACATTAGCTGCCATAGTTTGTACTCCTGTTTGCATTTTAGTCTGCAGCTTCCTGGATAGTGTTTAAAGTACCCTACAGGTACGAAAACTTGCTTGTTGCAACCATATTATTCAGAGAAGGTTGCTATTAAGTGTATCTTTTCGAGAGTCCCACGTAAGAAAAGACGGTTTGTTGTCCGTCGTGAAGACTCGGGTGTATGACAAAGATACTTATCTGCCACTGGCTCAGTTCATCTCCCAGCATAACGAAGCCACAGACAAGCAACGTAAATGGCGATTTCAGTCTATAATTGCAGAATGTTTAATCAGTTTAATATTGGTTGAAAATATTCCGTTGAGCTACTGGAGATATGAAAGACATTTTTGGTGGTTGTCACACAAGATGGAGACCATCGTTATCGAATGTTCTCCATAAACGATACCTCAGTATCCCCTACACACACACACCTCTTCTATTCGTGATAAGACATTTCTAGACGTCTTCAACATTATCTCCTAATTGATCTCCTATTTAATTATATCTCCTATTTAATATGCCTTCCAAGCGAATTAAATAAGAGATGAAACTTATTCATTGACAATATTTCTTTTTCTGTTTTGTTTTTTCCCCCACCACAGGGCACTTTAGTTGGGTTTAGCGCGGCTGTTATCATGACCCTCTGGTTGGGAATCGGAAATTCTGTTACAAATAATAAACTCAGAGTGCATCATTTGCCTAACAACAGCACCAACGTCACTGAATGTACACCAATACCGCCGGTCGACCGGAGCTTATTTAAAAACAGGTCAGCTTTTTTCTTTTCTATTTATTGTTCTTGTCGCTGTTTCTATCCAGGTCACAGCTCTAAAGTGACACAGAAGTATTCGATAATTTTTAGCGCTCGGTCAGTTCTGATCTTGTAATCCTTTAGCAACACAATCAAACTTCTAAACATGATCTACAAAGCAATTTTCCCCCACTAACTAATAGACTGACACTCCAACATGTGGGGTTTTTCATGTCGGGTGCAATCTAGCAATGTCGCTAGGATGCACTTTTTCCTTCTCTGTCAAGTTTGTTATGTTCAATGATGTCCACAGTGAGAACGAGCGAAGTTGCTCCAATTGCCGTTCTTATCTTCAACGCTGAACTTGAGGGAATCATCAAGTT
>NC_042997.1:107662862-107807862 GCF_006345805.1 Octopus sinensis | reverse complement strand
TAATAATAATAATAATAATAATAATAATAATAATAATAATAGCAATAATAACAACAACAATAATTATATTGAAATAAAGCTCAGGTTCGGTCTTATTCCTGGTAGGATTTATGTGGGTAAGGGGTATCTACCAGTAACCTTAGGCATCCACAAGTTTTCAGCTGTCTTTCCAGTGCTTAGAACCCTCCTGGTAATCCTTGCAGTCCCTAAGAGGCAAACTTTCTATAGGAGTTCTATCGGGCATTCTATTTTAATCTCCTTCAGCCATTTGGCTATATCTTGGTCAATTATTATAGGCACGACCTTTACTGTTCTCATGCTCCAAATTATTTATTATTATTATATTATTATTATTATTATTATTATTATTATTATTATTATATTATTATTGTTGTTGTTGTTGTTGTTGTTGTTATTAGTATTATTATTATTATTATTATTATTATTATTATTATTATTATTATTATTGTTGTTGTTGTTGTTGTTGTTATTAGTATTATTATTATTATTATTATTATTATTAAGGCGGTGAGGTGGCAGAATCGTTAGCACGCTGGACGTAATGCTTAGCGGTATTTCGTCCATCGCTACGTTCTGAGTTCAAATTCTGCCGAGACCTACTTTGCCTTTCATCCTTTTGGGGTCGATTAATAAAGTACCAGTGAAACACTAGGGTCGATTTAATCGACTTATCCCCTCCCCTAAAATGGCTGCCCTTGTGGAAAAATGTGAAATTATTATTATTATTATGTGTTAAAAACTCACAACTTATTTTGCTGGGTATTATGGAAAGTGTCAGCTGTCCACAGCCAGCAGACTAAGGTGACACTTGTTTTACTGGTCATGCTTCAAGAACCCCGTGAAGAATTCTTGAAGTTCCAAGCAATGCTGATTTTTGTCAGTGTTCTACCTTCACACTTGCAACGATCTTTTTCAGCCATGATGGTAGTTGAGTGCTGATACTTCCAAGTGCACCAATTACTACTTTTGACATCAGTCTACTCTCTTCATTGACCACAACCTTCGTATTTCCCACTTTAAATCGTCATAGTTTATTTTTTCTTCTTCTTTGACATTGATTCTGTTGTCACCGAGACATGCCATGTCGATTATCACGCATGTTCTTTCTGTTTTATTCACCACAACAATGTCCCGTTTCCGATGTCTGGTTGGGTGATCGCACTGGATCATTGTATCCCATAAGATTTTGCAATTATTCTTGTTATTGTTGCTGTTGTTGTTGTTGTTGTTGTTGTTGTTGTTGTTGTTGTTGTTGTTGTTGTTGTTGTTGTTGTTGTTGTTGCTGCTGCTGCTGCTGCTGCTGCTGCTGCTGCTGCTGCTGCTGCTGCTGCTGCTGCTGCTGCTGCTGCTGCTGTTGTTGTTGTTGTTGTTGTT
This sequence comes from Octopus sinensis, assembly GCF_006345805.1. NCBI lineage: Eukaryota > Metazoa > Mollusca > Cephalopoda > Octopoda > Octopodidae > Octopus > Octopus sinensis. The sequence goes on along the minus strand of NC_042997.1, from coordinate 107,806,467 downwards.
GTTGTTGTTGTTGTTGTTGTTGTTGTTGTTGTTGTTGTTGTTGTTGTTAAGGCAGTGAGCTGCCTGAATCGTTAGCACGCCGGAGAAAATGCTTCACGGTACTTCGTTCGTCTTTACATTCTGAATTTAAATTCCGCCGAAGTCGACTTAGCCTTCCATCCTTTTGAGATCGATAAAACATGTACCAGTTGAACAAGAGTGTCAATGTAATCAACTTACAACCCTCCCCCGAAGTTTCTGGCCTTGTGCCAAAATTTGAAATCATTAATTTTTAAGACAATGACTTGGCAGAGTCGTTGACGCGTCGGACTCTTTCCGTTCTGAGTTCAACTTCCGCACAGATTAATTTTACCTTTCATCCTTTCGGGATCGACTCTGAATATTTCACCACCCTAGTTTTGTTACCATTTGGCACAGCATCTAGATTTTTAAGACAGTGAATTGATCGTAACTTTCTGTGGGGCGTTGCTAACAGACTTGTAAAATATCAACTTTCGTCACGAGTCGAAACTAGAATTCTCTACGAAAAATTTATTAGCACGCGTATCGCTCACGTGCTCCGCCTAAAATAATGAATGATTACATCAGAACGTGCACTCTTGGTGAAGACTAAATAGAATTGGACATCGTGTGGGTCTTTTTTAAAGACTATTAGCGTAGTAAGTGAAATTAAATAGCTGCAGTCAGTCATTGGAGGCTGATTTTAGAAATGGTTCACAGAGAACTTCCCGCCCACTACGAAAACCAGCACACATGTTTGAAATAAAACTGCGAAAAGCAGGAGATTTCTGTCATATTTCTGTTGTAATATGATGACAATAATATTTATATTTTTCGGGTTGATGAGGTGATGTGAGAAACAGAATGAATGTGAAAATAATTACGTTTCTATCGTTTCTTCATCTTATTGGAAATGTTTCTTTTACCACAGGTGGCACGACGTCTAAAAAGAAAAAATACACAATTTGGAAATACAAGAAAATACCAATTCCTCCGCGGAGTGCCTAGAGAGTAAGTAAATAACTTATTTCATACGAAAATAGTAATAAAAACAGAATCGTATAACAACGTGTGAAGAATGCAACTTGCGGTGTACGAGGCTGCGTTGAAAGCACTGTTGAGAAGTTGAACGTAATGTTTTTAACATCTAGGTAGATGTATAATGGTAAAAAGAAGATATATTTAAAATGGTTTCACTAAATTTTCAAAAGTGTATTTTAAACATTAGCACAGCCCCTCTCCTCCTCCTTCTGGTCTTGCTGAGCAAATCATACCATTGGTAGACTGACAACCTACCAACTGAAGTTGAAACAGCAATTCCCCAGAAATCAAATTCAGTAATCGTTAAGGATCCGAAGTTGTGGCGTTCATGGCTTTCCGGAAAACATCAAAATTATAATTCAATAAACTTCGGTATTGATCTATGGTTGGTATCACAATATCTGTAATAAACTTGGTCAATTAAACATCTCAGATTTCGTTGTCGAATCGATCAGTTCTAATGGAAGGGAGAGAAATATAGGATGTGACAGTTTATAATCGGGAAAATTTTATAGTAACGATCTTCTATGTGATCACACAATATACTAGAAACAGAAGACAAAGATACCTCAGATCACTCTGACACATACACACACACACACACACACACACACACCACACACACACACACACACACACACACACACACACACACACACACACACACACACACACACACGAAGAAAGGCTGAGGACGCTCGACCTTTGTTCTCTTGAAAAACGCCGCCGCCGTGGTGATCTCATTCTCGCCCACAACATCATAAGCGGGAAGTGTAACCTCTCGAAAGAGCTGTTCTTCACTCCTGCTCCGGAGCGTCGGCTGCGGGGTCATTCCGAAAAGCTCTACCTGCGACGATTTCATCTCAATCGAAGGAGAGGAGCTTTCTCCGTCCGGGTTGCGGATCCGTGGAACAAGCTGCCAGACGAGATGGTGAAGATGCCGACGACCGCTTTGTTCAAAGCCTTCCTGGACCTCAAGTGGCCTGAACTCTTTACATGAACACCACCCTGTACTTAACTCCATGTCCCCCTACATGGCCTTGCTATTTGCTTTTGAGCCAAATTAACTAACTAACTAACTAACTAACTAACACACACACACACACTTACACCGCTACCTAAGAAGAAGAAAAAACATTGAATAATACGGTCCTGTGTCCCCTTCACATCAGAAAAAAGACAGGATGATCATGGCTGGAATGGAGGTCTACCTCATCAGGGTTAACCTGGAGCTAGACAAAAACAACTTAACCTGTAAATACCGTAAGAAATTTTGCTACTCCTTTATCTTTGACACTCCAGATGTCGTAATTCCTTCAACTGTCGTCTGCATAAGCGAGTTGCGCTGTTGTCAGGATAACATTGGAGATGATTGAAGTGTCGAGGAGACGGGGCTAAGCTGCAGGCAAAGCAGACGATTGCCTGAGGCCCCGAAAGTTGGTGACATCAAGCAAACACTTAACAACAGAGACAAAACTTCTTTATCCAACTAAAAACATAAAAACAATAAAGCGAGAAAAGGAGGTCAATTCAAGAACAGGGAAAAATAGAAAGCAACAGTGGATAGGTGGAAGTAGACAGGAAAGTCGTGCGGTCTTATGACCTGTCACATGATTTTCATGAAACATTTTAAGTTTTCCTATGACATAAGGGGCCGTAAAAGCTATAGATTTCTTGTTGGCAATTTAATTATAATTTGGTGGTGGTGGTGGTGGTGGTGGTGTGGTGTGGTGGTGGTGGTGGTGGTGGTGGTGGAGAATGCATTGTTATGATGGTATAAAGTGGGATGGTGGTTGAAGGGACGCACATTGCAGGGTTGAGAATAGGGAGCACCCATCGTAGTGCTGAGAAAAGGGATTACATATAATAGCGCTGAGAGACAGCGCGTATTGTAGGACTTCACGATGGTGTTGAATATCTTGGTGTCATCCCTGATTAAAGAGAATTTTGCTTTGGCGAATAATCTCTTGTTCGTAGAAATATCGCCAAGATTTTGTCTCTTTTCAAGAATTTCTAACTTTAGAAAACAAGCAAACTACAATTAGAAGACATTGCTTTACATTATTTACATTTGACGGATATTTGTCCTCATCTCTTAAATATAGAACTGGACATTGTTTTCCTTATGTGTTTAATGGTTGAAGATAAATGACATTCTTCTTTATTTTTCTCTTGGATAGTTGCTAATGTTTTGTCTGTATTTATTCTCTAATTTGTTTTTACAGAACGTCTGGCGGATTTTTGAATACTGGATTTCTATTCTAAATTCCTACATAAAAACCAATGACAGAATAAAAGTGAATTCCGAGGGAAATATTTGATAGAAACTAACAGTTGTAATACTCGTTGAATTATAATTTGGAATAAGTGAGATCTTAAAGCCCAATAACTTTCTTAAAGTTAATCATTGATGAATGAATTATAAGGAAGAGAAAACAAAAGAGAAACTGCTTTGTATAATAAAACAACAAACTACATCAGTCGTTTGTCTTTATTTCTGACGTTGATTAAAGACTTCCTTTTTGTCTTTCGTGTATAAATACTGGCATGGAAAGTAAAGAAGGCGTCTTGCTTTGGCTGTAGATATGGAAATGTACAGAGGGGGATTAGTGGAAACTTGACTATTGTCTCTAGTCTCAATAGTAGATTAAAAGTTTTCCATCGCAACAATTGACTGTGTTCTATCTTTAATCATTAGACCCCCAATTCCTGAGTTCAGCTAACTATGGTATGAGATTGACCATCAAGTTATTAGAATTAAGTTTCGAAAAATTGATAAATAATACTTGGTGCCAATGGCCTTATTTAGCCTAAGGCCTTGCTCGGCGTCAATGGCCTTAGTCGGTGTCTGTAGTCTTTAATAATACCAACGGCCTTCGGTCAGTCATTGGTACTGCATACCAATGGCTTCACTCAACGACTAGGATCTTACCCGAGGTTTAAGGCCTTACTCAGTACCAATGGCCTTACTCGGAGTCTTAGGCTTTACTCAGTATCTATGGCCACAACATTTAGATATTCCAAGATTTAACACTCAAATATCCCAAGTCTTATTACATCTACAACTCAACACTCAGATCACAACTGTACCAAAGGAAAAGCGTTTCCTTAGCTTACATTTCGGGGTTTAAATCAATTCTCGCTAATCAGATTAAGAGATTAAGAGAGCGACAACAAACCATGTCACGATTGAACCTTGGACCCAGATTCTTGCCCGCTTGTGTCCACTTAGTGACTGTATCCAGATATATATATATATACTAGCAGCATAGCCCGGCGTTACTCGGGCTTGTTTTTTAGTTGCGCTTTAGTTATGAATAAATATGGACGACCGTAATGTCTTACAATTACCATTGCATCTTGAGTCTTTTCGTGCATATATTGAGGGCTACCTGTGAAGGTAGAAGGAAGAATGCATACTTTTCCCAGACTTTTATGGTCAGCATCGTTATCCATTCCATCACGTAGGTGTATATAACTGTCGCAGCTCAGATTCCATTTTTGCACACATCAGTAGCATTTTGGTTAAAGAAGTCTTGGCAGCGGTGGAAGTAATTGAAACGGTTATCTCTTATCATAAATCGGAATGCGTAGAATTCCTTACACGAAACGGTTTTTGTAGAGGAATTCCAATGTGGAATACCGATATGGTATCCATCCTCTACGTAAACGTAAGCCAGGGAATATTGTAGTGGATCGTATGATCTGCTTAACTCATTAATGCGCTGAAGTCCACGCTCTCGATATTTAATAACGATGTCACGTTTGTTAACCTCCTCCCCAGATAGAAGTATCGCGACCTCATTGAAAGAAGGAGAATCCGTGTTCACCGGATGGCCGCTTATCAGCATCAATGACAACGCTGAAATTTTCCATAGGAGCCGATTCCAAAGCGTATTTAAAGCTCTAAACGTAGCTGTTGTGCCTGTGTAGCATTTCCTGCAGTTCAAGAAGAAGCCCCATTCTAGCTTGCAGTTTAATTGAGTATTTGTCGTTTTCATCTGTGAAGGCAAATACATTTCGCCTTGCTGCCAGTTGAAAGCTGTCTGAAATAAAGTATACCTGGAGAAATTGCGGTGGATTATTATCAACAGGCTGCAGAGAGCCGATAAAATGATGCACCTGACCATGAACTTTAAAAGTTGTCATAAATTCCCTCTCATCAAATTTATAACTGGATCCAAATGAGGTCATCTGGAAGGCGCAATTGTAATGTCGGATATCTTTAAGGAAGGCCCTTGAGAGAGAATGGGTACCTGTAAAAAGTTTAAGTGATTGTGGTGGGTCCCTAGGTGTAGAGAGTTTTACCTTTCCATTTGAACAGCACAATCCCGCTGGTTCACCTACCCATTTTTTAGCATTGCAAAATTGACAAGTTTTAGACATGCTGCCAATCTGATTGTCAGGGTGGTCTGCATAAATCATTAGTAGGAATATAATTGAAAGCCTTCAATGACCATCGTGATTTTACTGCTCTCGAAATACCTTGCCTATTGGCCCTGTACTGAGAAACACTCCCTAGTCGATTGGATCTGTTATCTGCTGTCTCTGCAACTCTGGCAAATGTCGCAGAGGCAGCGTTTCTACTCAGACGTAGTTCACGTTGAGCCATCGTTCTCTGCAGTTCTTGCAGCTCGTGTAGCTGCAGCATTTTCGGTCTAAACGAAGTCTACACCGATTATTTTTGTCTGCAGCTTATACATCTGCATTAATCGTTGCATTTCCTTCGTTCTGATGTCGAACATTTTCGTTATTCAGCGCAGCCTGTGGGAATGTAGTTGCTGAGGCATTACTGCTGCCTTGAATCGAAGTCTTGTCATCATTTTCAGTTGAATGAGAAGATGCAATGGGAACATTATCTCCCTCCCGTCGATTCAAGCAACGCTCATCTATGGACATAACAGCCACATGAATCGAACTCCCCGCAATTTCAGACTCTCTACTACTCAACGACGCTGAATGAAGCCTCCTTCCTTTCATCATCTGTTTTCGGGTCGATTGTATTATAGCCTTCTTTTTTTAGGCATTGTCGTGTGAAGCACATTTAGGCAAAATGATGTGGCAAAAAGTATATCTTAAATGCGAAGAAATTTCAAAAAGTAAAACGTAAAAAGAGGTGGGTTTTTAATTCCTACTACGTCAACATGCACCACAATTTTTTTTTATTTTACATGTTTCCGTTAGTTATCACCAATAAATTCATTTAATAGTTACTGAACAATAATTAAGAAAGAATGTCTCAGTTCGAAATCCATAAAAGAAGGTAAACAGTTCTTGTATAGTAGCAAAGATAAGTTTTTGACAGCTGTAGTTAAGTTGGTATTTTTTAAAATATTTAGGAAAAAACTTACAATGTATAACGCTCATAGCAGCTCTAATCTGTTGCAGCATACAAAGGCAGTGCAATCCAAATGACTAAGCAAAATGTTCTGTCTTACGCTAATGCAATTAGTTTTTCTCACAAAAAATCGATTGAAATCGCTAAATTCTACTCAACGCTGAAGCAGTTGACGACCTTGAAAATTAGTGCATTCACGCAGCGAACATTACTCCTCTGCATTGGATCAGCTGATCCGTCGTTCGCTCAAAACCAATGACATCACAAAAAAATTCATTTCGACCCTTTAGAATTGGAATTTTTGAAAAGTAAAAATTTTGCATTATGTAGCTTGTTATTCTCTTCAAGTGAACATTTTTCTGGTTGAAATACACCGAAAAATAGCGACACAGCAGTCAAAAAATCGTAAACATTAGAGGTTTTCGTAGAAAAAAAAGCACATATTTATGTACATAATTTTTGGTCTTAACATGGTCCAATTTGAATTTTGTCTTCTACGGAATGAAGAGCAAGCTTTCTTCTATCATACTCTCAATTTTGGTCAACTTGCGCCGCAGGGTCTCGGAGGAGATAGTGTTAGTTGAAGGCTACCAAAAACCTGCCCCCCTCCCCACACACACACAGACAACTTCAGCTTTATATATATAGATATAAGATATATATATATATATATATACATATATATATATATATATATATATATATATATCTACATATTATATATATATATATATTATATATATATATATATAATATTATATATATATATATATATATATTATATATATATATATAATATATATATATATATAATTATTAAATTAAATTTAGAGTAAAAATTGATATTTATCAATTAGAACCAGTGGTCTAGCATATTAAAGAAAGAATCCGAAGATCAAAATATTTATATATACCAATTAAGGACTGCACACGAAAGGTGGACAGTCAACATGCTAGATATAGACGTCAAATCGCCATTCTTCACAAAAAGTTTATGTTCTCAGATCAAACTTAGCAAAACCAAAGCAATAAACAAGTGAAAAATATACGAAATAAATATTTACCCATGTACTAAATTTAGTTTCAGCTGTTATTTTCCGCAAGGAAAAGTGCAGCATCATCAGCATGGTCCCATATAAAATGTAATTTGCTGGACTAAATGCCAACACGACACCAAAATATCACGTGCATGGAGTACGGCCTATTACATTTGAAATATATATTTCAAATGCCTCTACTTTTGGCGCGGTGTGACCCGGGAAAACTAGCCTGCAGCTAATAGTTAGCAGCAGTTAATTTATCGGTTAGAGAACAAATATTTATAAAATTAAATTTAGGGTAAAAATGATTGCTTTGGTTTTGCTGAGTTTGATCTGAGAACATAAACTTTTTGTGGAGAATGGCGATTTGACGTCTATATCTAGCATGTTGACTGTCCACTTTTCGTGTGCAGTCCTTAATTGGTATATATAAATATTTTAATCTTCGGATTCTTTCTTTAATATGCTAGACCACTGGTTCTAATTGATAAATATCAATTTTTACCCTAAATTTAATTTTATAAATATTTGTTCTCTAACCGATAAATTAACTGCTGCTAACTATTAGCTGCAGGCTAGTTTTCTCGGGTCTCACCGCGCCAAAAGTAGAGGCATTTGAAATATATATTTCAAATGTAATAGGCCGTACTCCATGCACGTGATATTTTGGTGTCGTGTTGGCATTTAGTCCAGCAAATTACATTTTATATGGGACCATGCTGATGATGCTGCACTTTTCCTTGCGGAAAATAACAGCTGAAACTAAATTTAGTACATGGGTAAATATTTATTTCGTATATTTTTCACTTGTTTATTGCTTTGGTTTTGCTGAGTTTGATCTGAGAACATAAACTTTTTGTGGAGATGGCGATTTGACGTCTATATCTAGCATGTTGACTGTCCACTTTTCGTGTGCAGTCCTTAATTGGTTATATATATATATATATATAATATATATATATATATATATATATATTATATATATATATATCTATATATATATATATATATATATATATATATGTAGGTCCCGGGTTGATTCGGGGTTAACCACAGTAAATAAGGTACTCAATACATAGCAGAGTAAAATTAATTTATTATATAGAAGGAGCTTCTACAGGACTAGAACTGTTTCATTCAAGAGAAATCTTCAGGAAGCTAGTTAACAAGAATTGTATTGCCATTTATACATTTAGGCAGGTTGGTGGGGGACTTTTTGGGGGTAGGCATAGCGCAAAATATCATACTTGGGCGATTTGACATCTATATCTAGCATGTTGACTGTCCACTTTTCGTGTGCAGTCCTTAATTGGTATATATATATAATATATATGTAGGTCCCGGGTTGATTCGGGGTTAACCACAGTAAATAAGGTACTCAATACATAGCAGAGTAAAATTAATTTATTATATAGAAGGAGCTTCTACAGGACTAGAACTGTTTCATTCAAGAGAAATCTTCAGGAAGCTAGTTAACAAGAATTGTATTGCCATTTATACATTTAGGCAGGTTGGTGGGGGACTTTTTGGGGGTAGGCATAGCGCAAAATATCATACTTGGGGGAGTGGTCAAGGAGTCAGTGTTAAATTAGATAGAAGAATAAATAAAAAAATTAAAAAATATATATATAAAAAAAATATATATAAAAAAAGGGAATAGAGTTTTAGGTAAATAAGGAGATTCTCACTTATACCTATGCACATATGTATACATATATACACACACATACAAACATATATACATATACATACACACATACATACACACACACATATATACATATATATACACTTACACATACATATACATATCTACACATACACATATATGTATACATACACACACTCACATGCATACACGTATACACACATGTATATATACACACACGACCACACATACATATACACACAGAAAAATATATATACACATACACACACATACTCACATACACGCATACACACACATATCCACACACACACATGCACACACAGCACACTAGTCCCTATATACACATATATACACATACACACATATATACACACACATACATATACATACATATATATATATATATATATATATATATATATATATATATACATATGTGTACCTATGCATACCTACACATACACACATATATATACACATACAAATACAGACCCATTCCCTAATTTTAATTTTATTATCTTCATTTATTACTTTTGTTATCTTTGACCGCTGGTCACAAACATCTTGGCTATGACAGCCAGTCCATTTATCTGTCTACTGGAAAACAAGCACTCATTCACTCACGCACACTCTTTAGCACGTACACTCACTCATTCGTACACTCATACACATACACGCACGCACGCGTTATATTCATACATACATACATCTACATACATTCACGTATATACACATACGTACGCGTACCTACAGATTCATGTCTACACTCTTAGAAGGCTAGTCTATACATATACACCAATAAATATAAATACACACACATACATATACACCTACATACAAATACATACATGTATATATATATATATATATATATTCACATATATATACACATATATATATACATATATATATATATATACACACATATACACATATATACATATATATATACACACATACACATACATACATATACACACATACACATACATACGTATACATACATACATCCATACATCCATACATACATACATTTATACACATACACACACCCACACGTATACATATACATACATATATATACGCGCATGCATACACATACAAATACATACACATACGCATATACATATACATACATATACACACACATATATATTATATATATATATATATATAAATATACATACACACACATACATATACATACATACATATACAAATATACGCACACACATACATACATACTCATATACACATACACGCACATACACATGTACATGCGTACCCATACACACACACACGCGCGCGCATCCATATATACACATAAGTACACACATGCGTAAAAGTATACATATATCTATGCTTACACATACACACACACACGCGCGCCTCCTTATATTCATACTTACATGCATACTCAAAAAATAAGTAAATAGTAAAATATATATACGCGCAGTTATTCATACATGCATACTCAAAAATAAATAATAAATATTAAGTATATGTACGTGCAGTTACCTATTATATAGACGGATACATACATATAAACTTACACATATATATAATATATATATATATATATATATATATATATATATATATATTATATATATATATATATATATATATACATATATACACATATATATACATATACATATATATATATATATATATACACACACACACATACACATATATATATATACATTTTTTTATATATATATATTTTTTTTTTTTAATTTATTCTTCTATCTAATTTAACACTGACTCCTTGACCACTCCCCCAAGTATGATATTTTGCGCTATGCCTACCCCCAAAAGTCCCCCACCAACACCCCTTTAAACCTGCCTAAATGTATAAATGGCAATACAATTCTTGTTAACTAGCTTCCTGAAGATTTCTCTTGAATGAAACAGTTCTAGTCCTATATATATATATATATATATATTATATATATATATATATATATATATATATATATATATATATATATATATAGTATATATATATATATACACCTCCACAAACAAACTTTACGATTTTTCAAATATGTTGTTTGTATCATATTTTAACTTTGAAGGGCAATTTCATGACAGTTTATTTTGGAGAAAACTATGTTCACTTACGGTAAAAAGTGTGAAAAGTTTTTATCTGCTCAGTATCGACCTCTATCAGACTTCTAGACACTTTTTTTGGCGCCTTAACATTCCTCAGTAAGAGAAACCGAGAAAAGTGGTAGTAATGAGTATATATATACACTCTGTATGTGTGTGTGCGTGTAAATATAAATATATATATATATATACTCTGTATGTGTGTGTGCGTGTAAATCTCTTATGATGAAAGGCAGATTTTCTCTGCCTGTTCCCATATTTCTTTTTAATACAATTCTACAATATAGAATTTCTTCAATTAGAATTTACCTATGATTTTTCCAAGTAGATTCGATTGGTTCATGGCATGTAAAGTTTTTTTAATTTGACCCCCAATTAAGCAAAAATTCGAGAAAATTCAATATTTTACGATTTCCCTCTCTCATTTCAAGTGGTTTACTCCTGCTATTACCACGACACTTTCTCCTACTTTCTCTTTGCAAGTGTGAAACTATTAAAGTGAAAGTATTTATATAACAGGGATGAGCCATTAATACTGGTCATCCTTTTTGCTAGAGGAAGATCCGATATGGTCTTATATGCTACACCACTGGTTTCAATTCATATTAATCAAATTAATATTCAATTTTTCACCTTTATTATGTGTGTGTGTGTGTGTGTGTGTGTGTGTGTGTGTGTGTGTGTGTATTAGCAATTCGTATAAAATTGCATCAAAGACTTGAACTTGAATAAGTGGTTTCACATAAATGGGGATAAATTAAAAATGTTTGTTGTTATTATTATTACTGTTTGACTATTGTAATCACGTTTGTTGGTTCCTCGTCAGGGAAACGTTGTTGTGTTGCATTTGTTAAATAATTGTAAACCGTAACCCTCCCCCTTCCGGAGAAGGGGCTTTGGTTATTGTTTAAAAATTGAATTGTGTCCCTGTTTGGGGAAATTGACAATATTTTCACCGTCTTTACGGAAGCATTTTTGTTAAAATGCCTTCGATAGAAGAAAGTCCAAAAATGAATTTCGCTGCAGCCGTACACTTCTATACAAGAGGGAGGACAAGATCCAATTGATCGAAATTGCAAGAGACGGGCCTACAATTCCAGTCTGTTATATATTTTGAGTATTGTTATCACTAGCGATATCAAGATATAACTTTGTATTTTGTATTTTATGTATAGATGTATATATATAGATTTACATGTAATATGTACACATATATATATACACATATATATACATGCATAATATATCTACCCATACACACATACGCACACACACACACACACATGCATAGGGGCAGGTGTGGCTGTGTGGTAACAAACTACGTTCGAAGATACTGTACTTGATATGGGCGGTAGTACCTTGCCGGTCTATGGCCTACCTTCAACAAACCGGGAAGGCACAAACACTCTGTCTTCACATTTGCTGCGTGAGACATGTTTTAATGTTGACGAGCTTGCCGAGTACATAGCCGACAATGAGCCAAAGCTCCTTCCAGAACAGAAGTTCGCTTACAACTCCGTTGTTAATTCAGTTCGGGCCAAAGCTGAGGGGATTTTTTTCCTGGACGCTCCTGGGGGCACTGGGAAAACTTTTGTCAACTAATTAATATTGGCTAAGATTAGGCGAACACAAAGCATTGCCCTAGCTGTAGCATCATCTGGAATTGCGGCTACTTTCTTGCCAGGCGGCAGGACAGCTCACTCCACTTTCAAGCTCCCGCTTGATTTAGCGAAGACTGAGACACCAACTTGCAACATCAGTAACAGCTCCGATCAGGCAGAAGTTTTCAGACGATGCAAGCTTATCATTTGGGATGAATGCACGATGGCCCACAGAGGTGCTCTTGAGGCACTAGATAGATCTCTCAGAGACATCAAACACTCTTCAGCTCCCATGGGAGGCATAACACTTCTTTTTTAAGGGACTTCCGACAAACACTTCCCGTTATTCCCAAAGGGACTACAGCTGATGCAGTAAGTGCGTGTCTTAAGTCATCCACATTGTGGTCACTGGTGAAGACTCTCAAACTTCACACCAATATGCGTGCTCATATGCGACGTGATATCACATCAGCAGCATTTTCTCACACCCTCCTTGCACTTGGCGAAGGCAAAATACCAGGGGATGAAAGTGGTAATATTGCCATCGATTCCATTTGTACCATTGTTAAAACGTCTTCTGATCTCAGAGATGCAGTGTTCCCAGATCTACAAGCTAATTATCAGAATATGGATTGGATTGGCCAAAGAGCTATTCTGGCCCCGAGGAATAAAACTGTTCACCATATTAATGATGAAATGCTAAAACTCATTCCTGGGGATGTCTATGTATATAAGTCTATCGATACAACTCCTGACCCAGAGGACGTCATCAACTATCCAATAGAGGTACTCAATTCCTTTGAGCCCATGGACCACCACCACACATTCTCAAACTTAAAATTGGTGCCCCTATAATGCTCATTAGAAATTTGCTTCCCCCAAAACAATGCACTGGCACACGTTTGATCGTTAAGTCCTTATCTCCCAATCTGATTGAGGCCACCATTATCACAGGGTGCGGTCGAGGCAACGTTGTGCTCATACCTAGGATGCATCTTTTCCCATCAAGAGCAGACCTACCTTTCATATTTCGGAGGTCCCGGTTCCCAGTAAGGCCATGTTTCGCAATGTCAATTAACAAAGCGCAGGGTCAAACACTGTCTGTGGCGGGAATACATTTGGGAGAGCCATGTTTCTCTCATGGTCAGCTTTATGTTGCCTGCTCGCGTGTCGGCAGCAACAGTGATGCTTTCGCATTCGTTCCACAACGAAAAACAAAAAACATTGTGTACAAGGAGGTTTTATAGGATTACTACGTTTCATCATTTTCGAACACGTTAGTATTTCACTTACATACGACTCTCTTTTATGATGGCATTTACATTTTTAGGCGTTTCATGACATTAATTCACACTTAACCAACACCTGTCCTTCGCTCACCTCTATTTCTATCCATTCATCATCAAACCACCAGCCTCATCTTCTATATCCAACGTACATGACACATCTACCCCTACATCTACACTCTCAATGTTAAAGTTTACATAAGCGACAACACGATCGCAACATACACTTTGGAAACTAAGCAACAGATCATTTTATACAACAACAAATTTAATCATAACGCCCATCAATGAAAACATCTCCACCACTGTGTTGTGATTCATCTATTCAGCACCACTACAGTCTTGCCGGTCTGGCATATGGTGAGTAGATGCTATTGTTCTATATTTTATAAATTACCCATATTTACTTACCCATGCTTCATTCCCTTCTTGCCTATATAGGGCATCCATTCTCTTTTAACACAGCATGAAGTTTTGTAACAGCACATCCGTTGCCGTTCGTGGAAAACGAAGAGACCCTATTCACCTGCGAACGTTTTACACCGCCTTCCACGACTATCAAATTCTTACAATTATGAGAACAATTACATCGCTCTTTTCAAGGCAACCTCGCATTCAATTCTTACACCATTCTACGAGGGGGTAGGAACCCCTTTACACGGCTTTCTATACACTTACAAATACATTCATTCGCCGTAAACTTATATCAATATTTGCCTGAATAATCATCATAATTCAGTGCAATCATTAACAGTACTTTCAAGCAATTCAGCCCCGAGCATCGCCGGGCAATTCTGCTAGTATATATATATATATATATGTATGTATATGTGTGTGTGTGTATACTCTGTGTGTGGGGGGGTCCGTGTGTGCGTATGCCTACGTGTGTGTGTGTGCGTGTGTGTATGCCTACGTGTGTGTGTGTGCGTGTGTGTGTGTGTGTGTGTGTGTGTGTGTGTGTGTGTGTGTGTGTGTGTGTGTGTGTGTGTGTGTGTGTGTGTGTGTGTGTAGGATCTTTAAAATTTTTTTTATTTTCCAACCAGCAGAGTTGTTTCAGATTTTTTCCATTCTGGCGCAGTTTAGCTGATGACGAAAATCACATTCATTTTGTCTTGAAATTAATAATTAAAAGTTACAAAACTTTAAAGTTATATAATTTTAGTTTATCGGAAGCCTTCATTGCCCACATAACAGAAATCACAATAGTATGCTCTATTGGAATAGCATACGAGGTGTGTGATTCTATTTTTGTATTCTTCTCAACTAACGAGGGTCCGCTTTTGTGGGGAGGAGTTAGAAACTGCGGTGGTTGAGTACGCCATATTTACTCAAGGTATGTGCAGAGCATCATCTCTGCGACCCATTTAAAACTGGTGAATCTAGCAGAATTGCCAAAATGACAGCAAACTGTGGTGGCCAAATTTCGTAAGATGAAGACAATTCTTTATGGTCGGACTCACCGGAAACCGTTATATAACAATGAATCAAACTTCACTAAAAACAAGAAACATAATATGAAGCCCTCGTAACATGTCCTCTCCAAACATTTCAGAGAAGATCTTCAGTTACTGTCTTTGCTAAAACATTAAATAGTTACTTTACCGCCAACATTAATATTTGTTCGACTTTAAGATAGTCAATCATTTTCTCACAAGTTCCAGTGGATGTAAAAATCATTCTTGGTGAAGCTGGCCTTTCACAGAATAATGGTAACTGAGTCCCAATACATTTCTCAGCTGTTTCAATAGCATCAGATCTAGAATCGGAGATGACACCCCTCTCCGATTCTTCATGAAGCGTGAAATACACTATCCTTCAGGGTTTTTCCTGTTTTCCTTCCTTAGAAGTTGGTTTGTAAGATCTCTGCCCTCAAGAGCAACGTATGTCATAATGACCACACTATCCCATTCTTTCTGTTGGCATACCTTGTCAAATCCTGAAATTTTCTTTGGTGAATCACTTCCCTTTGTAACATTCGTACGGTGGTAGATTTACATGCTTCCCACAATTTATGTTGATTCACAATTTCACATGACTCAATCCGGTGGTCGGACGACCATTTCTGCCAGCATGAAGAAATTTTGGCCAGTGAATTGAAGAAAACCTCCAGAAATAAATTACCTTTTACAAGTACAACTTTGTTTGGGAATCTACGTTAATAAACACTGAAGCGAGGCGTTACCGGATATAATGGTAGCAAACATTATCCAAACCCAGCACAGCACTCCGACGTCACGACTCCGCCAGCTTCGATAGCAAATAATTGGAAGAATTCAATCAGTGCACTGGAAATATATTTTAAGACAGTTGCTGTAGATGAGAGTAAGAAACGGGTGGTTCTAGGATATGTCGGGAGGAAGATCTTCGTGATAATATTTTCTAAGAAGAATATGTTCCGACCTATTTCACCCCATGATTAAGAAAGACCCAACTTTTTTCCCGGTGTTATTAACGTTATTACATTGATCGCTATACTAATAACGACCTCACATTGTTCGCAATATCTCAGACGATCTTGCATTGGGTTTGTCTGCGTATGTGTACGTTTATTCTTAACTGAATATTTTATATTATGAGCGTGACTGCAGAATACCATGTCATGAAGTTTCTATTCCTTGATACAAGTTAGATATTAATTAACACCGACATAATGACAACATTGAACATTAACTACACTATAAATACACCGATATTTTGAGCTACCCCTCTTCTCCTCACTTCATTCATTCTCTTCCTTTTCCCTCAACTTTCTCATATTCTTTCCCGCCCTCTCCTCCTTTTTCTTCCTTATGCGCTCTCTCCTTTTTTCGCTCCGCAGATCCTCACTTCTAGTCCTACTATCCCACTCGCCCACTTCCCTTTTACTATAAGCCTGTAATGTAAACAGACGTGGATTCTGTATCGTTTCAATTTTATGCTTTTCTTACATTTCTTATTTCTTTTCCTTCTCTTTGATAAAGAATATAATCTGAAACGTACATATTTGAACACAACTTTTTCTTATACAGAATAGTATGAACTAAGAAATTCTCAAAATTCCTTATCTACTGACTAACATTAAAGCTCATTGATCTCACCCATCACTCCTTTTTACACCCGCACTCGCTGCTGCTGCTTTTGCCACATCCTCTTGCAATTGGTAACAACCGACCATAACAACAGATACTTTCATAAATGCGTTTCGCCACAACGCTGGAATCGCTTGATAATAACAACACATTCCTCAGAACTCCATACATGCTTTCGTCTATTTGAAATGTGGATTTTCTCGGAATATCATAAGATCATTAAACAACCTCTTCGTTTTCATTCTCTGACACCCACCTTAAGCTCCTTACCTGCATCGTTCAAAGATTTTAAAATTATATATATATATATATATATATATATATATATATATATATATATATATATATATATATATATATATATAACTTTGGTGAGTGGATTTGGTAGACGGAAACTGAAAGAAGTCCGTCGTGTGTGTGTGTATGTGTGTGTGTGTGTGTGAGCGCGCGCGCGTTCGTTCGTGCGTGCGTGCATGTGTGTGTGTCTGCGTTTATCCCTCACAGCCTCTTGAAAACCAGTGTTGATATTTTTAAGTTCCCGTAACTTAGCAGTTCGGCAAAAGAGCCTAACAGAGTAAATACCAAGCTTAAAAAGTAAAAAAAGTACTGAGATCGATTTGATTTATATTTTCTTGCTTAATAGAACTTTGGTATTTGCCATGTTAACTTTAAGACTCTTCGATTCCAAGTTTTGCTTCCACACCTGGAATTTCTTTTCTGTTACAGATTCCGCGATGAGAATGAGGCTCTCACCATATGGTAGTTCCCTGGTGCTCGTGGTCTTAAATTCCTGTTATGGTCTACAGTACAATGATGAATGGGAGGAGAACTGAGCTCTGGTGAACGCCCACCTGCACATT
Organism: Octopus sinensis; assembly: GCF_006345805.1. NCBI lineage: Eukaryota > Metazoa > Mollusca > Cephalopoda > Octopoda > Octopodidae > Octopus > Octopus sinensis. Next base: position 107,788,446 of record NC_042997.1, on the reverse strand, counting down.
ATTATGTTCGTCTCTGTACTCATGGTTAACTCTTACTGACAGCTGCCTTGTTCATGGCTTGTTCTGCTTTCACATGCCATTCATCTATCTCTCAGCGTCCTCAGAGATCACCATATTACAGAGTAAGGGACTTTATCAAAGGCTTTCTCCAAATCAATGGATGCCAATGGTTTAATCTTGGCTAAATATTTTTCCTGCAATTATCTCACCAGAAAGATAGCATCAGTAGCACTCCTTCCAGACACATAATCAAACTGCATCTCATCAAATTTCTTTTTACTCTGCTATAATCTTCCTAACCTGGCCCTCTGTAGTTACCGCTATCTAAAACATCTTTACGCTTGTAACAGCTGACTGATGCTTTTAAAGCAGTTATTGCGATGACACCGACCTATATAACCTGATTAAGTATACAGCTGGCTAGGCTATAACCTATCTCTGCCAAATATTTTAAGCATCTCAGCTGTGATTCCTGATGGACCAGGGGCTTTCCCTGCATTCATATCTTCCATCACCGTGTCAAGCACACAACTGATAGCTGGCATCCTCTGTTGGGGAGACTCTCTCTCTCTCCCATGCATTCTCTACGTTTATTAACCTTTCCTAATAGCACTCCCGTGCTTCTTTCTTTTCAGGGTCACTAAGGCCACTCTCCATCCGTATACACTTCTCTCCCACATCTTGATTCTCTTAAACACTATTATGCAATCCATCACGCCTATCGCCTCTCATCCTCAAGTTGTAAAACAATGGCGAACTTTTTTCTTTCTGCCCTTACTAAATAGACCTGTCGTCTGCCTACTAGATATAGTTCTCTGCTGCCCCCATTTTCCTTCCCTCTTTACCTCACTATTCCACCACCATGTCACCTTCAGTTTCACGAAATTTTTGCCCCAGCCACAAATTTGTCACTCTTAAGTAGGTTGTCCCGTAAAAGTTTCCAGTTGTCCTCAATCTTTATCTTCTCGTCAAATGCTTCAATTAGAATGCCTCTAAATCTCCAATCATTCGAATGATCCTTAAGCTTACATAGCCTTCTTTCCCAGTCTGGTTTGCATCTCAGAGTCCTTCTATCCCTAAATCTGGAGTCACTAACCACTTATCTCATTAGGGACTTGGCATCCACTACTATCTCTTCTTTCTTGTGAGAATGTTGTCAATCTGGCTCTTCTGTGGCCACCATATTGATAGATAACTAGCATGTTTCCTGAGGATATTGTGGCAGCTCAACAAACCATTTGCATCACAAAACCCCAGCAACCTTGCTCTCTCCGCATTTCTAGAACCAAAGCCGTAACTAGCATGCACGCCATGAAATCTGTTGGAATGTTGTTCAATATGTCTGTTGAAGTCAACAGTCACTGCTATTCCTCATCGAGGTGATCTGCAGAACTTCCTGTGATTGCTCCTTCTGATTATGTGCCAGCTCAGCATGAGGAGCACATGTAGAGATATGTAGAGTTACATTATCCAAAGTGAGTTTAACAATCCTGCCATAACACCCTGATTACCACGACCATCCTATCAACCCATTTCCCTGCCAAAGGGAACTCGACCACCTCGCCTCCGTGAGGCCCACTCGAAAGGAACTTGGCCACTTCGCCTTCATGAGGCCCTCTCGAAAGGAACTCAGCCACCTCGCCTCCGTGAGACCCACTCGAAAGGAACTCGGCCACCTTGCCTCCGTGAGGCCCACTCGAAAGGAACTCGGCCACCTCGCCTCCGTGAGGCTCACTCGAAAGGAACTCGGCCACCTCGCCTTCATGAGGTCCACTCGAAAGGAACTCGGCCACCTCGCCTTCATGAGGTCCACTCGAAAGGAACTCGGCCACCTCGCCTTCATGAGGTCCACTCGAAAGGAACTCAGCCACCTTGCCTTCATGAGGTCCACTCGAAAGGAACTCAGCCACCTCGCCTCTGTGAGGCCCACTCGAAAGGAACTCAGACATCTCGCCTTCATGAGGTCCACTCGAAAGGAACTCAGCCACCTTGCCTCCGTGAGGCCCAACACTCAAAAACAACTCAGCAGTTATAAACAAAAGATTCACATCAAAGCCATCCTTCATCAATATTCCAAGAAAAGAAAAAAAAAAACACAGAAAACAGAAATCTGGTGAAACTGGTGTTTTATTTCTGATTTAAAGATGATTGGAAATCACGTTGAACGTAAAATGGTCATCAGTTATCCATGCCACTGGTTCGACATCGAATTCCCAATGTCATTTCATTAAGATGACCATTAAACAGCTTTCAACAAGAGATTTCCTGGAACTAAATATCTAGATGTACAGGACTTGCTCAAGGTCTCATTAGTACAAAACTAGAATTAACAACACAAGAAAAATTTACAAAAAAATTCTTTTGAACATTTAAAAAAAAATTATACATAGAAAAAAATTGACTCCTAAAAACCAGCAGCTTTCTCAACAGACAGTTGTTCTCCAGGGATGGAACCACAATATTAGGGAGACATTTCTGGTTTTATTGGCAACCAAAAACAGGTCCCTGTTTACAGTTGAATATGCGCTATTTTTTATTGCTTCCTTAGCAGAATAAAAATGTTACAAAATTGTAAAGGGTATTCTGAAGGAAGCAAGAAAAAATATTAGGGGACAGTAAAAATACCAAATTAAGTTACAAAAACACGATTTTTGCATCAAATTTTAAACAACATTTTCTACGAAGAAAAAATAAAATTTTGTAAAATAAAATTTTTTTGCTTTTTTTTTTTAAACCAGCTTCAATTTTCCAAAGTAGATCCTTAATGAATGCCAAAACTTAATGAACAAAGTTATTTATGTTTACTAGAAAAAGGACTTGGGGGAAGGACGGGATGAGAGTGGCTGAAAAGTGGAGATGAAATGAGAAAAAAAAAAGAAAAGTCGGATGCAGGATTCCTAACTGTGGTTAGAATTGAATGACAACAACCCTGGACAAAGCAAAATGCCTTGGAATGGAATGGACAGTAACTATTGATTAGCTTATATCAAAGACCAGTCAAAGTTCAATTTATGTTCAGCGGTTCAACCAATATTTACATGGACAAGGACTTTTAACCAATATAAAAGGGGCAAATATAATTGCAAAAGAGAAGCAAACAAATCCATTTTTCTTCTTTTATGGAACACAAAAGCAGAGGCATTTATAGAAAATAGCACATTAATTCATTTTTTAGAAAACATTGAAAAAAATTACTTCACATCAAAGTTGGAACAATTTTCAAAAGTTTGAAGTAATAAGACAAAACTTTCTAAATTTTGAAAAAGATAATTCTTAACTGTTGCAGTAGCAGAAATACTGGAGATTTTTCAGGTCATATTAAATATATATTATCTAGAATAGAGTGAGGAAACAAACAAGACCTTAGATTATTTTTAGAAATTTCAAAGTTGTACTTATTTGGCAAGTGAATTGACTAAATCTGTTGAAACTGAAAAATTCCATCATGGACAAAATGATCTGAACGATTTCTCTTTGTTTTTAAATGGCTAAAAAAACAATTCCAAGATAGAAGTGGTTATTTCCAGAAAATATTTAAGTGTTTAAGAGAAAAATTTAGGCAGAAAACGTAAATTATTCTGGCTCTGTGTTGAAATGTGCGAAAATAGTTTTTGATAAATAAAGCTATGGCAAGAGAAGACAATTCCAGCAGTTCTGGTACCAAATTATAGTAAATTGGCCTGAAATACTCCTCCTCCTCCTCCTCCTCATTCTCATCTTATTCTCTCTAAATTAAACTCTAAAATCTGACCACTCCAGAAGCATTTGGTAACATTTAAACCTCAGAACAGGAATTTATTTTAAGCCAGAAAAATTCATATTATTCGTTCATATGTGTCTGCTAGAGATAAAAATTGCAATTGTATGAATAAAAAGTTTTTAAAAATTACTATTTCTGTAAAAGAGATTAAATTAAGGTGAAAACAGACAAGTTTAGTTAAATACGCTACTATTAAAGTTGAAATACAATAAAAGAGTTTTGATTTTTCAAATTTGAAAATCAAAATGTTACCATAAAGAAATGCCCAAAATACAAAGATTAAACTAATCTAAAAGAGAAAAATGATCAAAAATTGAGATTAGAAATCAGTGACCAGGAATTAAGATTAAACTAAAAACTTTGATGATTTTGTTAGAGGAATTACATTTCTCAACAAAAGCTCTAAAAATTGTTTTGTTGTTAAAGATTTAACCATTTCTGAACTTCGTTACCAACTCCTCACAACATTATGCCCACTTGTTGGTCCACATAACCATTGGTAGAACTAGGAAGGAGGGGGAGGCGATTACCACAATTCTCCATCTTTTTCCTTTGCTGGTACTTCTATTACCCGCGGTTTGTCGATGATTCGGGCAGTTCGATTGCCCTTCTCCACAATTCCAATAATCCAAGCTTGGTTCCCCTCTTGCTTTTCAATATCTTTGCAATATGCAGCAGCTTGTTCTCGGGGAAGCGCAATCAGCAAACCACCTACAAAAGAAACAGCACCTCATATAAACCATTTATTACATCAGCAGGACAGGAATGATCAAAAGCTTTATGGACAAAGAAAATCCATTTCCTACTAAATGAAAAACAATTATCAATCATTAATTATTACCCACCTGAAAATACCCCTGGTTCTATGATATAAATAACAATGGAAATTAAAACCTTCAATCAAAATTTCAATTTATATCCCAGACACCAGCTTAAAAATTTCACAGCTGAAAAATTTTTTGGCTCAAACAATCAACCCAGCCAGGTTGGTAACGAAAGGGTTAAACATTCTAAGCCATCTAACATTTTTTAACACAACTTTCAAGCCAGCCGAGTAAACCCATTGTCATTTAATTGTGAATTTCAGCACAAATCTAGTCAATACATTCGTGAAAACATGCGATTCCACTTTGGTTAGAAATAACGAAACGGTTAATAATGACAGAGTTATTTTACTAAAGTCTTCATTATTTTCAATTGAAACAAAGAGAGGATTTCAACAGAAATATGGTAATGAGAGGGTTAAGTCAAACCATTAACATAAATATTGTTACTTCATCATCATCAATTAACCCTTTCGATACCGTATTTATTTTGAGATGCTCTGTGTTTCTTTGAATTACTTTAAATATAACAAAGAATTTAGTAAAATAACTTGGTTATCATTCAGTTAGTGTTACAAACATAAATTGTGACTAAGGTTTGGTTGAAGATTTTAATTCAAAACTTATGAAAACAAGGCATTTGTACTCAGAGCCGGTTTCGGCCGGGTTGGTAACAAAAGGGTTAAACATTCTAAGCCATCTAACATTTTTTAACACAACTTTCGTTTTTTTAAGGTGGGGCGAGGGGCCTTATTTCTACTGTTATTAAATAAAAGTTTCATACACCATAATTGTGAACTTGACTGATTTTTTTTCAAATGCTACAAAAACAAATTGTATCAAGCCTAACTCATTGAGGATATGGAGACAATCAGAAATTTCAAACTTTCTGGTACTGTAAACGGTGCTGGACAAAGAGAACGAAACTTTTCAACTATTCTGGAGTAGATTTACTTTGTTTTCTAAACATCGTGGCACCAGCACCAGTGCTTTTTATGGGGCATTGCTACAAGTGCTTTTTACATGGTACCAGATTTACTAATAAAATTTTAATTTCTAAATTAATGATAAAATTTTAGTATGAAAGTTTTCTAAATAATTTACAAAATATCAAAATGTCTGTATCACTCAAAGTATGGCAAAGTTGAAATTGTTGTGTAGCAATGGATGAAGGATTTTTACTTTCATTTGCCTTCAAGGGAAAGCCAGTCCCAAAATGTAGTAACAGCTGTAAACGCATGCACACAGAATCAGCTAATGTAAAAGAAATAGAGACATCAATGCTTTAGTTGTCAACTTACCAGATGTTTCTGCGGACTGTCCTTGAAACAATCCAAACATATTTCCACTGGCTTTACTGACAGCAGCCATTTTGGCAATTATTGGCAGATTGTGAATGACAAAACTGACTTCGTTTTTCTGAATTTTTGACAAGTTCTTTGCATGGCCAATTAGGCCAAAGCCTGTGACATCAGTGGCACCATGTGCATTATATTTGTGCATCAGTCTAGCAGCTGGAAAGAACAACAAAAAATAAGCATTCAAATGAGATGAAGCCATTAATAGTTACAGAATGATCAAAATTTTATTTAGAATTAATTTTTTAAAATACAATAAAAAAGAAACGATGATTCGAAATTTCTTTTAAAAAAAAAGAACACTAAGTGCTGTTGATAGAAACGGTAAATTCGAATACATTCGTCAAGAGAATAAATATTGTAACAGTAACAAAAGCAAAGGAGTAACTCTTACTGTAGAAGCGAGAGGAGCGTAAGATGGAACTCATACACACTAAGTGTGGTTGGTTGAGTCTATTATCATTATAAGAAGATATTAGTAAGGTAAATCGTAACACATACCAGTGCGATTTAGTCTTGACATGCTGCACATTGCTCTGTGATAAGCTTTACGAATATCGTCTTCACTGACAACCATTTTGAGCCGAGACATTCGTTCAGGTTCATCTAACCATTGATGGGCATTCACAGCAACCTGAGTACCCAGGGGCTTGGTCAAAACAAGAACGTCACCCACTACAGCATTGTCTGGCCTGAAAGAAATAAAATCAGGAAAAGAAGCATTTTTAAAATACTTTTCTTTACAAAAAGAGTTCAATATTTGAGGGAATCTAGAAGGAATAATCTCTTGAGATTTCAGCCCAGTTGATACGGCTTTTAACTATAGAAGTACCTTTAAAATGCCCTGTCTAGGATTTAACTATACACATACATTTACATATTTAACTAATCAACTGATAAAGATAAAAATTATTTACAAACAACAAACTGTTTCCAATAGTAACTAAAATTCTAAAAAAACATTTTAAATACTGAATAAAACAAAAAATTTAACCAATATTAAAGAGAAAGCAAAGTATTCTGTAAGAAAACCTTCAGGAAAAAAAAAAAAAAAAAGAAACCACTGACCACCTTCAGAGTGGACTGTAGTAAGATTAACTAAATATGATGGTGAGAGACAAGGAAACCAGTTGGGCGCTTGTATCAAATATTGTTAGACTCTTTTAGAAGATAGCCATGCCAGGGTCCAAGCAACTTGTCTGGTGCGGGTACGTTCATTTCATTCTGCCTGTCCCTCTCTCCTTCCCTCTCATAAGTTGTTTTAGGCTATAACTATGGAAAAACCAGTTTCTATAAGACATTACAAAAGTGTGGAGTCAATCTTCTAATTGCAAGGAAAATATTTTACTATTTTTTGAAAATAATTATTGATGACATTAAATGAGACTGTTGAAGAACTCATCATTTTACATCCGTTTTCCATGCTGGCATGGGTTGGATGGTTTGACTGGAGCTGGTAAGGCCAAGGGCCACACCAGGCTCCAGGGTCTGTTCTGGTAGGGTTTCTATGGTTGGATGCCTTGTTATGTGGCACCAGCACCAGTTCTGTGGCAGACGGTTCTTCTTGAGTATAGCAGTAGACCAAATATCTCCGTCCTTAATCGAGACACAACCAATTAGTATTTTAAAGACAACAAAGTACAGCTATGGGGAATTAACTTTGTAAAAATGTTTTAGTCGAAAGTGTTTTATTAATTTAAATCATTAGTGTGGAAAGGAGTCTGTTTCCTAACTCCATGGTTCTGGGTTCAGTCCCACTGCAAGTTTCTTTTACTACAGCCTTGGACCAAGCAAAGCCTTGTGAGTTGATTTGGTAGACGGAAACTGAAAGAAGCCCATCATGTGAATGTGTGTTTGCTTGTCCTCCACTACTACTTGACAACCAGTATTGGTTTGTTTACAGCCCTTGTAACTTAGCAGTTTGGCAGTAAAGAATGATAAAGTAACAGGCTTGAAAAGAAAAAAAAGTACTGGGATCAATTCATTTGACTGGAAATTCTTCAAGCCGGTGCCCCAGCATGGCCGCGTTTTAACACGCGAAACGAATAAGATAAAAGAGAATAAATATATTTGTTTCCTTACATTATAAATTCATTCGGTTGACATACTGTAGTTGCTACTCCACCAATGGTCAGCCAGGGATTAATAACTGTTTGACCACCTGATACCTGGGTGCCAGCATCTTCAGCCAAGTCCTTCAGGAATTTACAAGAGATTCAATGCAAAAAATTACAAGAAAATAGGATAGGAAAGTTTTCAGGAAAAAAAAAAAAAACAATTAAACAGAAAAAAATTAAACTAAATATAATTTCAACTTATTCATCATCATCTATCAACTACAGATTACAACTTGTATTTCCATTGGCCACATTCTATTATTGGTGTCTTCGGGTCATGATTAGTCCGGGGGAGGGGGGGGGCTGACAGAATCATTAGAAAAATACTTAGTGGCATTTCATCTGTCTTTATGTTCTGAGTTCAAATTCCACCAAAGTCGGGTTCACCTTTCAATCATTTGAGGTTAATTATATTAAATACCAGTTGAGTCCCGAGGTTGATGTCACTGAATCAGCCCCTGCCCCAAAATTGCTGGCCTTGTGCCAAAATCTGAAACCTATATTTCAAAAATCAAAATCAAATTCGATGACTGGCGTCCATGCTAGCTGGGTGCAAAGAGCACCATACGAGTGTGATCATTGACAGAGCGGCTAACCGGCTTCCTTGCCAGTGGCACTTAAAAGGCACCATTCGAGCGTGATCGTTACCAGTGTCGCCTTACTGGCACTCAAGCCCCGTGCTAGTAGGGTATTAAGAGCACCATCCGAGCGTGATCGTTGCCAGAGTGGCTATCTGGCTTCCGTGCTGGTGGCACGTAAAAGACACCATTCGAGCGTGATCGTTACCAGCATCACCTTACTGGCACCTGTGCCGGGGGCATGTGTAAAGGATTCGAGCGAAGTCGTTGCCAGTACCACCTGACTGGCCCCATGCCAGTGGCACATAAAAGCACCCACTACACTCTCAGAGTGGTTGGCGTTAGGAAGGGCATCCAGCTGTAGAAACTCTGCCAGATCAAGATTGGAGCCTTGTGCAGCCATCTAGTTCGCCAGCCCTCAGTCATTCGTCCAACCCATGCTAGCATGGAAAGCGAATGTTAAACGATGATGATGATGATGATGATATTTCATTGAATACTAACTGTACAACAGCCACAAATGTTTTAAGTTTACTTTTATATGACATATATATACTGGAAATATTCTATATTTTCCAACTTCTGTCCATGCACCCAAATGGCATGGACTAGGTAATACATTTTACTAATGTTGGCAGGAGACACATATTGTCATCACCATCAGTGATAATATCCTATAATTACCTGTAGTTGTTTCACTAAAGTCACACTAACTGCACCACCACCATCACCTATATCTGTGTGTCCAAGTTCACTTACTGATGTAGTCAGGGTGCTTGATCCAGTAGAAAGTCTGGCAGAGTGAAGGAGGAGATTGCAGTCTGTACAGTATGAGATGTGGATACCTAATGGTAGTTTTGGTCATCATAACTCCAAACATAGATGAGTGAGAGAAAAGAATGGACATGTAGAATTGCATCCCCACTCTTTTCTAACAAGATCCAGTTCTCACTTCCAAACCATTTTACTTTAACTTTGATGCTGTTACACAAAGTGTGTGATTTGTAATCATTCAACCACGGTAGTGGTTGAATATATTCTTAAGTCAACCATTTCGTCAATCACAGCAGCTTCCAAGCTTCACCACTAATTCAGTTCTCAACTAAATTGCAAATTGTTAATAGTCTTAAAGAGGACATTTCTTCAGCTACACTTTGGCATAAATAGTTTGAGATTTGGTTCAGTAAGAAAAAAAAATTACAACAAAATATGTGGGGTCTAAAGCTGGGCAGTAAAGCAGGTATCCTTCTTCAATTAACATAATTTTTTAAATTTTTAAATAAAAGTATACTTTTCTTAGGCTTAAATGATAGAAAAATGTGTGAGGAATACAGAATTGTTAGTCGCATTGAACAAAAATTAGTAGAAAATAAGTTATGAGGTGAAATGTCATAAAATATAAAATAAGCGAGGAAGTAAGTAAAGGAGTAACGCCCCCAACCAATAAGAATATATTTCTAAAATAAATGTTTACATTCTGGGGCAGCAAGCTGGCAGAAATGTTAGCGCACCAGGCAAAATGCTTAGCAGTATTTCTTCTGTCTTTACGTGCTGAGTTCAAATTCCACCGAGGTCGACTTTGCCTTTCATCCATTTCAGATTTATTCAATTTGACATACAGATTATTTAATTCATTTTTTTATAACTAAACACTTTGAAACTTCTGATACTGGTAGAATGTGTCACATAGAACAGGGTTTACTCTAAACGTTTTTTACAAAATTTTGTATTTTAGAAGTTATTTCATCAGAAGTTACAGAGTTTGATAAGTGGCAATACATGAAACTCTCCAACTTCTGCTGATGATATATATATATACATGTTACATATACATGTAAAAAAATCTCATCACGGAATTGAACCAATGAAAGAGCCTCTACCTGATTGCTCAACATGCTAAAAACAGCAGCCAAAATATCCCCCTACCTAAATCACAAACCCATTGCACATAATGTCCTAGATTATCCCTAAAAAGACAGTTTGTTGAAGGCTGGAATGTCTTTGATGCAGTATCAGGGTTGATTTGAAGCTAAATAACAACATTATGGTAATTTCTATATTAATACACACATGATTTTCACTAAGCAAAAAAAAAAGTTTTTTTGTGTGGAATAAAGTACCCTGACCTCCTAATATGCTGCAAATCCCTTATTCTGGCTCAGAAAAAATGGGGGTGGGGGGCCACTAATCCTGGAATCAGTGGAAATTTTCTTTTTCATTGAATGAATTCCTGTGACCTCCTAATATTGCAAAATGAGGTTACTTAAGGTGAGCCTGGCAACTGATGGTTTTGGGGTCTTGTTGTTTGTAACTTTCGGTGAGCCATGGTGCAACCAACAAGATGGTAAAAATCCCTGTCATTAATTTGGTGTGGATGGGTAATATCAAATAATTCAATCACAACAAATATTTAAATTAAACATGAAAAAAATTTAATTATCTTTCAGTATTTTATAAGGTAAAATCTTAAATTATTAATTGACATATTAATTATCTTGTAATAGCAATGCCTGGAAAAATCAAGGATTACATGGAAAAATGCGAGCATGAAAAGTAATATTCTTAAGATTCAAGTTATTACACCTGTAAAAGTATAGGACAAGCTTTTACTTCTAGTAAATAATAAGAAACTTTTTACTTAAAATATTGCAGCTAAAATTAAAATTAAATATCAAAACTTATAGTTTACAAATAACACAATACTTATGTAAGTAGAATTTGGCTAATTTACAACCTTAAATACAGAAAAAAGTGACTAATAGACAAACTTACAAATTAGCTGAACAGTTTTGTACAATAAATTTAAAAGATGAGAACTGTAAAGAGTGATTAGAACTGGCATTCTTAGTTGCAATATTTTAAGTAAAAAGTTTCTTATTCTTTACTAGAATAGTTTGTCCTATACAATTCCAGGTGTAATGACTTGTCCTGTTATTTTCCAAGTGTAATAACTTGTCCTGAACTTTTCCAGGGTTAAAATCTTAAGAATATTACTTTTCATGCTCACATTTTTCCATGTAATAACAGTTCTTTGAACTGCCAAATTTGGTTCTTTCCACAATTATACTGTTGAAAGAATGAAATGGTGAGGAATACAATTTAGTGATCAATATTCCAAGTGTCGACTGAATCAACTCCATCCCTCAATCATAAATGCCAGGCTCTCTATGACCTCATTCAAGAAAACAATACTAACCTTAAGGTCAATGGCACTCATAACAAAAACATTTTTTTTTTATGGTTGATGTTAGTGTCTAACTGGCACACATGCTGGTGGCACATAATGAGCACTGTTGGGGTATTGGGCCGCACAAAGGTAAAGTGGCTGAGTTCCTTTCGAGAGTTGGGCCTCATGAAGGCAAAGTGGCCGAGTTCCTGTCGAGCATTGGGCTTCACAGAGGCAATGACCAACACCTTTGGCATTACGTTGTGCTTGAGAAAAAGACCCAACAAGCCGAGCAAAATTGCAGTCGTGGCAGATACTGGTGTCATGCAAATGGCACTCGCGCCAGTAGCACATAACAGCACCCATTAAGCTCTTGGAGTGGTTGGTGTTAGGAAGGGCATCCATGCCAAATCAGACTGGAATGTAGTGCAGCCTTCCAGCTTACCAACCCTGGTCAAACCATCCAACCTATGCCAGCATGGACAACAGACATTAAATGATGACGATGATGGTGATATTGATGGTAACTTTTCTTCAAATTGTTAAAATGTTAAATATTTCCCTCAAGATTTACATCAGAATTCTTACATCAACCAAACCTGAAATTCCAAGTTGGCTAAGACTTTCATTTTCTTATATTCTTAGAAATTCAGATTGCTCTGTCATATGTAATTCTTATTTATTCACATTGTTTTGAATTAATTACTGTATTTGATGGCCTATGAGATGCACGATTGCATAGAACACACCCAGCCTAGGCTATACTTTTGTAAAATAAATTACTACTAAAATAATGTTTTAATTCCTCCACTTTATGTTATTAGCAGTAATTATAAGCAATTTATTGCATCCACATTCAATTTAAACATACCACAGACAGATGGCAGCACACGTTTTGTAATGCCTTGCCATCCACAAACCCTTCCCCCTCTGATATTACCATGTTCTTTCTTATAAAATATAGTATCAGAAATGCAGTCTGAGTTTTTTGAGCCTACATTGAATGCACTGGACACAGGGGTTTTTTTAAAGCCATTTTGGGATAAAAAAAAGGTACATCTTGTAGGCCATCAAATATGGTATCTACTATCTTGTAGTTTTGTGATTGCAAAGATGTGATACTTTATTTTTTTTTTTTAGAATGACATTCTCGGGAAGGTGTGAGAAGCCAGATCCGGCTAGTTTGAACATAAAACAACAAGAATATTTAGGCTGGATATGGTCAGTTTAAATGCTAAAAGGTTAAAATCAATAAAAACAATGAAATACCAAAGTATTTCATTTCTATTTCCCAAATCCACTGATTCCTTTTGAATTGTTTCTTATTTCTTTACTACTCACAAGGGGCTAAACATAAAGGGGACAAACAAGGACAGACAAAGGGATTAAGTCGATTACATCAACCCCAGTGTGTAACTGGTACTTAATTTATCGACCCCGAAAGGATGAAAGGCAAAGTCAACCTCGGCAGAATTTGAACTCAGAACGTAACGACAGACGAAATACCACTAAGCATTTCACCCGGCGTGCTAACGTTTCTACCAGCTCACTGCCTTTCGAATTGTTTCATCCATCAAACTTTTATCCTTTTAGCTTTCAGATTATTTTGTCAAATGTAAAGCAGATTTATTCGCATCGATATGAATTTAATCATACATGATTTCATAGCCTTGAGATTTCAATGTGATTACTTACTTTTAGCATGACATTGTAGGGTAGGTGCGAGAAGCCAGATCTGGCTAGTGTTAACATAAAGCAGGTCAGATATTTGGGCCTGATATGGCCCAGTTTAAATGCTAAAGGGTTAAAGCAATAAATACCACAGCAAACAACAGACAGATATATTAATTAAGAGTGTCTTTCTAATTAATTCACTAATTTAAAATGAAAACAGTAAAACTGACCTTGAAACCACGCATCATAATTGGAACGACCACATCTCTTTCTTTTTCTGTCATTTTATTACTGACACCAAGCAACATGAGCATATTGTCACATTCAGTGACGCCCATGGCATACAAGTCACTTAACACATTGGCACAAGCAATTTTACCCTAAAAAAAAAAAAAAAAGGAAACAGAATTATTTACATGAAATCGTTATTTAATTCAATTTAGATGATAGTCATTGCACATCCAATGAAAAATAGATATCACACTTTTAAGAGATTTACTGTTTGGGAAGTGTTGTCCCACTAAATGGAATAGGTTAAACAAACTTGTTCAATGTTACGTGTTGTCTTGTATAAAATATACAATGGTAGACCTTGTACACAAACAGGACATTATTAATTCACAAATATTTACTAAACCAATCAAACAAGCAGAAACAAACTGTTAATACTTAAGAAAATACTAAGTTTAACCCTTTCGTTACTATATTTCTGACCAAAATACACCCCCTCATGAGTTTCAATTAAATTCTAAAATAATCATTAATTTAGGCTTGTTTCATTAAATAACTAACTTTTTTACTTATCAACATATTAATGTGATATTTGGAACATAATTAAAGAAAGGATTCTTAATCAATTCTATTGCATAACTTTTGTCTCAAAGTGACTTTAATTACAAGTAAATCCAGGTAAATTGAGCAAAAGGTAAAAATATTAAAATTTTAAATTGAGCAAAAGGTAAAAATATTAAAATTTTGTTTAAACATCACCATAGAAAATGAATCATCAGCTAATATTCAAATGGGTATGCAACAAAATTTTGATAAAGAAGAATTGTGCACATCACTATATCATCAGTTGAATTTAATGCACAACAGGTGTACCATAAAGGTGGAATAAAGTGAAATACTGGAATCCACCGCACGTTTGACCGAACTAAAGAAATCGGTCAAAAAATAATATACGGCCCTGATTATGGTATGGAAGTGATAAATTCCAGACCATATCATTCCCTAGGCCATGCTGACTAACATTATTTTCCCTGTATAAAAACTAAATCCATGCAGTATCCAGTATTTGTTTCACAAATTTTCCGAAATTTGAACCCCCATTTTGTGTTTGTTTACATCCTGTGTAAGTTTGTTTCCACATTGATCGCTTCAAACAATAACTTCCAGACCACATCATACCCTAAGCCATGCTGACTAACATTAGTTTCCCTGTATAAAAACTAAATCCACAACAATACCCAGTATTTGCTTCACAAATTTTCCAATTTGGAATCAATGCTTGATAACATGAAACTCCTATCCATTTTCAAAGTTGAAGAAAAATCGATGCCGAAAAAAATGTGGAAAAAAAATCTCCCAAAATTCAGGGAATTAAAATTACACGTCGATCGTTGTACAAAACTGTAGATGAACTGTTTACGAAGTATAATCACCTGTTTTCACGAATGTACTAAAGAGATTTGCTCTGATATTCTCATTTAAATATGAATAGGTAAATACGGGCGGCTTTGGGCGGTTTGGTAACGAAAGGGTTAAAAATTAAAAATAAAGTTCAAACAAAGGGAGATAATTCAATCCTTTCTATACAAGTTATTGGTGCAGCTATGGTAGTATAGATTAAGTTTGCTTTACAAACTTCATGTTTTGGGGTTCAATCTCACAGTATATCTTCTATAGTTTTAGGTACAAAGCTTGTATAATCACATGAAAACTATGCTGAAACCCATCAGAGGAACTGTTTTAGTTTTCCATCACCTGACTGCCTGTTGCTGAACCCCGTTGCAAACATAGAGACCAACTCCCCACTCTAAAACTTCTTCTGTTCTTTGAGAGCTGTCCTGCTTCCTTAAACAAACTTGGTTCCTCTTCATTTCTAACTCTGGTTTCTTTCATTATTATTTTATGTCCACTGTCCATGCTGGCACGAGTGGGACAGGTCTGCTCTCCGAGACAGGGGGACTTTATACACTTGGCTCCATTATGCTTTGGTTTCCACAGGTGGATCCCCTTATTAACACCAACCACTTTCCAGGCTGTCACTTTTCAGTTGTCTGTTCCATTAGAGTGAGAAATATGAGTGATAGTGATGAGAGGGATGTGAGCAAGAAGAGGAGGAGAAGGAGTCATAGAGTAGATAATATTCTGAGAGATGGGTAGGTGTATCAAAGGCAATATAACTGAGATGGCAGGAAGATGACAGAGTCTTTGAGAAAAGGAACTAGAGTATGCTGTTAGATAAGCTGACATAACACAAGGTGATGATAACAGGCGACCTAATGTAACCACCTATATACATTCGTGATAAGATGGGCCACACAGGTTGAGTGAAACCCTAACCTCTAACATGTGAAATTTTAAAAGAGACCACCACAAGACTAAACTTTATTTATAAAAGACATGGAAATATTCTGGATTAGACAACTTTTTTATATTTAACTTCAGTCACTAGGGTGATTGGTATTAAATATAACATCATCTAAACTCAATCAGTTCAATTTCAATTCTTTAAAACCTGACCCCAGGACAGATTGTTACACGAAGAGAATGAAAATAGGAACAATATTTTACATGAATAAGTGAAGGCGTGGCTGTGTAATAAGAAGCTTGCTTCCCAACCACATGGTTCCAGGTTCAGGCCCATTGCATGGCACCTTGGGCAAGTGTCTTCTACTATAGCCTCGGGACAACCAAAGCCTTGTGAGTGGATTTGGTAGACGGAAACTGTAAGAAGCCTGTCATGTGTGTGTGTGTGTGTATATATCATCATCATCATCGTTTAACGTCCGCTTTCCATGCTAGCATGGGTTGGACTATATATATATATTAATTATGTGTGTGTGTGTTTGTGTCTCCTTGTCTTTATATGATGGGATAGCTATAAATGATTATCATCATCCATCTACAAGCTGTGAATTTCCGATTGCGAACAAGATAGGTGTTTTGAATTGCTATTTTCAACTCTTTACTGACCATTCATAATTTTATCAAATTTCTCTGTCTATCTTTGACCATTCATAATTTTATCAAATTTCTCTATCTGTCTATCTTATCTAATCTTATTCATTTCATATCATTTCTCCTCGTATTAATCAACATTCGTATCTTCGTGCCATCTTGAAGCCTTTTCTCTCTAATTCACATGTACTATCTCTCTCTCTCTCTCTCTCTCTCTCTCTCTCTCTCTCTCTCTCTCTCTCTCATCTACAAGCTGTGAATTTCCGATTGCGAACAAGATAGGTGTTTTGAATTGCTATTTTCAACTCTTTACTGACCATTCATAATTTTATCAAATTTCTCTGTCTATCTTTGACCATTCATAATTTTATCAAATTTCTCTATCTGTCTATCTTATCTAATCTTATTCATTTCATATCATTTCTCCTCGTATTAATCAACATTCGTATCTTCGCGGTGCACCCGCCCTACCCACCCCCACCACCAATACTGGATATCTATATTTTTGCTCCATCTATACCGGATGTCGCTTCTCCCACCACCATTATAGGTGTCTACTCTTCGAACCCCCCCCCTCTTCAATACGCTATTTCACCATGCATTACCCCTCTCTCGATATCCTACGTTCTACTTGCCTAGAACATGTCATCATTTCTCTGAACCACCCCTCCCCACTGGTGCTTCCCTATATTTCTGCACCCCCCCCCACATAAAAAGCACCATCCGAACGTGGCCGATGCCAGACCCCTCTGGCACCTGTGCAGGTGGCACGTAAAAAACACCCACTACACTCGCGGAGTGGTTGGCGTTAGGAAGGGCATCCAGCTGTAGAAACACTGCCAGACTAGACTGGAGCCTGGAGCTCCCCAGACCCCGGTCGAAACCGTCCAACCCGTGCTAGCGCGGAAAACGGACGTTAAACGATGATGATGATGATGATGATGATGATGATATATATATAGATAGATAGATAGATAGATAAACACACACATAGATATTTGTGTATGTATCTGCCCACCACCATTGCTTAACAACCGATGCTGAGGTGCTTACATCCCCGTAAGTTAGCAGTTCGTCAAAAAAAAGACCGATAGAATAAGTACTAGGCTTACAAAGAACAAGGGGTCCTGGAGTCAATTTGCTCGACTAAAGGCAGTGCTCCCGCATGGCCACAGTCAAATGACTGAAACAAGTAAAAGAATAAAAAAAGCAACACAGAAATAAGTCAAATAAGAGTCAAATGGCATTTGAGACAGATTTTCTGTGGCTGGATGCTCTTCCTGACGCTAACCCTCACCCGTTTCCCAAAGTAATATTGTCCATAGCCAGGCAGGCCCTCGCACAAAACTGGAAATGAATGACAATGCATATATGACAGGGACAATCATTTTACAACTATCCCACACTATCAAGATGAGAAGGCACAAACATGTATACCATTTACATATTAGATAGATACAGATGGGCTTCTTTCAGTTTCCATCAACCAAATCCACTCACAAGGCTTCAGTCAGCTGAGGGATACAGTAGAAGACATTTGCCCCAAGGTGGTCTGAACAATTTATAGAAAATGATAACTGCCAGAATATGTATGGTAGATCTGAAGAGACAAAATATGTCAGTAAAAATAAGATTTGAAAAAGAATGAAAGATTTCTAAAATGTAGGATTGTGATGGAAATAAATCTCAGTTATATGATTTCTATTGAATTAGAGAACTGTAGAACTATGGAGATGTTGTGCTGTAGAGATGCCAGCAGGACATGGAACTGTTGGGGGTACTTAGACGTTGGGCCATGTATCTAGTTTGGACTGTTTTCACAAGCACACCCTTATAGATGCTGCATCAGATTATTTTGCTGACATGCTTCTTTCATAGATGTCTTACAAAATAATTTTTAAAGTTGCTTGCAATAATTCACACATGCAAGTTCCTATTGATGGCATTATGAGTATAAGGGCCATTTGGGATTTTAACAATGTATTAACATCTTGTCTCTAACCCATGCCAACATGGAAAGTGGACGTTTGATGATGATGATAATGGATATGAAACCAATATTCCATTTCTGTCTGCCTGAGATAGTCTTTGTCTTTATTGAAACATTGAAAGATGAACACAGGGTGTGGAACAGGGAACCAGACTTTTACTGAATGGATATCAATAATAGGAGAAGAGAATCCATGGTGGGCATTGTTAATGACATCCAATAGTAATTAGCATTTAAAGAGGAGCAACAGGTTAAACTTCTTGATGAAGAACTTCAGATCTGAGCCAAAAAGGAAGACAGAAGTCACAAGACAACACTGCTCAACAGATAATACATGAAGGGAAAGAACTGACATAAAACTGCTCTAAATAGGGGCAGGCAATGGGAACCAATTCCTACAAATTGTAGCATTTGACAGCTACTTTCGTTACCAAACCGCCCAAAGCCACCTGAAATAAATTTTGGTTCATGTGACCAAGCCGCCCAAAACTGCCCATAATTACCTATTCATATTTAAATGAGAATATCAGAGCAAATCTCATTAGTACATTCGTGAAAACACGTGATTATACTTTGTAAACAGTTCATCTACAGTTTTGTACGACGATCGACGCGTAATTTTAATTCCGTGAATTTTGGGAGATTTTTTTCCAAATTTGTTCCTATTGTGTTTTCAAAATTTGTAACTCTGACAAAAAATGGATATGAATTTCATTCTATCAAGCAGTGAGTCAGAATTCGAAGGATTTCCTACTGAAGACCTTGATAAATCTAACTATGACTGAAAAAAAAAAAAAGCATGTGGTATTTGATAATGAATCCGATGTTTCATTTTCCGAAAGTGAAAGCAGTGAATCCGAGAGCTCCGACAGCGATAAAGAAAATGAATTGGCACCTGAATGGAGTGAAAATTTAAAAACTGTTTCTTCCAGTGATTTTTCTGAAGAAACTGGACCAAGCCACAGTCTTTCCCAGGAGAGTAAAGCACGTAGACTATTTTTTTTTACTTTTTCAAATGAGCCTATTTGAAATCATTACGGCAGAAACGAATCATTACGCTAAATGTAAACAAAGCGAAAGAAAGGATAGTTTGTGGTTTCCCACAACCTTAAATGAAATTAAGGCCTATTTTGCCATAAATATTATTATGGGTATCAGAAAGTTACCCAGAATAACAAATTCTATAGTAAAATTTTGTTGTATACCCAATTGAATATTAGCTAATAACCCATTTTCTATAGCGATGTTTGAACAAAAATTTGAATTTTCAACCCATGCTAGCATGGAAAACGGACGCTAAACGATGATGATGATACTTTGTTGAATTTACCTGTATTTACCTGTATCTACCTGCAATGAGAGTCACTTTGTGACAAAAATTATGGTATAGAATTGGTTGAAAACCTTTCATTAAATTATCTTCCAAAAATCACATTAAAATATCGATAAATAAAAAAGTTATAGCTGTTTAATGAAACCAGACTAAATTTATGATTATGTTAGAAATTAATTGAAACACATAAGGGGTGTATTTTGGTCAGAAATATAGTATTGAAAGGGCTAAACTGATGTAGCCACTAGAACTTTGCCTAGCAATACCTGCATGAAGGACAGAGAGCAAAGTGCAGATTAATTAAACCTTAGGATCCCACCACCGCCACTACCAAAACAAAAAAGGGAAGCAATGGGGTACTCTGAATTTTCTTTAGATTGATTAAATGACACTATGGGCTGAAGGAATAAGTACTTTACAGTGATAAACGTCTCTTCAATGAACCACAGAAAGAATTTAGAGTTAATTCACTAATTAGGTTATTAATGACATATATCTAATGAGCGCCTTCTGCTTGAACAACATACTAAATGCAGACAACAGTGAGCAAAAACAAATTGTTTTCCAACACTCTTATGGCTAATTTTCCCAATACTCGTTAATTTTTAATCCACCCCTCTCACCAAATATTTGAATTCCTTATCTATTGGATCTCCTTGATTTTTTTAAACAGCTTTTTTTTTCTTTATTTTACTAATTCCTGTTTACATTACAATTTTCTAAAATAAATTATCACATAAATCTCAAGGTAGCAAAATAATATTTTTACATTATCTTATTCTTATATTTATTACTTAAAACGTTGATTTGGATAAAACTGAAATATGGATTTCAAATTCTGGCACAAAGCATGCAAGTTCAGAGAATGGCAGGGAGTGGGTGCTGGGGGTTAAACTGAATGCATCTCCCATGCAACTGGTCCTTATTTTATTGACCTCTTGAAAGGATGAAAAGCAAAGACTGACTAAATGCCTCTAAACATTTTGCCTGGCATGCTAACAATTCTGTGAGCTTGCCACCTTAGATAAAATTGGAATATTAAGAAGTGTTTAGCCATGAGCTGTTTATGGTCCCAGTCTTCTTAAAAACCTTTGGGTACAAAAGACTTGACAAGTGAGACAGATTAACATGTTTAGAGTAACGTTTTTGTTCCCCATGGCTAAAAATATCTGAAGGACTACTTACCATCATGTAAGGGTCATCTACAAGGGGATAGAAAAAGTCCGTTGTTTGTACCAATGAGAGCCCACCGTGCCGCAGGGGTGTCACACTCGAGTCCATACCAATTCCTACAAAAGAAAATCAGTACAAAGCAAAATTTCAATTTCACTGAACAAATATTTTTTTCTTTTAACATGAAAATTAAAAATCAAAATTGAGTTGAGGGTGTGGAGTGTCAAAAGGGCATTGAAACAGCAATTTCCATATTAGAACTAGGTATCCAGAGAAAATTCAAGTGAAAATAAAAATTAGTAAGTACAGAAAAATAAGAATAATTTTAAAAGTCAGCAGCTTGGAATATGTGGCACGTAAAAAGCATCCACTACGCTCTCGGAGTGGTTCGCATTAGGAAGGGCATCCAGCTGTAGAAATCTTGCCAGATCAGATTGGAGCTTGGTAAAGCCTTCAGAGTTGCCAGTTCTCAGTCAAACTGTCCAACCCATGCCAGTATGTAAAGCAGACATTAAAAGATTATGATGATGATGATTAACATTAAAAATATTTACTCAGTTCATACAAATGCTCATGGTTTTACTAGTTGTCCTACCAAAGAGCTGCAAATATTTCAACAGCAACAATCTATTATTTCTTAGTAATTTTCTTTAAACATAAAACTTGAATGACAACTAAAATGAAATCTTAATTGTAATTACTCCTCTCAATTTTCACACGGCTTGAAAAATGCTGAAAACAGTAATGGCCAGGCATTCCAATATCCAAAAATATAAAATATATTTCAATGTTCCTCGTATAAACAACAGTTGTGAGAGGTACAAGTGTTAGGCAACATTGTTCAACTCTTCAGACTATTATTATTATTAATCTCCCAATCACCTTAATACAATCTCAGGCCTTGTGCCTCTGTTAGAGGCCATTGAATATCTGTTTTATTATCACCAATGATTGCTTTCCCTCAGCAGTTTAGAGATGTCTTTAAAATCTTTCCTTTTCCTCTTTGAATAAACAATAAAAGAGGTTTTGAAGAGAGAGTTGCCTTAACATATATTGTTATTTCCATACAGGTCTCTTAACCCTTTAGCATTTAGACCTCACTGTCAAATGCAATGCTTATTCATTCACATTGCTTTGAATTAATCAGGCATTATTCTCTAACTCCAAAATTTCAATGATGTGACTGCTTATTTTTAGAATGACATTGTAGATAGGTGTGAGAGGCTGGATCTAGTCAGTTTGAAAGTAAAACAGGATATGGTCAGTTTAAATGCTAAAGTGTAGTGGTGAGCAGGCAGAACCATAAGAATGTTGGAAAACAAAATGCTTTGCAGAGCTTTCTCTGACAAGTTCTGTGTCCAAATCCAGCGGAGGTCAACTTTGTCTTTTGTTACTGCAGGGTTAATATAATAAAGTACCAGTCTAGTGCTGAGGTCAATAGTCATGACTAACCCCAAACCCTCAAAATTGCTGGCCTCAAGCCCAAATTTTTCTATTAATTTGTTTCTATAATTTAAAGATTTGAATTCGTTTTGACTAACTGTGAAAAGAGGAGACCATAGTCATTACTCTGGCAGAGTCAAATAAAAAGGAAACCAGAAACCCATTACTCCTAGGTTCAAAGTCTCACTACTCAACTAAAATACAATGACTGACATCAACTGGCCCTTAGCTACCTTGGTTACGTAGTTCAATGTGCTATTAATCTGTAGTCAAACAATATGTTGAAGTGTTGATTTCTGATTGCTAAAAGAACCACCTCAACTTCTGGCTTCCATTTCCACTTCACCATCAATATTACTGTTCCCCCTTCATTTTTTGAATAAACCACAAAAATGGACAAAGTAGGCATTTATTTGGGACAGAATGTTACTACTGTTGTGAAACTACCAACCAAACAACCAATATGTTGGAACTGACTGAATCACCAATCCAAATATTTAGAGATCCCACCTCGGTACATGACCAACAAAACATTTTAATATTATCAATATTCACCTTGCAAACCTAACTGACTCCAAACTTGCCTCATCTACTGCTGGAGCTAAGACACACCCAGTTTCTAACAAATCTATATTCCATCAATAGAGGAACCAATAAAGTTCATTTGGATGTCTTTAGCTATCTATTACACCATTACCAACAAAACGTCACCTAAAACACTAGAAAAAAACATTGTAGTCCTAGATACACTATAAGATGAGGCAGTCATGGCTGGATTAACTTTGACCATAAGTCTGCCTGATCAGGTTTAACAATCTAACCATTGTTTAGGATTAACAACATGTCGACGCAACAGAGAGACCAGCTATCAGAATTGACAGTACCTTGGTAGATAAAGCAATTAAGGGTATGAAGATAGGGAAAGCCCCCGGCTCATCAGGAATCACAACAGAGATGCTTAAAATATCTGGCGGTGTTAGCTATAGTCTAGTCACCTGTATAGTCAACCAGGTGATAAGATACATGAAGGAGTCATGCCCAATGACTGGTGTAGCAGCACCATAGTCAACTGCTACAAAGGTAAAGGTGATGCAATTAGATCCACTTAATTACAGGTGTCAAGTTATTGGATCAAGTAATGAAAATCACAGAGAGGGTCATAGCCCGACTAATTAGGGAGAGAGTCAGTCTAGATGAGATGCAGTTTGGGTTTGTGCCAGGGAAAAGCACCACTGATGCTATATTCCTGGTAAGACAGCTACGGGAGAAATACCTAGCCAAAGATAAGCTTCTGTACTTGGTTCTCATTGATATAAAGAAAGCCTTTGATAGGGTCCCCAGATACCTTTTCTGGTGGTCACTGCAGAAACTAGGGATAGATGAATGGTTAGTGAAAGCTGTACAAGCCATGTACAGGGATGCTGTCAGTAAGGTGAGGGTTGGCAACAAGTACAGTGAAGAATTTTGGGTAGGAGTAGGGATCCACCAAGGATCAGTCCTCAGCCCCCTTCTTATTCATCATAGTCCTCCAGGCAATAACAGAGGAATGAATTCAAGACAGGCTGCCCCTGGGAACTTCTCTATGCTGATGACCCTGTTGTAATTGCTGAGTCACTATCAGAACTAGAGGAGAAGTTTCAGGTGTGGTAGCAAGGTCTAGAATTGAAAGGCCTTAGAGTTAACCTAGCAAAAACCAAAGTCTTAATAAGTAGGCAGGCAGACAAACCACAAATCCCTTCAGGTATTTGGCCCTGCTCGATTTTTGAAAAGGCGTAGGTAGAAACTCTATAAAATGTACCCAGTGTAAGCTATGGACACATAAAAGATGCAGCAATATCAAAGGAAGGCTAACTGGGAAGATAGTTTTTGTATGTGGCAAATGCTCAGGAGCAATAGACACTGAAAATGTGCAGAGAACAGCTTCCATCACATTCCAAGGAGAAAAAATACAAGTAGTTGATAGCTTCCAGTACCTAGGGGACCAAGTCAGTAGCAGGAGTGGATGCTCTGAAAGTGTAGCTGCTAGAGTAAGGATAGCCTGGGCAAAGTTCAGAGAGCTCTTAACGCATGTGTGTGAACAGTCATGCTACATACACGTGTAAGCTGACAAGGAATGAAGCTAGTATGCTCCACTGGATGTGTAATGCCAGTGTGCATACTCGACAGTGCCCCAAGAGAAAAGTTGAACTTAAGAAGCATCAGATGTGGTGTGCAAGAGAGACGACTGCGCTGGTATGGTCATGTGTTGCAAATGGATGTGGACAGCTGTATGAAAAAGTGTCACACCCTAGCAGTTGAGGGAACCTGTGGAAGAGGTAGACCCAATGAGGTGGTGAAGCACAACCTTCGAACACTGGACCTCACAGGGGCAATGACAAGTGACTGAGGTCTTTGGAGATATGCTGTACTTAAGAAGACTCAGCAAGCCAAGTGAGACCATAACCGTGGCCTATGTCAGTGTTGCATAACCAGCCCATTTAAGAGCACCCTTCAATCATTGGGCAATAAACTGCGCTTGCAAAAAGTTGCTAAGGCAAGTAAAATTGTTGTCATGGCCGATGACAGTACCACCTGATTGGCACCCATGCCAGTGGCACGTTAATAGCACCATTCAAGCTTGATTGTCACCAGCATCGCCTGACTGGATCCTGTACCAGTGGCACATAAAAAAAAATCACCATTCAAATGTGGCTGTTGCCAGTACTGCCTGACTGGCTCCGGTGCCAGTGGCGCATAAAAAGCACCATTTGAGCGTGGTTGATGCCAATACCGCCTGACTGGCCCTCATAGCGGTGGCACATAAATAGCACCCATTACACTCTTGGAATGATTGGCATTAGGAAGGGCATCCAGCTGTAGAAACTTTGCTAGATCAGATTGGAGTCTGGTGCAGCCTTCTGGCTCACCAGCCCTCAATTAAACTGTCCAACTCATGCCAGTATGGAAAGCGGATGTTAAACGATGATGATGATAAACATCATGAATGAAGGTGAGGAGTCATCTGCCGCTAAATAAAGTTTAATCATAAAAATACTCCCAAATAAAATAAAATGGAAAGAGCAGTTGATAAGAAATTAGGAAGCTTAAAGATCCTGCAAATGGACAGAGATTTAGGGACATATTACTTGAAGCCTCTGACGAAGTAGAAGGGGATAGAGCATCACAGGGGGTAGAAGACAGCTGGACGTTTCTAAGGGACAACCTGCTGAGAGCCACTGACCAGATCTGTGGCTGGTGCAAAGTCCCCTCTCGACCTAGAATAACGTGGTGGTGGAACAATATTGTAGACAGGGCTATTAGAGAAAAGAGACAGGCTTGGAAGGTCTGGAAAAATGGGGGTAGCAGGGAATTGTATCAGACTGCCAAAAGAGAAGCTAGGAGACAGGTTTATTTAGCCAGAGGGGAAGCAGATAAGAAAAAATTTGCCAATGTTCTGCGCCGTGAGGACCAAAGACTGGAGGTGTTTCGTGTTGCAAGACAGTGTTTGAGAGAGAATCGTGATGTGGTAGGAGAGAAGTGTGTTCGCATGGAAGATGGTTCACTTGCGCTAAATGAGGATGCGAAGAGAGAGGTTTGGAGATGCCACTATGAAAGGTTGCTGAATGAAGAAAATGAATGGGATAAAGAGAGTCTGCCGAATGTTGACCCAACAGAGGGACCAGCTATCCGAGTTGATAGTTCTGTGGTAGCTAAGGCAATTAGAAGCATGAAGACAGGGAAAGCCCCAGGCCCATCAGGAATCACTGCAGAGATGCTCAAAATGTCTGGTAGTGTCGGCTATAGCCTAGTCACCCATATAGTTAATCAGGTGATACACAAAGGGGTCATACCCAATGACTGGTGTAGCAGTATAATAGTCAACTGCTACAAAGGTAAAGGTGATGCCCTAGATACAAATAACTACAGAGGTATCAAGCTGTTGGACCAGGTGATGAAGGTTACGGAGAGGGTCATAGCCCAACTAATTAGAGAGAGAGTTAGTTTAGATGAGATGCAGTTTGGGTTTGTGCCAGGGAAAAGTACTACTGATGCTATATTCCTGGTAAGGCAGCTGCAGGAGAAATACCTAGCCAAAGATAAGCCCCTGTACCTGGCTTTTGTTGACATGGAGAAAGCCTTCGACAGGGTCCCCCGATCCCTTATCTGGTGGGCAATGAGAAAACTAGGGATAGATGAATGGTTAGTGAGAGCTGTGCGGGCCATGTATAGGGACGCCGCTAGTAGGGTGAGGGTTGGAAATGAGTACAGTGAAGAATTCCGGGTAGAGGTAGGGGTCCACCAAGGCTCAGTACTCAGCCCCCTCCTATTTATCATAGTCCTCCAGGCAATAACGGAGGAATTCAAGACAGGATGCCCTTGGGAGCTCCTCTATGCTGATGACCTTGCTCTAATTGCTGAGTCGCTATCAGAACTGGAGGAGAAGTTTCAGGTGTGGAAACAAGGATTAGAATCGAAGGGCCTCAGAGTCAATCTAGCTAAAACCAAAGTCGTAATCAGTAGGAAGGTAGACAAATCACAAACACCTTCAGGTAGATGGCCCTGCTCGATCTGTAGAAAAGGTGTAGGTAGAAACTCTATAAGATGCACCAAGTGTAAGCTATGGACACATAAGAGATGCAGCAATGTCAAAGGAAGGCTAACTAGGAAGATGGTTTTTGTATGTGGCAGATGCTCAATAAACACTGAAAATGCTCTGAGACCAACTTCCGTCACTTTCCAGGGAGAAAAACTAGAAATAGTTGATAGTTTCCGTTACCTAGGTGACCAAGTCAGCAGCGGGGGTGGGTGTGCTGAAAGTGTAACTGCTAGAGTAAGAATAGCTTGGGCAAAGTTCAGAGAGCTCTTACCTCTGCTGGTGACAAAAGGCCTCTCGCACAGAGTGAAAGGCAGACTGTATGATGCGTGTGTACGAACAGCCATGCTACATGGCAGTGAAACATGGGCCGTGACTGCTGAGGATATGCGTAAGCTCGCTAGAAATGAAGCCAGTATGCTCCGATGGATGTGTAATGCCGGTACTCACACTCGGCAGAGTGTAAGTACCTTGAGAGAAAAGCTGGACCTAAGAAGCATCAGTTGTGGTGTGCAAGAGAGACGTTTGCGCTGGTATGGTCATGTGGCGAGAATGGATGAAGATAGTTGTGTGAAAAAGTGCCACACCCTAGCGGTTGAGGGAACCTGTGGAAGAGGCAGACCCAGGAAAACCTGGGACGAGGTGGTGAAGCACGACCTTCGAACTTTAGGTCTCACTGAGGAAATGACTAGAGACCGAGACCTCTGGAAGTGTGCTGTGCGCGAGAAGACCCGGCAGGACAAGTGAGTCCACAACCCGTGGCCTTCTACATGGGATGGAGCCAGCCTACGTATGCATACCTTCCCTTCTTGGGACACAAAACTCTACTTGTGAAGACGTGTTGAGGCAAGTGAGGATCAGAATCGAAATCGATCAATGGAAATTGCGGATGTGCTACCAGTGCCGGTGGCATGTCGAAACTCTGCTTGTGAAGACCCATTGAGGCAAGTGAGGATCAGAATCGAAATCGATCAATGGAAATCGATCAATGGAAATTGCAGATGTGTTACCAGTGCCGGTGGCATGTAAGAGAACTTTCCGTTTCGCGACCGTTGCCAGCACCGCCCCGTTTCGTGTCCGTTGCCAGCCTCGCCTGGCCCTCGTGCCGGTGGCACATAAAAAGCACCATCCGTTCGTGGCCGTTTGCCAGCTCTGTCTGGCACCAGTGCGGGTGGCACGTAAAAAGCACCCACTACACTCACGGAGTGGTTGGTGTTAGGAAGGGCATCCAGCCGTAGAAACACTGCCAGATTTGACTGGGCCTGATGAAGCCTTCTGGCTTCACAGACCCCAGTAGAACCGTCCAACCCATGCTAGCATGGAAAACGGACGCTAAATGATGATGATGATGATGATGATGTAGCAGAGGAGATAAAAGAAAAATATTCACAGAAAATTAACCTCAAATCTTGTTTTGTAGCAAGAACTATGTAAAATTAATAAGACAAATTGTCATGAGGCCAAAAGGTCAGTAAGATGGGGTAGCAAGTTGTTTAAATGCTACAAAAACCAGATATAAACAGCAGCAGAGCAGGGTCACTATCACGTAATATATATAATTACTGTATGGATTTATAGACAACTAAACACTATGTATTACAATATTCAAAATATAACAGACATGTGGGAAAAAATTTGGAGCAGAAAGACAACTCTTGTTAATATATACATGGATTACAACAAACAAGACAAATATAAGGCCACTAACAGGTCTGAATAGGACTAGAAGAAACAATGTTTTATTTGGAAACAAGATTTGTGACAAGAAGAGCATGGGACTATAGAAAGAAAAAATTGTCTCATTAAGTTTTGTCCAACCCATGTCAGCATGGAAAAGTGGCCAGTAAAATAATTATGAACCCAAACACACATGCATAGTTGTAAATATGTTTTGAAAAATGCCATAAATTTATCAAGTGGGAATTAAAAGAAATTATTAGAAAAGAAAAAAATGTTTAACTGGAAATAAAATAGGTCAAAGGAGGAAAAGAATGCTTGCTAATTTCAGTGGTGTGACGACGACGATGATGACAAGTGCTTTTATATAACTCACAACTTTCAGTTTCTGAGTTAAGAAAGAAATTAATAAAAATACAAATTGAATCCAAGAAATGGTCTTAATCCAACCTAATTGACGGTTAAAAGATATTTCTGAAAGATAAAGCCTTGCCACTGTGATGGCATTTTATTGCCAGAAAGAAGTCAACTAAATCAGACAAACGAAGGACGTAAAATGTTTATTCAGATCATATTGTCTCTGTGGGTGACACACATCACTCAACCTAAATAGAAAAAGTAGCCAAATCTCCCTCAAAATATATTGGACCACATTAGATAGTTAAATCCGAATAAAAGATGGGATAGTCACAACTGGAATGTCTTTGATCATAGATCAGCTCAATTACAACTAACATAGAGTTATATAATTTCAGTGAACCTCAGTGCAATCAGAACAATTTCCTCGCTGATCAATGAAAACGACTTGAAATAGGAAACCAGCTAAAATGACCCTGTCTCGATCTAAAATGAGAATCTCAACACAAAATCTTGCTGCTCCACTCATTGAAACATGCAACTCCAACAAGATATGCAATTAACAGATTTATTAATTTTTCAGATATTTTTACCCCATCACAACTGGAAAAGAAAAATAGACACCAGTTCACTCAAAAGAAGAGATACTGATTTGGATTTTTCGCGGGGGGGGGGGGGTAAAACCAATATGCAACAAATATAGCCACCTGCAATGGAGAACCAGAAATTTTGATTCCAAATGTGAAAGCAACAACTCTGACAACAGTTCCGATAGGAAAAGCAAGTTTTACCAGAAACAGAATGAGGAAAGGATTTTTAAAGTATTTCTTTTTTGTAAAAGATTTTTCAGACAAGACTTGAGCCAGTTACAGTCTTTCCAATGAATCAAAGGCAAATAATGGTTTTATATATAATATTTTTTTTCCTTTTCAGTTATTCCAAACTGTTACACAGAATACAAACGAAGGGAAAACAAAAGACAATTTCTGGTCTGCTACATGCCTAAACGAAATTAAGACACTTTTGCCCAAAACATTTTTATGGAGATGAAAACTACTGGAATACAGACAAACCTTCCAGTATTTACGAGACAGACAAGATTGTTTGAAATCACGTCAGTTCTTACACATAAAAGACACTGGCAATACACCAGTAAGTGGACTAGAAAATTATGAATCCTTACTTTAAGAACCTTCTTGGTAATGTTTATAGCAGATACGAAAATATCATAAACCAAAGAGGTGACTATCAATTGAAGATGGCATAATGGGATATAAGGGCCAGGCACATTTCTGACAGAATATGCTAGACAAACCCACAAAATAGGGTATCAATATTTGCGAGATTAGCAAGCTAAGTATTGAGTACTATTACGGGCGGTGGCGACAGTGGTGGCAGCATCATCATCATTGTTTAACGTCCGCTTTCCATGTTGGCATGGGTTGGACAGTTTGACTGAGAAATGATGAGCCAGAGGCTGCACCAGGCTCAATCTGAAATAGCAAAATTTCTACAGCTGGACACCCTTCCTAACACCAACCTCTCCGAGAGTGTAGTGGGTGCTTTTACATGCCACCGGCACAAGGGCCAGTCAAGTAGTTCATACAGGGAAAAACCACAGCATGGCCTAAGGTATGATGTGATCTGAAATTATCACTTCCATATGTTTATAGCAGATACGAAAATATCATAAAACAAAGAGGCAACTATCAATTGAAGATGGTATAATGGGATATAAGGGCCAGGCACATTTCTGACAGTATATGCTAGACAAACCCAGAAGCAGAAACGTTAGCACGCCGTGCGAAATGCATAGCCGTATTTCATCTGTCGCTACGTTCTGGGTTCAAATTCCGCCGAGGTCAACTTTGCCTTTCATCCTTTCAGGGTCGATAAATTAAGTACCAGTTATGCACTGGGGTCGATGTAATCGACTTAATCTGTTTGTCTGTACTTGTTTGTTCCCTGTGTTTAGCCCCTTGTGGGTAGTAAATAAATATATATTGTTTTTTGACCAATTTTTCAGTTCAAATTTACAGGAGACTTAGAAACTTTGCTGAATAGATTTAAGAACTTCTTGCGGTGTCACAAAAACCACACACACATACATATATAGTTTTCAGCGCTGCCTAGACTGGCTTCCGTGCCAGTGGCACGTAAAAAGCACCACCCGAACGTGGCCGATGCCAGCGCCGCCTTGACTGGCTTCCGTGCCAGTGGCACGTAAAAAGCACCAATCCGATCGTGACCGTTGCTAGCCTCACCTGGCACCTGTGCCGGCGGCACGTAAAAAGCACCCACTACACTCTCGGAGTGGTTGGCGTTAGGAAGGGCATCCAGCTGTAGAAACGCTGCCAGATCAGACTAGAGCCTGGTGCAGCCTTCTGGCTTCCCAGACCACAGTCGAACCGTCCAACCCATGCTAGCATGGAGAACGGAGGTATGATGATGAGGAAAACTATATTTATAAATCTATATTCACAATTATTTTAGAATTAAGTAAAAATGAAAAAAAGGTAAACCATTTGGCATCACTTGAAAAAGACAATTTAGATAGAAAATATAGATATAGAGTCTCTAACAGCTGTTTCGTGCCACTAGTGCTTGTGCAGTTGCTGAGTAGCTTACAAAATAGGGGAGAAAAAGGAAAAGAAGGAAAACTCCCTTGACTATTTGAGACGGTAGAGAGGTGGATGACTAGGACAAGCAGGGGTAGCCATGTTTTCATTAGAATTTGGAATGATTTTGATGATGGTAAACTTTATTAATTCTTTAAACATGAATTTTTCTTACGTGAATATATAATAAATATTTTCAAGTATAGAGTTTGTTTATCTGTTGAAACTTTTTAAAGACAGACACCAATGTCTCTCTATCTCTGATCCCCACCTTTCATTTTTAAACTCATAGCCAATGAATAAAATCTCTCTAATTAAAAGAAACTGTGTTGGTGACACTATTCTGACCTCATTAAAATTTCTGGCATGACAATTTTAAAAATTAGTTGGGTTTTTTTTTTTTGTTGTAAATAGTTACTTTTATTGCTAAAACTATTATTAGATTAAAATAGGTCAGGTTATCAATATTGCTGTCTTTGTTGAATTTCATTCAGATCTAATTATCATCATTATCATCACCACCATCATTTTATAATCTTCTATGTTGTCATGGGTTACATGATCTGACAGGAGCTGGTATGGCTGGGAGCCACAGCAGGCTCCATTGCCTGTTTTTGCCATAGTTTCTACAACAGGATACCCTTCCTAATGCTTAATTACATTAAGATTTGTTGATTGTGACAATAAAAAGATACAAAAAAAACTGTTTAATTTATCCAAAGTTTTCTTGATTGGGTTTGAAGATTTTTGGAATAAACATATTTTGTCCATCAATTGGTGGGAGTTCATAATAACCAAATCCACGCACACAGTCACAAAGCCTTGTAAGTTGATTTGGTAGTATAAAAGAAACCAGTCATATATGATGGTGTGTGTGTGTTTCTTTATAACATTGTCTGATTTCATGTCATCATCATCGTTTAACGTCCGTTTTCCATGCTAGCATGGGTTGGACGGTTCGACCGGGTCTGGGAAGCCAGGAGGCTGCACAAGGCTTCAGTCTGATCTGGAAGTGTTTCTACAGCTGGATGCCCTTCCTAACGTCAACCACTCCGTGAGTGTAGTGGGTGCTTTTTACATGCCACCAGCACAGGGGCCAGAGGAGGCTCGCAAACAATCGGTTGGTGCTTTTACGTGTCACCGACACAGACGCCAGTCAGGCAATGCTGGCATCTGCCACGTTCAGACGGTGCTTTTTACCTGTCACCGGCACGGGTATCTTAAATACAATTTCCATTTGACTTTTATTTTGATGTTAATGTTGACGTACTTGACTCAATAGGTCTCCTCAAGAACAGTGGGTCACTCTACGATCCAAGGTTAGCATGTGATGGTTGTAAATGAGCCACTGTGTCAGAGGAACAATGTCTGTTTTTAGTGTTCTATGAAAAATGTCTGACAATGAGAAGACATTACCTGGCTTGAAAACAGGTTAGGATTGACAAAAACATGGAAAAGAAGAATTTTGAAACAATTAGGACTTCAACCATTTCCTTCCTATATTTCTAACTAAAACACATTTCTTATGTTCAAACTGGAGTTTTAGTGGTAAACCAAACTGAGCCCTCATAGAACATACCTAGTCCCCTGATGAATTGCATATTATATATCAACATCATCATCATTTAACATCCACCTTCCATGCTATGGGTTGGACAGTTTGACAGGAGCCGGCCAGGCAGAAACCTGCAGCAGACTACTGTGACTGTTTTGGCAGGGTTTTTATGGTTGGATGCCCTTCCTAACACCAACCACCCTGCAGAGTGGATTAGAAAGGAATCAGATGCAGTGTGCAGGAGAAAATACAGCACATGTGATACAGATGGAAGAGGATAGCTGCATAAAGAAGTACCAATCACTCAAAGAAGGAAGTTATGGAGAAAGTATTAAGAGATACAAAGCCTTAAAGAGGAGATGACAAAGGACTGAGATATCTGGAGCCTTGTTGTGCTCAAGAAAACCCACCCACCACAACAGAATTGATATCCTAAAACCACTTTGGTAAATGTTTGTATGTGCAAAGCAGCTCTGCCCTACCCCTATCAAGCTTCTCCCTAAACTCATCACTTGATATTATTCAACAACCATAATCGCCTTCCCCCTCCCCAGGACCACCTCCATTCCTCATCTTCCTCCAGCAATGCTGCCTCCTCTCTACTATACTCCATCCATCCTTAACACTTCTTTTATCCCCTATCTCTCCCAATGCCCTCACCTATCTATTATAACCCCTTCCCCCACTGTGCCACTCCTATCTCTATCCCACCTAACCATTTTCTTTCACATTCTGATGAAATTCTCTCCCACTGCACCCAAAAGCTATTTCCCAACATATCCACCACCATCTCTATTTTTCTAAGTCTCCTTCACACTGTCTCTCTCTCTCCTATTATTCTTTTAACCTCGCAACAACTGGCACTGTCAGTAAGGTGGGAGTTAATCACAAGTACTGTGAAGAATTTGGTGCACAGGTAGGGGTTCATCAAGGTTCTATCCCTAGTTCCCTCCTTTTCATCACTGTCCTCTAGACCATAACAGAGGAATTCAAGACTAGTAGTCGCTGGGAACTACTATATGCTGATGATCTTGCCCTCATAGTGGATTCCATATCAGAGATATTCCAAGTGTGGAAGTAAAACCTGGAATCTGGCCTTATGGTTAACATATCAAAGACTACTGTTCTAGAAATTAAGAAAACAGACTCTACCCCCATCAGGAGAATGGCCTTGCTCAATTTGTAGGAAAGGTGTAAGTAGGAATTCCATTATGGTGTACCCACTGTACTCAGCACAAGAGGTGCAGTGGAATAATAGGAAGATTGTCAGAGAAAGTAATGTTTGTATGTGGAAGATGCACAGGAGTCATAAAAATTACAGATTCTCAGGAAATTGATGTTTTCAAGAGCCCCAAAGACTGTTTAGAGGTAGTGGATAATTTGTTACCTAGGGAACCTAATTAGCGGGGGGGGGGTGATGCATGGAAAGTGTAATCATTAGAATAAGAATAGGATAGAGAAAATTCCGAGATCTTTTACCTCTGTTATCTCCCTCCAAGTGAAAGGAAGATTGTATGATGTATACAAACAATTCTACATGATAGTGAGATGTGGGCCCTGAATGCAGAAGACATGCAAAGGCTAGAGAGGAATGAGGCTGGTATGCTCTGTTGGATGTGTAATGTAAGAGTACATATGCAACAGAGTGCTGGTGTGTTGAGAGAAATGTCAGGCATGAGAGGAATTAGATGCAGTGTGCAAGAGAGAAGACTGCATTGGTTTGGTCATGTGATACAGATGGATGTCGACAGCTCTATAAAGAAGTGCCGATCGCTCACAGTGGATGGAACTCACGAAAAAGGGAGACCCCAGAAGGCATGAGACAAAGTACAGAAGAACAACCTCAAGACAACCTTGCAGAAATGATACGATGAGTGAGAGTATTCAGAGAGGAGCAAGACACGGATATAAAAATGATGGTTGAGAAATTGTAAGTATTAAACATTATAATATTATTAGCAAAACACTACGAAGTCGTCATTTGTTTTTATATGCTACAATGGGTTAGATGAACATATTTTTGAGGCTTTGTTTTACAGCTGCATTTGCTTCCTCTTATTAACCATTACCCATTTTTTCAAGCAGGGGGCCCCTTAATTTTACATATCATCTCAGGAGCAAAACCAGCCAACGATTTGGTGAGAGGAGAAATGACAACAAAATCATTGTTTGCAGCTCAGGGATTTTGGGGGATGCACTGATATACACACACACACACAGCATGGTCTTTTCAGTTTCTGCCTTCCAAGCTAACTTGCAAAGATTTGATCGATCCAGGGTTATAGCAGAAGACAATTAGCCAACGTGTTGTATAGAACAACTGAACCCAAAATCATGTTTGGGAAGTGTACCTCTTAACCATAGACAAAACTACACCTCTCAGAGCATATAATTAATCCATGAAAATAGTACATGTTGAGGGCATATACTCAATCGGCAAAATTCCATACATCAGGGGTCCCAAGGACATATAAGCGGTGGATTTATAGAATACAACTGAAGATGGTATCATGCAGGGTGGTGTCAATAAGGGTAAAGAAAATAAGCACTAATCGGAATTTAAGAGAAATAGTTGTCACTGCTGTTATGAATGAAATAAAGCATTGAACATGGCAGTCAGTCAGTTCTGAGCTTGAATAAACGATAATGCCACAAACACCCTGTTTAAAGTGACATTTTACAAAAAGAAGCTGAAGAAAAAATTTCTTGTAATAAATTTTCTTTCTAAATTAACATAAATTTTGTAACTGTTTTTAATTGGTATCAGGTTTTATAATGCAGTTTGTTGTTCCAATACTAAAACATTCCATAAAACTATCCAATTCTTAAGTAGAAAAGATATCCATTCTTTAGGTATCACCAATTAGAACATAACAATGTCCCATTTCTACAAATGACACAATGAAATCTGTTGGTCCTAACCCAACATTAGAAACATTTCCCTTGAGATCTACACTGTATCATCCTTATCTCCAGTTTTACCAGGTAAACAACTCTTCTCCAGCACAGCATCCCACCACACTCCTTTATCTCTTTTCTAAAATTCAGCCTTCACTTCTCTCTATTATTTCCTCAATCTTAATTTTCTGTAACTTCCTTCCTCTCAGACCAACCACTTTTGTCCCATTATCCATACACATCCAACAAAACATGTTCACCTCGTTTCTTCCCAGCTTCTACACATCCCACACTCAACGGCCACGTTCCACAACCATCCATCACACTTCATACACAAGAATTATACCAATCTAACCTTTACCCTCACAAATAATGGCTCCCTGCACTTTTCCAGCCTGGTTTTCTTCTGACTACTTTCACAACACTTCTCTACATTTTATTTGGTAACTTAACTAACAGAAGCATTGGATGGAATATATTCCTTGCATCCTCTCACAGCTAACTACAGCTGTGCATCTACCACAAAACCACACGAGTTTGCCTCCTCCACTTGTAACCCCACATTCCTCGTATATATGAAGTAGGCCAGTTGAGATACAGCAGTTGTACGCTGACATCTTGACAGCAGAGTTCTACTTTTATAATATTTTTCTCTTTACTCGATTTACTTTCAGCCTTCCTAATTTTCGGCTTTTGCCTCCATATCAGGAATTTTCATCTCTAAATCTTAGACATCTTGATCCATGAAGAACTAAACCATTACAGTTCCCACAGCTGGTTTCAAACTCCACTTTTAGGATTATGTTATGAGCCAAGCTGTGAGGGACACCCTACCTGCATGCTAAATTCCTAACACTCAATTCTCTTAGCAACAGCCAAGCTACAAAGGTGTGGTACTCTACCAAAGAATTTTTACAGTTCATTAAGTCCTAGGTAGAGTGGTTTATTGTTAACTGACAACACCTGTAGTCATCTGCCTCCTCTATTACCACAATCATCTTTCCCTGGATTATAGAAGTCACTAGTCCCTGCCCCTACAGGCAGGTTATCCCTTAACAACCACCGGCTTCCGTTTTCATATCTTTCGTCACACTTCCCACCATCAACTTTTTACACCGTTTGGTCCCTCTTCCCTATCGCATTGTCTCTTTCAGGAATCTCATAATAATATCTCAAAGACTTTTTTTGCTTGTTTTATAAAAAAAATTTTCGATTTTATTTATGAATAGATGAAAATCGATAATTTGGTAGACTTGCATCGAATATGGCCAAGCAAGATAGTAAAATTATTAACTTCGAATAGGTGTTTTAATAGAATTGTAAGCAAAAGATGTCAATTTTTTTTACATAAGTAATTAAAAATGTAGAAAATTGCAGCAACGTTGAAATAATGTCTTTTAAAAGTTGGCTAATTTATGCCAAGTTTACGATGACGTAAGTCTAGAATTGAAAAATTGCACCAAGAAAAGAGGGAAGAATATGAAGAGGGAAATGAAATAAAAGAAATATTAATAAGCAAACATGAACCAAATATTTCATATTGTTATAAAACAAAAACAACCCTAACTTACAGATTGTTGTCAAAATTAAGAGGAAAACATTAAAGCGAAACAATGTGCATATTTTGTTTTTAATTGGAAATAATTGGTTTTAAATTAAATCTTCCCTCAGATATACTGAATTAATTAA
The DNA here is from genome assembly GCF_006345805.1 of Octopus sinensis. Classification (NCBI taxonomy): domain Eukaryota; kingdom Metazoa; phylum Mollusca; class Cephalopoda; order Octopoda; family Octopodidae; genus Octopus; species Octopus sinensis. The sequence continues at coordinate 107,750,477 of NC_042997.1, read as the reverse complement.
ATAATTTAAGTAGAAATATGTTAAAATTAAATAATACGAGCCAACTAGGTTGGTCTAAGAAAGAATACAGCAAATTTTTAAATTGAAATAAATTTGTAATTAATAGGAAAATTAAAGAAATGAATTTAATCTAAATAAAAGTCTTTGGCAAATATATTTTTAAAACGAGAAAGAAAAATAACGAGCTTTGTTAAAATTTAATGAAATTTAAATAAAAATCTGAGCCCGAAGGAAAAAAATTGCGTTTTTTTTTCTTAATTAAAATGCAAAATAAACGGGAAAATGTTGAGTTAATTTGTTGGTTCTGTTGAGAAAATTTGTGTTGAAAGAAGTCGCCGGGAAAAACAGAAAAGGGAAAATTCTTTTGTAGGAAATCTTTTGATGTAAATTGAAAAATGAAAGACGATAGAATTTGTGTTGAGTCGGGATTGATGGTCAGGAATAACAATAAGAAACAGTGTGACTGAATAATAATAAAAGATGTTTTTAAATAAGTGTTTTAGAAGAAAAGACGAGCAACTGGGGGTGGGGGGGATGTTGTTGCAACAAGTTGTTGACACACACACACCTGCCAACAACGTATACTGCAGACATACACAAACACACCTGCCGACGTATACTGCAGACACAGACAAACACACACGCACGTACGCACACACACACACACCTGCCACCACGCGCTGAGAGCCGCCATTATGGAGAGGAGAGCATCGAAAGGGAGTCACATTAAAAAACCTATTTATGTCTCACAAACACAAGGTACACACCAAAATCTACCCCAAAATCATAAAATAAACTTAGGAAAATTATTTGCGACTAAAAGAAATAAGCTGGGTTCTTTACTTCATCCAGATCGGCGAAATAAAAGCCGATTTGGTGGTTAATGCCGAGACAGTAGCAGCAATGTCTCGTTTCCGATAGAATAAAAAAAATTGGTGAAGCCATTTCTTACCTATTCGAGGAACACTGGCGATGTACTGGAAGTGTTCGGACTCCTGGGCACTGCTGTCCTGTTGTAGTCCCTCAAGAAGCTTGAGCAGAGCTTCCTGGGGGACCTTACACCCTCATCCCTTCAGGTCAGCATATTTGGTGAGTCGGAATTTCGGATCCAAATCGTGAGCGACAGGATCGAAAGGTCGCCGCATAGACAGATCTCGCGGTTCCTCCGGCGGGCAGGCTTCCTGAACATCTGAAAGGAAAAGGAAAAAATTTCTAATTCCGCTCGAATGGGAAATAACACGACCAAAATTCCGAGTAGAGGAGAAAATATTGACCGGACATAATTGCTTGTTCGTTTCTGTGAGCCACGTTATGGCGTCGTCGAGAGAGAATGGTGAGAGAAAGACCCGGATGGAGAGGGACTCGCTCGTCGTGCGACTGGGACAGAGGCTTTATACTATGGTGCACCGAACGGGACATAAATAGCTGCAAGCACCGAAGAAAGAAAAGAAAAAGAAATTTATATGCATATATATATGTATATATATATATATATATATATATATATACGTATAAAATTTTATGTAGATTATTATAATATATATGTATTATATATATACATAAATATTATATTATAGTTGTAGATTACATCATATATATATATATATATATATATATATATATATATATACATATATATATAAAATATAAATTAGAGATAAAACCACTATTATGCAACTTAGTGATAGACATAACCAATACATAAATAACAAGTAATATATATAATAATAATAATTTTTTTTTTCAAAAAGTATAAAATGAATGATAAATATAATATAATAAGTAATATATATATATTTATTTATTATTACAGATATAGGGTGAAAAAATTATTAATTTAATAAAATTAACAAATTTCACCTAGTAGTTTTCCGGTATGGAAAAGAATTATATATAAAAAAGCTTTTTGTATAAGTTTTTACCGAACATTGTTATAATTATATATATATATATATATATATATGCATATGCATGTATTCATATACATGCATATATATGTGCCTGTAATTTTATATATATGTTTATATATTTATATATCATGTATACACATACTTACATACATATATGTATGTATGTGTATGCATGTATTTATATTTATATATACAGTATACATTTTGATTTGTGAGTTAAAGAGATGTTTACTATTATTTGGCTATTTTTACTTTTAATAACAATATTTTAATCTGATGTGAGAATAGGGGAAATTATATTCATTATGTTATATAATTATATTAATTATATGTGAAATAATTGCAGATACCCCCCATTCCCCCACCACACCACTCCCTGCCCTTTACTACTATAATGCACAGCCTTTTCTTCATAAACATTCTTACTGATATTTCTGAAATATACAGTACATTAAATTCATTGTAGCGCAGAGTGTGTTTGTGTGTTTGTGTGTGTGTGTGTGTGTGTGCGTGCGTGTGTGTGTGCAAACTGAATTCAAATGGTGGCAAGGTGTTGAACCATCATTAAAGATTCAGCCACAACATAGTTCAACCGGTGGCAGTATGGAAGGTGAGTGTTAAACGAGGAATCGTTGATGTTACTCAACAAAAGACACATGGTTATTATGAAATATGTTGTTTGTGTGTCCCCATTTGGAGTTTGGCTATCTTAACAACACTGCTTCTTCTTGAAATCAGGCTGGCCCCAGGAGCTGCAGCACATCATTGCCACATATGCCAAAGCTGGCACCAACTACTAAATATTTAGCATTGGAGAGAAAAATCAATAAACCTCGTGCTTTCGTGGTTCCTCTTCGCTTGGTGTCTCCAAGAGAAGAATTTTAATTGGCCTTCAGCATTTTACAGTTGGAAAGATACACTGATATAAAAAAGATTTGGAACCAAATGTGCCTCAAAGAATTGGTGGGGGTGAGTTTGTAACACATTTAAGTTTCAGGCAATTTGATGAATAGACAAAGTTATTTGAAAATATGATCTTTTAAATATTTGATTTCGGACAAAATCTGCTTAACTTGATAAAATGTGAAAAGGTTTCTTCATACTATAAGTTTTCTGCATCCTTCTACAGGCACCTCCTTGAGCAAGCCATTATACTTGAGGAAGAATGAATGCATTAAATTATTTTTATTTTTTATTTCAAATAGCTGGGATCTCCCAGTTTCTAAAAATAACTTTAAAATAACACAGACAACAACTCAAAATTTTAAGAGAGAGAATTTTGAAAAGCATAATGTTATGTCTAGCCAGAAACTTTACAGAATAAATAGGCTCATAGACTGTAGAAATCTTTGTAAATTGAAGGCCAAAACAAGAAACATGGCATGAAATTTACTCCAATTTTGGAAATTTAAAATGTGGACAAGTCATGAATTAAGGGTACAGAGTTAGAAAACAAGATCAGAGAGGTGTGGATTAAGAAATACAACATGGAGGTTATGGGGTTCTAGGAGTGTTTTCAAAGCCTTGTGAGAAGGTTTGGCAGACAGAAACTGAAAGAAGCCTGCTGTGTGTGTGTGCACATGCATGCACTCTTGGAGTTTAATAACAATAGGGTGGGTGTATTGTTAGTAGAAAAGTAGATGAAGTGATGGTGTGGGTAGTGAGAGGATGAATAATGAAATTGAGGCTAAATCCTCAACAAAGCAAGAGTGACAGGGCTCTGTGTACCCACCACAACAACAGCAGTGGTTTATTATAGAAGAACCTCTTCTATGAGGATCTCCTGTAAACTGCCACAACATAAAGGACAAAGACCCTGTTATCATGTTGGATAATGCCAGAATGCCTTCTATGGCCTACAGGGCTCAATCATAAAAAAGGGATTATTTGGAATATGAATTTCAGGAAATTGGCAAACTAGTTGTTCATCAATCAATCAAATAAATACAATGGGATGGTTATAGTTTCAAATGACCCCTTGTTCATCTATAGAGAGTGATGATGCAAAGTTATGATGAGTGACCCTTAAATACAGAGGATTTAAAGCAGGCTTCCGATTTGAAAAGATGGATTCCTAGGAATTATTTACTGTGAAGTTTACACATGTTACTAATATGTTTATCTCCACAATAACAACTGGAAAGGGAAGAGGCTTGTTATGAACACTCTTCATGGTATAGACAATACTCCAGCAAATACACACACACACATCCTAATCATGGACCAAATTTCTCGGGGCTTTGATTTTTATCAAAGTTCCTGGCTCCAAGTACCATTCTTTTGTTTTGGCCCATGGGTCAGTAACTGTGAGCCAAGTTTTTTTTTTTAAATATCCTTAAAGCACCCATTTAAGATGCATTTGGAAGTGACTTTGGGAATTTCACATAAAAAGAATTTTGGAATAGTTGCTTTAATATTGTAGATGTACATTTAAGAATGAAACCAGGAAGAGAGTTTTCTTCAAAGTGCTTCAACTTTTCTTGGTAAGCATTGTGAACTGATATTGTCCAAAGGTCTCGGTCTTTCATCATTGCCTCTGTGAGGCCCAATGTTTGAAAGACATGCTTCATCACCTCATCCTATGGATTTTGAAATATTTGAGAACAGAGGAGGTTTGGGACTATTTTCTGAGCCTGCAGGTGACGAAAGAGAACGTAAGTGACTTGGTTGGGAAGCAGGAAAGAGCTAGTAGCCTCTGTATCATTTGTGGCTGAGAGAAAGAATCATTCTCAAATCAGATGTTATCAGAACAGCTGAGTGGATCCTGCGGGTCATGGTCATCATCAACAATGGACTGATGAGGTTCCATCATTGAACAACTGAAGGGAGTGAAATTAATAACCAAATGTGGCGTTCATGAGGACAGACGTTATGTACAAGTCTTACATAATGAGGAAAGAACAATTCATGTTTGGTAACAGTTGGAAGAATTTGTATGAGCCCCAACAAATCAAGAGTCTTAAGACTCCTGATTTGAACTCCTGAAGTGCTACATCTGTGGGGTGTGACTGTAGGAAACACCAAATGGTAGGTCCAGAGTACTAAGGACTGGTTGGGGGCTGCCATTGTGGGTCATGCAAGCATGGAAGGCAGACATTAAGCAATGATGATGATGGTATATATCATATTTGTAATGTGTGTGTGTGTATATATATATATATAATTCAGCAGTTTAATTGAAATGTAGCCTCATTCTTTCCAATCTTTGTTGGAAAATGTGCACCTTCTGCTAAGTATCACTCACAAAACCCCATTTTTTAGTCAGGATTATCTTCATTGAGAGCATGGACCATTCCTGGAATGTAAGTTATTCAATGACAGACCTTCAAAATGCAATGAACACGTGATTTTGAAATTCCTATTTTACAAACTTAGCTGCTGCACATATTTTTTGAACTTAGGCAATATGTTTTTAGTCCCCTCCTTGGTTCTGCAGTCTTCCAGAACATTTCCTATGGACATTTTGAACTACAGTTCCATCTGCTTCTAACTTATCTTTAATTGAAGCTAGTATGATCCGCTGGATGTGTAATGTCAGTGTGCACACATGACAGAGTGTAAGCACTCTGAGAGAAATGTTGAACATAAGAAGCACCGGATGCGGTGTGCAAGAGAGACGACTGCACTGGCATGGTCATGTGCTATGGATGGATGAGGAGAGCTGTGTGAAGAAGTGTCACACCCTAACAGTAGAAGGAACCCATGGAAGAGGGAGACCCAAGAAGACACGGGATGAGGTGGTCAAGCATGACTTTCGAACATTGGACCTCACAGAGGCAATGACAAAAGACCGAGACCTTTGGATATATGCTGTGATTGAGAAGACCCCGCAAGTAAAGTGAGATCACAGCTGTAGCCTACACCAGTGTCACATAACCAACCCATTTAAAAAGTACCTTTGAATTGTCTCACCAGATACTGTGCTTGAGGAGACCTATTGAGTCAAGTAAAATCAAAATCAAATCAAATGGAAATTGTAGTTGTGTCCGATGCCAGTGCCGCCTGACTGGCTCCCTGTGCCAGTGGCACGTAAAAAGCACCATTCGAATGTGGTTGATGCCAGCCCCCGCCCCAATTGACTCCTATGCTGGTAGCACATAAAAAGCACCATCTGAACATGGCTGACACCAGTGCCGCCTGACTGGTGACACGTAAAAAAATACCCACTACTCTCTCAGAGTGGTTGGTGTTAGGAAGGGCATTCAGCTGTAGAAACATTGCCAGATCAGATTGGAGCCTTATGTGATCTCCTGGCTTGCCAGTCCCCAGTCAAACCGTCAAACCCATGCCAGCATGGAAAACGGACGTTAAACGATGATGATGATGATGATGGTAAGTCATGTCGGGGAATCTGTTTGAAACTTGCTCTAAAACTGTCTTTACACTTTGTCTAGATTTTTTAACTTCCATTAGATTTCCTTCATTCAAAGCTTTGTCTGGCTCTCTTCATTATATGTATTGGGTTAAATCTAAAACAAATGTAAATTAAATAAAATACCAGCTTTAAAAGTGTGTATACATCTTTTATGGTGGTGGTGTGGGCCGCCGTATTTATGAATTAAACTTGCCTTAATTGTTACACCAATGCACATCCGTAGTTCTGAAAAGCACACCAATTGATATCGCCTGGCCTCTCTGTAATAAAAAGTGAGGGAGGCATCCTTATTTCCCTGCCTCGTTTACCACGTGTTTGTTTCTGCCGAAATATTTGCGCTTTTAAATTGTCGTTAATAGACATTTCCATATTTAACTACATTTGAAAATATAACACTTTGTATGTTGATTTTTACACAGATTTTAAAAATTACTTTAATTATTTTGCCGTCGTAAATCGCATCAACGTTTTATGTAATCATAAAAAAAATTAATTTCCCTCACAAATCTTCAATTAATTTTAATTTTAATGCTGTCAGCTTTCATTTAAAAACCAACTTCCACCAGAAAGCGCCTCCACTGGACTTGATCTCTATTATTGATGTAGTAATAGTAAAATCGATATACCCAATATTTTAAAATAAATTTCAGATTTCAGAAATGCTAACAGAACACCGCTGTTTAAACAACACAAATAGAAGGCGGCCAACGGGTTTTTCAAAATGCAGTTTAGAGTCTATTTATCAACTGTTCACACCGTAAAACATTGTTTTATTTGGGTGGGGGGAATGTAGCAGAACATGAGTTCGATACATTTCGATTGGGAAAAATTATTTATCAATAAGGGAGACACAGTAATAACAAGAGGGGCAAGAAAGAGAGAGGGAAATAACATGGTGTACGACGATGTAACAAGGAGTTAGAGCCAAGTTGCCAATTTAGTGAAGCCGTTACTGACAAGGGAGGTAATTTACACTAATTCACACACAAAAAACGAGACTTTTTAAAATTTCTTTAATTGCCTGTAGTTTATTTTTTTAACCAATCTGGAGAGGGGAAGAAATTACAGGCAAACTTTAATAAACGATCGAGTTAACAGATTTTTAAAAAAAATAAGCTATTAAATAGTAGAAATTGTTGCCGTTGTGTAAAAAACGACTAATTAACAGTTTCAATGTTAATTTTATCCTTCATGCTATTTAATGCAGCAAGTTGACACGCCGGATAAAATGCTCACCAGAATTTCGTCTGTCTTTACGCTTTGAGTTAAATTTCCGGCGAGGTCGACTTTGCTTGTCATTCTTTCAGGGTCGATAAAATAAGACCGGTGAACTACTGGAGTCCATTTAATTAATTAGCCACCTCCCCCGAAATTTCAGGCCTGTGTCAGATATTCAAATTTAAAATATCACATCTCTACCTCCAGTAACTTAACTAACAGCGTGGCCTTTATTCCGGTTCAACTTGCTGACAACAAACGAAAAAAATTATTTTAGTAATTTGAAATATTTAATAATTTCTAAATTACATCAAAATGTTACTTTCTAATAATAATGTGCATTAGTTACATATCTGTTAAGACCTAATTTTTTTTCAATAAGCCGGTCAACCAATGTTTTTAAATAACCCATTTGCTAATTTCATGACGTTTTTGTTTATCTTGGACTTGTTTTAGAAACGAAAAATAAAAATTGTGTAAGTTTACAAGATAATGATTAAATTGAAAACTTTGTCAGAGTTTGATGGTGGGGGAATAAAAACAATTTACATGCCACCCTTCATCCCGAAAATGTTAAAAAGCCAATTATTTCGTAATATCTGGAATTGTTTAATATTTTCAAACGATTTTATAAATATCTTCCTCCAACATTGATTACTGTTTAATACCTGTTATATTCCTCGTTACTGAAGTTCACCTTAATTACAACCGATCTAAGTTAAAACAACCACTCGGTTCCCTTCAGCAACAACGCAACATGTCGTTTCCCTTTTAGCAGAAGCACCGTCGTAAGGCCACAGAAACTGCAACAGGGTTATAATTAGTCGGTGTTTATAAAATGATCGTACATTTCAAATTATTTATTCCACGTTTAATATATCGCTTTCCAGTCTATATCCAAGATGCTGTTTAGCTACTGCTACTGCAATTATCATTGAACGTAAGTTATAACTCTTTCTCTCTCTCTGTGTTGTGGTGGTGCAACGAATTTTATTGATTCCGACTTTAAAATAGAGTTTTATTGACAAAATTATATAAGTGGGGAGATAATGATGAAATATGATAAAGAAATAGGCCAAAAAAAAAAATAGCGGTTATGTATCAAGGGTCGTTACGTTAGTAGAGATAACCCACATACGCAAAAAGAAAATATCAGACCAAGACTGTTACATGACACACAAAAATTGATAGAGGTATATGTGTGAGGTGGGGAAGTTAATTATGATATTTCCATCCCCGTCTAAGGTATTTCATGAATATATTCCAGTACACGACGGGGACTTTATCTGAATGTAAAGCAGTATTTCGAAACAGTACAGGCATTTTGTCTGAGAGTGACTATGTGGTTAAGAAGTTGGTTTCTGAACACAAAGCCTTGGATTCAGTCCCACTATATGACACATTGGACAAAGATCTTCGACCTACTAACCAACCATTACATTAGATTTAGTAGATAAAAAGTGAAAGAAGCCTATATATATATATATATATATATAGATAGATAGATTTCTTTTAATTAGACTGCAGCCATGCTGGGGCACTGCCTTAAAGAATTTTAGCCAAACGATATCTATGCTTTTAATTGTTTCAGCCCTAAGTCTGTGGCCATGATGGAGCACATCTTTGTGTTGATCATACAGGCAGTATGGAAAATATCTTGCTTGGAAATTAGTAATAATGGTTGGTGACAGGAAGAGCATCCAGCTGTAGAAAATCTGCCCCAATAAATTAAGTATGGTCCTTGTAAGCATGGAAAAGTGGATATTATAATGATGATAATTCTGTTTTAGATAAGTAACCTTTAAAAACAAAAATGATATTTATCTATCAAGTACAGTGGTTGAGAAGATATTTTCTTCTTTTCAAATGCAGCCATATTTAATAATATTCAGTTTGTTGTCCTAATGCTGATAGCAACTAAACTAGTGTTACATCACGTTGACCACATTCCACTCGTGATCTCATATCAAATGAAAGAATGCAATATATATTTCAAGAGTAGCATTTATGAATAAAGATTCCCCAATAATTTCAATACATTTCTTTAACCATATTTAAAATTCAATTCCAATCACAAAGCATCAATAAATATTCATATCTCCACGCATGTATCTATATTTTTTCAAGGCAAAATCTCAACTCAAAACACAGTCAGTCATATCCGTTTCTAAATTCTTGGCTTCTTTCTCCATCAAAATACTTTTTACCTCCCAATAAAATGTTTATATATCACCACACTGCATCAAAATCCATTTTATTTTTGTTTAATTTTGTAGAGAACCTCATAATTTTAGAAGATTCTTTTGATTTAGAAATTGTATCTCATTCTGAGTTTTTAACTCTTACCAGATTAAGAAGGATTTACGATTAGTTAAATCCTTTGTCTTACATTTTCTTAACTCCTATTTTTGTGAAAAGGTTTACACTTCCAACACAACTTTCTTCGTATGCCAAATGAAGAGAACTGGGTTATTAAATTAGAAATGCAAAGAAAAAGATATTTTGTTGTTAGTTGAACACAGAAAATTGCAGGTGAGAAAGAATTCAGCCAGTTTTTTGGCTACAAAATCAGAGGATTAGTGTAGATAAGGCAAACAAACAAACTTCAATTTTTTATTTGAAAAATCTTTTACTTTTCCAGAACATTAACAGATTTTAGTCGAGAGAGTGAAAGCAATGTTATAATGCTATAACAATTTACAAAAGAGAAGAGATTAACTGGGGAGGAGGGAATAAAAATTAAAAAAAAAATATATATATAAACAAAACAAAGATAATTTCTTGAATCACATATTGTTTCACCATGCAGCAGATACAACTTATACAGAAATAGCACTCATTAAAGAAAAAAACAAATTTTTTCTTTTCCACTTCGTAATTTAGTTCAGCTTTTTGTACGACAAGAATATTTTGATCTTCCTCCTCAAGTTTTATTTATTAATTAGTAATAATCAATCACAGAGTTTTGAGAATATATTCAGTCGCATCAACCTCAACACTAACTTTCTAATTGATAATTTAGAAATATCTCCACCAAACAATCAATTAATTCCATTTAAGAAGATCCCCAACAGTTTCCAAACTAATCTAATTCTTAATCAGGAGGTCACAAATTTTAAAACAAACATTTTCTTGTTCCAAACTAATGGCCAATGTACCAGACACTTGCAGTAAACTCATTTCTCTCTTTCACTCCAGATATAAAACAAAGCAGATATTTTTTAATGAATATCTTAATTTCCTAATAAATCTGCATGATTTCTATTAAAACATTAAAAACAGAACAGGTCTCAATGTGCTGTAAAGAAGCCAAACTTACAAACTGTAGATTACAGTTGTAAAATAAATTTCAGTTGGAGTATGAACAATTAGATCATCACAAACTCACACATTGAAATGCTTGCGATGAGAGATGAGAAGCACTCAAAAACAACTTTGTCCTCCAACTGACTGAAACATGTTTTAAAGGAATTCTAGGTTTCTTAATATTTAAAAAATGAGAACAAAAAAAAAACAATAAGAAAATTCTGTTGTTTTGAGCACCAAATGCAAGTGAAATTGCAAAGAGTGTTTTTTGTTGTGGAACTATTATTTAGGATAGTTTTGTGAGACTCCTGATTGGAGTTCAATTCCAGATTAGTAAAGATTTGCAATGAAGGCAGTAATATTGTCACTTTTGAGAGAATAGTTGTTATTAATTAAAGAATTAGCAACAGAAATTATCAACAAGAACAAACAAAAATGAAGAAAAGATGAGTTAAAAATGGGTTGATGAAAAATTGCCAGAAAATTGCCTCAACTGCAGGCAACAAAAGAAGGAAAGCTGAAACATTCTGTTCAGCTGAAGAAGATTTTCTCATTCCCAACAGAAATTATATTTATTGCTGGCAATTTGAACCCAATCAATTTAGATTTTGTATATTTGCAGTTTACAATTAAATAAAAATATAACAACCAGAAAGTCATTTACAATTTAGACTTCATTATTTCTTCTTAAATACAAATCATGATTTTGTTTTTCTTCATAGAATAATAAAGTTTATATAATAATAATGATAATAATAATAATACTCAACAAGGTCTATGCACCTTTCTATTTTCTTGTTTGTTTCTTTCCTCAAAAAGTCCTTTCTATAATACATCATGAGTTAGGTGATTATATAAAAAGAAAAAAAAAATGCCCCACCTAAATCACATATAGCAGCATTCAGAAATTACTTACAGCCAAAGGATGGAGAGAACAATTCTCTAGTGTCAGATGGCTAACATCAATGAAACAAAAAAACATGATGGTAGTTAGAATTGATTTAGAGTTTCCTATAGTGACAGTCCTTCATAAGAGGGACTCCCAGAATCATTGTTTGCAATACGCATTTGGAGATGTTCCAGTGTGTTCTGAAAATGCTTGTTAATCTGCTCAGTTTCCTCATTAGCCTCTAAATTTGGCAAATCTTCTCGGATTTTTGTAATAAGCTGGTTTAATACTGGAATAGTTATCTGGAAAAGATTAGAGTAAAATATTCATGAATCGTCCATATAAAAAGCAGAAAATAAAAACCATTCAAAGGATATTATCTTAAATGTGGTTCTTTGAGTCTGATATATGACAAAGAAATATTACCAATAAATTTGATGTTGGAATTAGCAGCAAATATTAAATATCACATGCCTCAAATGAGGTCTTACATTCTTATATATTTCACAAATATTCCAACAAAATCAGTTTGCCATTTCAAAACCACACTGAAATAGGGTACTTAGGAAATTTTTAAATTCTAAAAAATATAGGATGCCAACATTCATGCCAAAAATTACAACACACCCCTACACAAGAGTTGGCCGAAAAGTTCATACACTGACCTTGATGGAATGTAACTAAATGAGGTTTAATTTTTCAGCACAGTCTCCATTGCGGTCTCCACACTTATTCTTCCATCAGTGTTGCAGTGCTTGGATCTCATTGAGGAAGAAGCTTTCATCCTGTTGGTCAAAAAAGTCATCAACAGTGGACATGACATCATCACTGTGATACTGGTTCCCAGCCAAGAGTGTTTTTTTCTTTTTCATGTTGGGGGAACAGATGATAGTCAGATGGGGGCCAAATCAGGAGAATAGGGACAGCCATTGAAACCATAGACAATGCTGGACCATTTTGTGCTGATGGAACAAAAGCCCTTTCGTCAGGTTTCCTGAGCATTTGGTCTTGACAGCCTTTCATAATAACAATCTCAGCAATTTGGCATACTACTCTCCAATGATGGTCTGGCTCTTTTGAAGATAATCAATAAACACAATACCATTTGCATCCCAAAAAACTAAGGCCATTACATTCCCAGCATTTGAAATGACCGTGGCTTTCTTTAGAGCAGATGAGGAGGCGGTGTTTCCACTGCATGGATTGTCTCTTTGTTTCTAGCTCAAAGTGATGAACCCAGCACTTCTTCTAGGTTAGCAAACATTCAAGGAAACAGATTTTCCAGTGATGTGATCAGCCTGGTGCACTTTTGATCAGGGGTCAGAAAACGTGGCACCCACTGAGCAGAAATCCTCATCATGCCAAGTTTATTTTGCAGAATATTCTCAACTCTCTTACAGGATAAGCTAATAACATTGGCTATTTGATTTACAGTCAATCATCTGTCATTCATCACCATGTGGGGAACATGATCAATGTTTTCTTCAGTGGTAGCAGTTGCAGGACGTCCAGACCTTGGGTCATCGACCAGATTCTCTTCCCCTCCTAAATTCAACTGCCCAATTTTGCACTGTTTATAAAGCTGGAACATCATCCCCTGTCAGTATGAGTGTCTTTGGGGACTAACACCTTTTTTGCAGGTACTTGATTATACCACAATGCTAAATTTTGTCCATTTTCAAAAGTCACAAGTAAAAACAAAATATTTTGAAAGCTGAATATCTACAGAATCAGACAAAACATGAATACAAACAAATTTGATAATATATATTTAACATTGAAATATAATAATGATGGGTTCAAATTTTGGCATGTGGCTAGCAATTTCAAGAAGGGCTTAGTTGATTTCACCAATCCCAGTACGTGACTGGTACTTTATCAGCCCCATAAAGGTGAAATATCTAAATTGTTTCAGCATTTATTGTACATCACCCCCAAGGCCATCATTCCTCAAGCAACACAGATTCATCACAAAATTAATCTGAGAGAAAGGACAGAGCTGTTGGCCTAAAAATGGTGAGATTGATACTGTGAGTGTCTCTATGGAAACTGTTGTTGCTAGGTGATAACTGCAAAAAACAATTTGTAATAGGAACAACATTCTGGGGTAGAACAAGAGATAATGGTTTGTGAAAAGGGTAGGGGACAGGGGGTAGAGTGGGAGTGGAAATAACATGAAAAGAAAAGGAATCAGAGGATGTGGCACCAGACCAATTAGTTGTGAAGAGCAGTGGCCATAGTAGTAGTAGTAGAAGAAAAAATAAGAGGAGGAGGATGGTGGTTATAATATGTCTGAGTGACTTTATGTCAGTTAGTCAAAAGCTTTTTCTCTCTCTAGATGCAGTCACACATGCACGTCCGTATGTGCAGCAGCCAGAGTGGCTGATGTCTTTCTCAATCATGCTCCACGCATAGTAATCCATGGAATTACATCTTCATCATCATTGTTTAATATTCAGTCTCCATGCTGGCTAGCAGGGATGAGCTGTCTGTTGTGGCATGGTTCTTATAGCTGGACGTCCTTCTTAATGCCAACCACTTAACAGTGTGTTGGGTACATTTTATGTCTCACTGGCACGGGTGTGTTTACACAACATCAGCACGGGTGCAGTTACATAGCATTGGCACAGGCATGGGTGCTTTTCAAGTAGCGCCGGCACCTGAAAGGACCAGCCTGTATATGTGGAAGACAGGGATTCTACTTAGCTTGACATGTCTTCTCAAGTACAGCAAATCACCACATCTCCCAGTCCCTTGTCCTTTCTTCAGTGAGGCCCAGCACCCAAAGATCCTTTCTCACCACTTTGTCCTACATCTTCCTGGGTCTACCTCCTCCACAGGTATCCTCGTCAATTAGAGCTCGGCACTTCTTTATGCAGCTGTCCTCATCCACATGCAACACATGACCAAACCAGCACAGTCTTCTCTCTTGCCCACAGCATCTGATGCCTCTTGTACCCAATTTTCCTCTTAAATCATTTACATTCAAAGGAGCCTACTCTGTGTGTATTTTTAAGTGCTTATTATACTTGCAATTATAATGGAGGGAATCAGGAGGCCAGAAACTGGAGTTGGTAACATTGCAGAAATTCTCCAGCAACTACTAACTCTTTCCAGGGGCATGGCAAGGGGTCAGATATTGCTTCCACAAACACATGACTTTCCAACAGTAATATTAACCACAGACTCCAACAGCTTCACATAGCCGTCTAAATTGAGCTTAAGGTCCTGCTCAGAGGTGTGGGGAGGCATCACATCACTTCACTGGAGACACATCTGAAAACCAGTTTAGGGGAACTTGGCTTTCATGATACATGGGACATCTGAGAAAAACCAGATCATCTCCGACTCAACAGAATGCCTCAGCTTGTTCAGGAGTTTCTTTGTCTTTGTCAAGCAGTTCTCCTTGGCTTTGGTTGTTAGAATTTGTCCATTGTGCCCCTTGTACAAGTGGTAGTGAAGGGCCAACTTCATGGCGACAACTCCAATATCCGTCACTCTTGCCAAAGCGCAGATTCCCTTGCTCAGCTCTTCCATCACCTTGTTCTGAAGTTGCTGGACGAATCCTGGTGTGTGGATGCAGTCAGAATGCTTTTTTTATGTCCCTTCCTATTGGCTAGGGCTTCATAGTCACCATTGGAGCTGTCCATGTCACATATTACAACCTTTACAGTATTCACAGACCATTGAGCAGCAGTCATGGTGTTGGCATTTTGATACTTGGTGCAAATCATCATGATATGGGTAATTCTCCTCCAATATTCAGATGGTTTCCAGTCCTCCACGTTAGCTAACTTTCTCTCAACCACAATAATCTTTAAACTTTAAGCTCTCCAACACCATTGACTGTTCACCAACACGTCAAGCTGTTCTTGTATGTATGTATCGTATGCTAAACAAGGGTTGTATTATACTGACCCTCTTAAAGAATAATTATTGGAACATGCAAGAGAGATTTGTCTAGGAGAGCAGCAACTCTGAATAAGGAATCAAACCATAAGGACTTGTCCAACACATACCAGCTGAAAAGATAAATACATGATGATGGAGATATTTGTAGATTCCACCACCAGAAATTTTTTTAAAAAAACTGAATAGTTGCAGGTGTCACTTACCTGATCATTTCCTTTTTCAAAGAAATAAATGTAATGATTGAGAAGTTCAACAAAGAGTTGAACTTGAACAGAATTGTCCATGCACTGGTTGGCAATTTTGACTCCCTTCTTCAGACATTCTGCCACTCGTTTCCCATCATGCATCTAAGAAAAAAACAAACAAACAGACAAACCAAAAAAGAAAAATTAAAATCCAGGTAAATGTTTTGATTGAATGAATCTTTGAAGGTAAAAGAGAAAAAGAAGGATGTAAAAGTAATTCTAGAGGTGGGACAGGCTAGATTGTTAATTCTAAGAAACTGTAAGTGGAAACATAAAAAGGGTTGGAAAAACAAGTTCAAAGAGTTTATTAGTCTAGGAAGTATGAAATTAGAATTGAGAAAGCATATTATAATAAAATTCTTACTTTCACAAAGATCTTAGGGGAATTCTAGAATAAAATTAAAAATAAAAAATAAAAGAAATATAAATACACATTTCAAAATGATTGACATTTTACATAGAATTAATAACAACAATTGCAACATAGAACTTGCAGTTAATAACGATTTCATAAGATATTCGTAGTTCTGTCTATGTTTGTATTCTACACAAATATAGTCATTTTGTATTATAGTTGAGATGTTTCTGAAAATTTGATGAGATGAAATAGTAACAGTCAATACACAAAAGTGATTATTTGTACAATATACAAATATATTCATTAAACATGAAAGGAAGGGCATCCAGCTGTAGAAACTCTGCCAGATCAAGACTGGAGCCTGGTGCAGCCATCTGGTTCACCAGTCCTCAGTCAAAATCGTCCAACCCATGCTGGATGATGATGATGATGATGATTCATTAAAGATGAAAGGAAGATTGTATATAAGAGTTGTGTGAGAGTTGCAATGCTGTATGGGAGTGAGACATGGTGCCTGAGGGAGAGAGAGAGAGATGGCAATTTTGAGAAGGACTGAGAGAGCAACGGTGAGAGAAATGTGGGGGTGGGTGAAGCTGTTTGATAAGAGGAGGGCTGAAGATTTGATGGGGATGCTGGGGTTGAAGGGATCGGTAGAATGGTTGGCAAGGGCGAATGGAGTGCAGTGGTATGGAGATGTGATGAGGAGGATGACTGCATTTGAGGTAAATGGAGCTTGAAAGCGAGGAAAAGGTGGAGGGGGAGATTGGGATGGTTGGTTTGGAAAAGGAGGATGCCCAAAACCAGGCAAGATGGCGAGAGGGTGTGAGGGTGGTTGCTATGGCATTGAGGTAGATCTGGCCACCCCCGTTAATGGGGACAAAGCCCAGATTTAAAACACTGGATGATGATGATGATGATAATGATATTTACAGACATATATTTGTGACAGAGAGAGTATTAACACCGACAAGTAAGAAGAGGGCATTTGGCACAAAAAGCCAACTTTGAGATTTTCTTTCATGGTTTGTTCTAATAGAACATCCACAGTTAAATGGGGATAAATACAAAGATATTGCATATAAAATTACATAATATACAAATATATAGTCATTTTGTACATAATATTTCTGACATTTACATAGTAAACAATTAATTGGTGTCTTATTAGTCATATTTCACTAAATTAATTTTAGTTTTCCATACTCTTCAACTTCATTCTTTTCTAATTATTTTAATTATTTTCCCAAAAAGCTGATGATTGTCCATCAAATCCAATGATGCTGATCTTCTTCAAATCTGGGAACCTTTTATCACTCACAAAGCATCTGTAGAAACTGGATGTTAATATCTCCAGGATTTTAACAAGTCAACCGTGTCGCCCCTGTACTGCAGCCATTCAGGTGGAAAGTAGAATATAATGACAAGAAGAGCTACTGTAAGCAAAAACCTTTTCTGAAAAAATATTCAGTGTTGATACAATGGAGCCAATTTTATTGGTGCCAAAGAGTGCAGTCTTTTAGTGAACGGGAAGATTTTTTTTTCGGTCTAAATAGTGAACAGTTTCGTTCCCAGAAAGCTGAGAGGAATGTTTCTTTTTGTTGCCTTTGTTATCTCTATCAGTTAACAAGATATTAAAGAAATGAGACTGTTGCTTGTGGATCTAACAGACATGTGGAGTAATTACCTCTCCACAAATTGATTATTTTTCAGTATTCACTGACAACCAAATGTTACAAGCGAAACAGAGACCAAATATTTAAATTCATTTCAGCAACCACAAAAAAAAAACCTCCACTCTGGTTAGCTAGAACAACTGACAATCATAGCGAAGGATCTCTAAAACACACACACATACACACGACTCGTGACAACAAGTCAAGGAGGAAGACGTCATTTGGTTGACTTATCAGAAATAACAGCCAAAGCCAACTCAAATTACACTCTACATGCTTGAAAATGGAAGGACAAATTTGATAATGTAGTCCTAGATGCACTACTCCTGAAAGAAAGACAAGATGGTTACACTCAGAACACCTTTGATTATAAGACTGGTTAATTAAGGTTGATTGGAGGATAAACAACAAATCCTGATGTAATATACTGGTATGTCAAGAGTTTGTGTTTCAGTTGTGTACACTTAACACCTCCACCCTTTTATTCAGCTTTACTCAATCACATCCACAATCAACAAATGTTCATCATATAAAGCATTTAAACCAGGGGGCATGAAAACAACACCTAGTCCACACTCTGTCAAATGGTTGGCATTAGGAAGGGCATTGTCCAACTGTAGAAGCCATGCCAAAGCAGACACTGGAGCTCGATGCAGTCCTTGGACACAGAAGACCTTGTCAAACCATCCAACCCATGCCAGCATGAAGCACAAACATTAAGTGATGATAAATCTGGAAAAAGTTAAGGGTACTATATCCCCTTATCTTTGTACAAGAGCTATAACAATTGAAGAGGGCTTAAACTTTGAAGCTACAGCCTCCACACGCAAAGTTAGAAAACCAATTTCACCGAGAAAACCTAGAAATTCTAGTGTAGAGCAATCAGATCCTAGAGTCAGTGTAGAGATGTGTAAACAAGAGACAAAAGAAGATTTATTTTTTTTTACCTCTTCCTGGTTATTCTTCTTTCCAGACCAAAACAAATGGGAACAAGTAGCAACACCACGGCACTGGTCAGGTTTCTTTAGAAGTTTAGATGCTGCGAGAGCACACTGTGTACGCAGAGGTTCGTGATTCTCTTCACTGAAGCAAGACATCTGCTCTAAAGTACCAATAATCAAAGTGATGGCAGCAAGCTGTGCTTTACTGTCGCTGATTTCATCTTCATATAAAGAAAAAGCCTGTCAAAATAAGAGTGAAGAAAATGTCCAATTGTTGGATGGATCTTAGAGAGATGTGTTCATGTCTTTATCATTAGGTCAGTTTGATATCAAAATACGTTGGGCTAATCCGTCAGAGGAGAAATGGTAGTGAAGGAGTTGGGATGAGGTGATATGCAAGAGGTTTCAGTTGGAGGAAAAAAGTGATAAAAGAGATTTAAAATATGAAATGGATGCAAGAGAGAGAGAGACACAACTGATGGAATGATTGAGAAGGTTGAGGTAGGGGTGATATACAACTGATAATTACAATAGAAACTATTGTAATTATGATTATGTAGAAAAGATGAAGTATGTGTGTATGGGGGGGACTCATCAAATTAAAGAAATAAGTGATTGTGCACATGTATGCAGCTGTGTTGATGTTGGCCTTATGCAAAATTGTGCAAGTGCATGCATACATTTGAACTGCTTTGATGCAGGTCGTACTGTGTCTGTTATTAGGGTTAGGTTCCCCACAGTCAAGTGTAAACTCATCCTTCCTGATAGAGACTATTGAAGACAGGAGGCAGCTGCCATGCGAAGCCTCACATCTTTCAGCTAATATGAGAACTTACGTTGTGTGCTGTTTGTCAGTAGAGACAAGCTAGAATATTGTGGGTTGGTTTTCCTTGAAATGGTTATAATTGTATTTTGTTCCTAGAGAACAACATTAGTGGATCAAATCTCTGTTAGAAGGTTTACTCATGAAAGGTGTGCAGATCTGACTTGGGGCGTGAAGAAATGAGTGAGTGTTGGGTAATGTTTGTAATGGTTGACAAATTTACCATATAACTTTTGAATCCAAGTGACAATGATTTCAGAAACATTTCTAAGTTTCCACTATACAGATGAAGCATATCTGATTTCAAAAATAAACTGAGCTTCCATGACTTGTTACAGCTTGCAGCTCAGCCAGACTCAAAACAGCAACGGAACATAATGGAAATTCAAACCAATGTCCACAATAAAATGGCCATTGAATCCCACAAAAAGACATTACATTTACAGCAAAATTCCACTGATAATATTCACCAATTTTTCTCCTCGGTTATTCAGACCATGTATGACAGATAATAGGATATTGTGTTATGGTGCTGTACAACCAAACTTATGAGGGAGACTTGAAATCTTCTGAATCAGGCAAAAATGAATTTCAAGAAAATTGTTATTAAAAAAGAGAGTCAAGACTATTGAAAAGGTTGCAACACACAACGAAAATTTTAGGAGAATAAAAATAAGAAATAAGTGGAAATGTTAGCGGTGAGTGTGTTAAATCATAAGGCACAAAAAGAAAATGACTCTCTCCAGACACAACAGTATATGCTTCAACACACGAACTCATATAAAGAATCTTGCAAACCAAATCCAAAAACGAAATGTTATTAAAAAGAAAATGTTTAATGCCTACCTGTGACATGAACTCATAAGCAACAGATTCATAATTTTCATATTGGATTTTCCCTGCAGCTATTGCACCCTGCAAAAATAATCTTAATGGAACCTCAGCTTGTTCTGCCTTAATTAAAGCACCAATGGTCTGATGACAGAACTGAAATATACGGCCACATTTTTTTTGCCACTGTTCATCCTGAAGAAAGAGAGAGATGATAAAGAGACAGTGCTTCTTCAGATACAAGTTCATAAACAAGAGACATGACAACCGCAGACACAAAGAGACAACAAGAAGCATTTTGATAACTCACCTCTTCCTGGAGAGAATGATAGAGGAAAGCCAGGCGGTATGCAGCAAAGACAATTGGAGGTAGAGTAAACTTTATTCGAGCATTGCCACCATTGCTGAAATGTTTACGAGCTGTGTTCAAAATCTGAAAAAAGAGAGAAATATAATTGTGTGGGAGCAAAATGTTACAGGTTACAAAACTATCAAAGAGAGAAGCAATTTCGTCAATAATGAAATACAACAGTTGAAATCAAAATCTGTCTTACATGGAATTGCTGGTTTGGATCATCAGACACCATTAAGTGTATGAATCTTCCCATCAATCCTTGTTCTTCAGAAAAATCTTCAGGATCATCTGGTTCTTCTGGTTGATCAGTTTGGTCTTTTATCAAGATGGAAACAATGTTTAAAATGTCATCAACCTGAGGGGGAAAAAAAGAAGAGGTTAAATCACTTTCAAACAAAATATTTCCAGAAGAATGGCCAAGTTCCAAACCATAACCACTTATTTTTGTTTTTCCCCCAGAAATTTACATTCAGGGATTCTCTGCACACGAAACATGGCACATGTATGTCAGATTATCAAAAAGAACAACATAAAGAATGCTCCATTATTGGTAAGAATTCTTCGTTGTTTAAGTGATATATGCTTAAAGTACCAATACAACAAAAATAATAACCTTGATAATAATTTTCGCATGGGGTCAGCAATTTTGGGAGGAGTAGGAAGGAGGAGAGGGAGGCAAATTGGCTTTAGTACATAAGAGATACTTTATTGACCCCAAAAGAACGAAAGGCAAAGCCAACATTGGCAGGATTTGAACTCGGTATAAAAGTTAGAAAAAAATGCCACTAAGAATTTTGCTTGGTGTGCGACTGATTCTACCAGCTCACTGCTTTTCAAGGTCAATTACAGTGGAATGTGAACGTAATTAACTGGAAGAATTGCCACTAAGCTACTCGTCCAACACACTAATGATTTAGCCGACTCACTGCCTTTACCACTAATACTACTACTACTACCACCACTACTACAAGCTATTAAACATTTTCTGATTAGTAACCTATCAACTGAACCTTAGTTTCTTTCAATTTGGAGTTTATGCAGCAGAGACATATCAGGAGTAAATATAAGGGGAAATTAGCTTAAAATTACAGCACATTAACAGAGGAAAAACAAAACAGCATCATAAAGCCATCAGATAGCTCCTTTCCCTGTTTCTAAGCCAATTCATTTCAATTACACAGTTTATGGGGGAAAGCATGGATGTAAATTGTCTATTACATACTTCTTTGGCCTTGGTCAAGAAAAACAAAAACTACTTTGCATCAGAAATAATTTTTTAAACACCTGAATTAAAGCTGCCTTTGTAATGTGTCAGTATTTGAAGAATGAAGAAAAGTCATGTAATTTTTCAAGTTCCACTTCTAAGATGGAATATTTAAATAGGTTATTTTGATTTCAAGAGATGACAAGCTGGTAAACCAGGGTCCAATAAGAAAATAATGAGTTTAATGTCAATTTATGTCAGCAAACAATTATTACACACACACACACACAAAGATGCCTATCATAATTCTTTCTTTTTTTTTTTTTTGTTTCAAATAAAAAAAGGGAATATAT
The DNA here is from genome assembly GCF_006345805.1 of Octopus sinensis. Classification (NCBI taxonomy): domain Eukaryota; kingdom Metazoa; phylum Mollusca; class Cephalopoda; order Octopoda; family Octopodidae; genus Octopus; species Octopus sinensis. The sequence continues at coordinate 107,728,084 of NC_042997.1, read as the reverse complement.
TGTGACCTGTTCTGGTGTCAGGATCTTTGTGTCATTTTCAAGAGCACTGTTAATCAGGAAAGCACTCATTGTTTTGCGACCATGATAATCAAAATATTTGAAAAGTGGCCCAAAATGTTTCAGTTCCAATACAGTCAGAAGATTTTGATAAACATCAATAGGAATCTTTAACAAATGCATTAATTCTTTGGAGACAGCAGTTCCATATTTCAGTCTGGAAAACATTAAACAAATGTCGAAGATAAGCAGTTAATAAAATGAAAATTTATCACATAGCTTCAAGCATAGAATGTACATTTACATTATATATCTATAAAGCGCATACACCCATACACATTTAACTTCCACCTTTACAATCCACATGGGTGTATACATTATATACACACTCACACCACCATTGTCATTTAATGTCCATTGTTCCATGTTTGCATGCATCAGACAAAATTTGTTGAGGAAGATTCTATATGGCTGGATACCGTTCCGTCAATAATCCTCACTCGTTTCCAATCAAGGTAACATTTCCCTTGGCCAAACTGGTTTTCCAAGAATGAATGGAAACAAACAACACTGCTTGTATGACAATGACACTCATTTACAACCATCGCATAAAGTCAAGACAAGGGTACACACACAATCTATATACATATACAATGGGCTTCTTACAGAGGATTAAATGTCATCTACTAAAACTGGCGATTGTTCTCATAGCAGCAATGCTGTTCTATTTTGTGGGCTTCAACTGTTTTGAGGACCACTGTCAGCTTTGGCATGGCCTTCTTTATGCCAACCACTTTACGGAATATACTGGGTGCTTTTTACATGGCACCAGCATCACCAAACTCAGAAGACAAAGATCCCTCAACTGGAAGGGGGAGGGTAGTGAAGCAGTGGCTTTGTGCTGGGTGATGAGAAGTTAGAGTAGGTGTCTTGTTGTAGAGAAGAAACCAATACCATCATCAAAAAGCATCAACACAATAATATAGAAGTGGTTGGGAAGCAAACTTCTCAACTGGAGATCCATGCCTGCAACTATATAAACATCATATTTATTAGGTGCCACACACACACACAATATATATATATATATTCTGTTGTGTCTGGGGAGAGTCATTTTCTTCTTGTGACTTATAATATAACACTCACCGGTATTTTCCTAAACTTTTCGTTGCGTCTTGCAACCTTTTCAATAGTCAAGACTATTGAAAAGGTTGCAAGACGCAACGAAAAGTTTAGGAAAAAAAAAAAGAAGAAGAAGTGGAAATTTTACCGGTGAGTGTGTTAAATTATAAGGCACAAAAAGAAAATGACTGCCCAGACACAACAGAATATGCTTCAACACACGAACTCATATAAAGAATCTTGCAAACCAAACCCAAAACGAAATATATATATATACATATATATATACTATTAGTCATAAACTTTATAATATATATTTGCAATTAATATCTCTATATTATTAATCATCCTCATCTTCAAAGAATGCATGAAAGAGAGGTACACAGACGAGTGTGTGTGTGATTAAGAAGCTTGTTTCCCAACTGTGTCCCACTGCACGGTTCCTTGGACAAATGTCTTCTATTGTAGCCCTGGGCTGACCAGTGTTCTGAGTGAATCTGGTAGATGGAAACCATACTAAACCTGTCGTGCGTGTGTTTGCATGCAATTTCAATAAATGTCTTCCAAAAGGCTAAACATTCTCTACAGAGAAATCTAGGCTCGAAATGCAAGTTCTCCATCTTCCTTGTTCCCTACTTACTGTTCCATTTCAAGGCGATTGAAGATTTCAACAGTCGTTTCCAATACTTTATCAACATAATCCACTCTGTCAGGGTAACACTTCAGTGCCAAGTTAATCAATGCGACCTGCAGAGCAACAATATCTTCAGGAGGCATGTCTTGCCGGTTCTGAGAAAAGAAAGAAAATCACATAATGAAACACACCAGTTTCCATTTTAACTGTTTTGGACATATTTTTTCGCTAAAGCACACACACACACACACTTCATAAAGAAAAGACAGGAAAATAAGGCAGCTATATTTCATATCACATTGTGCCCAGAGTGGGAATTTATCATTTTTGGAAGTTTCCCCCAGATGTTTAAAATGCATATTTTCTGGTTCTCTAAACTCAAGAGATTGCAAAGCAAAAAACCTGAGTTTAAAATGATATCTGGTTCAATTTTTACAGCTTTTTAAATTCAGCCAATTTAACAAAATTTACATTTTTTTTTTTTTTAGTATCATAAGATTTAACATATTTTCTTTCACAAAAAAAATTTTTAATCTCTGTTTGAACCTATTTAGAAGCATTTTTTATTGTCTTTCAGTCAAACCGCTGTCTAGAGTGCATAGGCCAACATAAATTTGAGAAAATAGGGGATGCATGAAAAATATCCAAATTCTTAGTAAAACCCCCTCAAACTTGATAATTTTTGTTTTAAAATTACAAATTTTGACATATTAAGGGCTAACATATTTGACATCCTCAACATTTTATTTAAACTGTCGAGAAAAATCAGTTCAAAGGAGTTAAAAGGCCACACAGAAAGTATAATTTCAATATCGGTACCGAACATCAAAACCAACCAAAATTGGGTAAAATTGGTAGTTATTAGCCCCCAACGTGATTAAATACGTATAAAAACAGGAAACATTAACCAGACTCAAAACCTAATAACTTTCTTGAAATAACTGATCTTAAATGCACTTTCTTTTTTTTTATATTTAGCCTATTTTATGGGGTAAAAATCTGATTAAGAATGTCAGATTCCAACTTGGGAGATTTTGCCTTGCTTATTCTGAAATTGAAGAAGGACCAAAACACGAGGTAACAATAAGAAAATACTCCCAACAAATCCCTGGATTGAAACTTTACCGTAGTCTACCCCACCCCACCACAAACGAAGAAGGAAAAATACAATGAACCCCACCCTATGACTCACAAAAAAAAATCCGAATCATTTGTATTAAAAATTGTGAAAACTGATCACTTATTATTCACCACAAATATTGAAACAACAATGGCAAACAATAAATATGCGTAACATGGACCAGACAGTGATTTGATTCTTGATTGTTCCTCTCTCAAAACAGACATCTTCTTATGTTTTGAAGAACGAGCTGTGTGACCAACCTCACCACAAACAGAACAACTTGAATTGGGATATTTCAAAGCAATTGTTGGATGTGACATTATGGACATTCTTCTAAAGATGTTATCCTTGATTGAAAGCTGGCGAGATCTTGCAGATAATCATCTTTAACCGCAATACAACAAAAAGGCAATTTTGGTCGATATGCTCAGACTTGGTTATTTGAACCCAAACTCCCATAAACAAAGAAGAAGCAAATAATTCTGGTTCCAGCTGAGAGCCCTTAAAACTGTAGTTCAAATGAGCCTTCAACCACTATCAGGTGATTATTTTAACCAGAGATCTGATATTTTTCCATGAATTAGCCAACCTGGGAACAATGTGCATATGTGCTGTGGTTTCAATTTTAACAGATGGTACCCTATGAATAAAAACAACAATCGGGATAGGTAAGGAAGACCAAGTGATTATATCAGAAAATATCCTGATTCATAGAATATTTCTGCAATGGGAGACTGTAAGTGGAGTAGGTCATAATCCATACCCATAGACTAAGACAATTTAATATTGAGGTTATTTCACAACAGAAGTAAATGAAAAAACAATTATTCACTAAAGATTTTTTTTTACTGGAAAAAAAGAAAAAAAAACCCTAATTTCTAAAAATATGATAAACTGTTATTCTTGTTCAACTAACGTCTTAATTCAGAAAATGGCCATTTACAAATGGTACATCATTCTTGGTTGCAAAGAGGTAGTGACAGCACTAGGTTGACATTATGCACCTTGTGAGCCAACATTTGATGTCCCATAGAGATCTATTCTTGGTTCCCTATTGTTTGTAGCATATTCAAACAAAAGAGAAGCCAACTCAAAGCATGTTATTATGTTAAAATATGCAGACAACATTAAAATGTACCTTGAGATAAAAACAAAAACATGCCCTCTATACTACAGATCTTTCCTGCAAACTGACCTGGAAACAATGAAGAAATGGATTGCTGACAGGCAACTCAAGTTGGCTGTAGACAAATGCATCACTATATATTTTAGTAGGAAAATCCTGGAATTTACCTATTCCCTCCTCAACACAAGCTTTACAAAGTCAGCTGATGAATGTAATCTTTGTGTTATTGTCAACAGTGATCTATGTGGGACAAAGCATATTTCAAAAATCTAAGACGTTTGCTAGCTGCTAATTCATTATCTGCATAAAGCCATGCATAGCTTTATGCAGATAATGAATTACAGTTTGTATCTCCAGCCTGGAACACCCATCTTTCCAAAATATCTATTTCCTAGAAACTGTTGAGAGATCTTCAGCTAGACAAATACTCTTTATCAATCGCCATATCTTGAACAGCTTGTTTCTCTGGTCATCAACAAAGTTTTGATGTCTAGTAATTGACAGGGTAAATCCTACAAGATTATCTACCATCTTTCCAACAACTTTTCAATTCAATATCTATTTCATAAGCATATCTTTTAGAAGACATAAAATAAAACAGTGCAGCCACGCTGACTTTGGGAAACATTTTTCATGCTCAGAACTGACAGAGTATGGACTAAGCTGTCAGAATACTGTATCCATGGAAAATTCCATGTTACCTGTGCAACTCCTGATGTACCCTTTCCTCTTTATAACTCTCTTAAATGTTCACTTTCCTGTCTCTTTCTGTTTTATTCTGTGTCCTGTGAATGTACTTGTAGCTTTCATTGCTCTCTTATTTCACTTATGGCTGCTTTCTGTCCCCACACCCACTTTTACTCTTTTCTGACGAGTTGTACTGTACCTGAGCACAGGATTAATGAATTTGCTATTAACTTGGTTTCTAAGGATTTTATCTATTTTTTGAAATAAAAATAAACACGAAAAATTGCAAACTAAGAAAATGTAATTATTTAATAAATATGTTAAAAGCTACGGAACCTGGTGTAGCCTTTGTCCTTGCTGGTTCCTATCAAGCTGTCCAACCCATACCAGCATGAAAAATGGACATTAAATGTTGATGAAGATGTTAAAGAATTTGAATACCTACAAATACTGAGAAAATGGCTATAGGCTGAAGACTTACCTGAATAATTAAAGCAATTTGCTGTGTGAATATGTCAAACAAAGGAATATCGGAGGGGATTCCAGAACTTTCTTCATTTTGAGCATAATGAGCCAATCTAGAAAACAAATTTAATAATTACTAAGAATTTCCAAAACAAGAAACAATAGAAGAGATAAATTAAATACTCAACAGATGGGTTGGAGATTATCCTCACTTACAGAATAAAAGACACCAATATTAGTAGGCATGAATCTCTCCTTCAGCCCTACACAATAACCCTGATCGACTTTAGCCCTAGACCATTGTAAGCTACTTTCCAGATTCCTAAATATTTCATTCAGTTACGTTACACATCTCCAGAACAGTAAGCTTCTCAAATTCCACTTCACTGTAGATACAAGCATAAATTTTGAACATAAAACACAAAGAGCTCACCAGACTAGGAGGTATCAAGCTCACACCACAACCAGTCCAAACTATTATACCACATCCAATAAAATTCAATAAAAGAGTGACCTCCACCCAAAACAAAATATGACTAGATTACTAAATCAAACAGCTTGACAAACTTCCAATTTGTTCAACCACTCCTCCCCATCTCAAGATTTTGCTCAGCCTGGAAGTATGATAGAAGACATTTGCCCAAGGTGCCATGCAGTGGGACTGAACCCGAAACCAGATGGTTGGGAAACAAGCTACTTAATCACACAAGCACATCTGTTCATATGCATTCACACACACACACACAATCATCATCAACATGATTATCATCATTGTTTAAACATCTACTCTGCAAGGGTCAGACAAGAGCACATGGGTGCAGAGTTTTTCTTACAATCAAACACTCCTCCTGATACCAACCTGTCGAACAACAAACAGCTCAGACATGTTTTTGGAGAGAACTGAACACAAACACCATTGTGTGACTGCAATCATTTAACATGATTTTAATTATATTTAATGAATCACAAGGTGGTGAAGCTTGACCTAAACGAGATGGTGAAGCATGACTAGTGACCGAGACCTTTGGTGATGTACTCTGCTTAAGAGGACCCATCAAACCAAGTGCATCCATGCTGGTGACACATAAAAAATTTTAAAAAATCAACCTTTGAACGTTGGGCCTCACAGAAGCAAAGTGGCTGAGTACCTTTTGAGCATTGGGCATGACAGGCTAAGTGGATGAGTTCCTTTCGAGCATTGGGCCTCATGGAGGCAAGTGGCTGAGTTCCTTTTGAGTGTTGGGCCTCACAGAGACAATGACCAAGACCTTTGGTATTATGTCGTCCTTGAGAAGAAGGCCCATCAAGTGAAGCAAAATCGCAGTCATGGCAGATACCAGTGTTATGCAAATGGCACCTGTGCCAGTGGCACTTAAGAGCATCCATTACACTCTCAGAGTGGTTGGAGTTAGGAAGGGCATTCAGCCATAGAAAACCATGCCAAATCAGACTGGATCCTGGCACAGCTTTCCAGTGTGCCAGCCCAGTCAAACCATCCAACCCATGCCAGCATGGACAACAGACATTAAATGATGATGATGATGAATCACTACCAGAAACAGAGAAGAAATTCCAGGTATGGAAGCAAGGTCTGGAATGAAAGGGCCTTAGAATGAATTTAGCAAAGACCAAAAGTATTGATAAGTAGGAAAACAGACAAATCACAGATCCTTTCAGGGAGATGGCCCTGCTCAGTATGTAGAAAAGGTGTCAGTAGAAACTCCATAAGATGTACTCAGTGCAAGCTATGGGCAGATAAGAGGTGCAGTGGCATTACTGGGTGACTAATGGAGAAAGTAGCCTTTACATGTGGCAGATGTGCAGGGACATTAAACACCAAGAAGGTACACAAAATGGACTCCCTCATATGTCAAATGGGATCCTCAGAAGTAGTAGACAGTTTCTGTCACTTAGGTAACCAAGTCAGTTGTGGGGGTGGTTGTTCCAAAAGCATAGCTGCTAGAATAAGAATATGCAAAGGTCAGAGAGCTACTACACCTGTTAGTAACAAAGGGCCTCTCTCTCAGAGTGAAAGGCAGACTGAATGATGCTTGGTGTATGAACAGCTATGCTACATGACAGTGAGACATGGGCTGTGGCTACTGAGGATATGAGAAGACTTGAAAGAAATGAAGCCAGAATGCACCGCTGGATGGGTAATGCCAGTGTGCATATATGACAGAGTGTAAGTGGTTTGAGAGAGAAATTGGGTATAGGTAGCATCAGATGTAGCATGCAAGAGAGGAGACTGTGCTGGTATGGCCATGTACTGTGTATGAATGAAGACAGTCACATCAAGAGATGCCAATCTTTAATTGGGAATGGAACATGTGGACATGTAGACCCAGGAAGACATGGGAAGAAGTGGTGAGAAAGGATCTACAAATGTTGGGACACAGAGGGGATGACAAGAGACCAAGATACCTGGCAGTTTGCTGAGCTTGAAAAGATATGTCAAGCTAAGTAAAAGCATGATTGCCCTTGGATAGTCTTGTCCCCTGCAACGCTCTCCAGCTGAGCATCCCTAAACTTGTGGGCTTGTGGGTATTGGTCCCACATAAAAAGTACCTGTGCCAGCACTGCGTAAAAGCACCCAGTACACTGTGTAAAGTGATTGGCATCAGGAAGGGCATCCAGCTATAGAAACTATGGCAAAACAGACATGGAGCCCGAACAGCCCTTCAGCTGGTCAGCTCCTATCAAACCATCCAACCCATGCATGCAATGGAAAATGGATATTAAATGAGGGAACCTGTGGAAGAGGTAGACCCAGGAAGACCTGGGACGAGGTGGTGAAGCACGACCTTCGAACATTAGGTTTCACCGAGGCAATGACTAGTGACCGAAACCTTTGGAAATATGCTGTGCATGAGAAGACCCGGCAGGACAAGTGAGACTATAACCCATGGCCTTCCACTCATGCATACCTTTCCTCCTTGGGACACAAAACTCTGCTTGCGAAGACCTGTTGAGGCAAGCGAAATCGATCAAAAATCAATGGAAATTGTAGTTGTGATACCAGTGCCGGTGGCACGTAAAAAGATCCATCTGAACGTGGCCATTGCTAGCGCCACCTCGACTGGCCTCTGTGCCGGTGGCACGTAAAAAGTACCAACCGATCATGGCCGTTGCCAGCCTCGCCTGGCACCTGTGCCAGTGGCACGTAAAAAGCAGCCACTACACTCACAGAGTGATTGGCGTTAGGAAGGGCATCCAGCTGTAGAAACACTACCAGATCAGACTGGAGCCTGGTGCAGCCTCCTGGCTTCCTAGACCCCGGTCAAACTGTCCAACCCATGCTAGCATGGAAAACGGATATTAAATGATGATGATGATAAACATTAAAAAAACATATAGTAAAATATGAGACTAAAAGTGGTATTTCTAGCTAAGACTGTAACACTCACCTTTCAATTAAAGCAATAATAATGTTATTAATGTTTACAGATTGTTGCAATTCAGCACAGGCCCTCAAGAAACCATTTAGAGTCTGAAGATGGAATTCATCAGGAAACACCTACAATGACAATAAAGATTAATTTATAAAATGTGTTGGTGTATGTCAGGCAACGTGGTTGAATTTTAAGATGATAACAGGGTAATTCCATTAGTAGGAGAGGTAGGGAGCTGGCAGAAATGTTAGTACACCAGGCAAAATGCTTAGCGGTATTTCATCTGCCATTACGTTCTGAGTTCAAATTCCGATGAGGTTGACTTTGTCTTTCATCCTTTCGGGGTCAATAAATTAAGTACCAGTTACGCACTAGGGTCAATGTAATCGACTTAATCCCTTTGTCTGTCCTTGTTTGTTCCCTCTGTATTTAGCCCCTTGTAGGCAATAAAGAAATAGGAGAGGTAGGGAGAAAGATCATCATCATCATCATCATCATCATCGGTTATCTTGATAAAATTTGTAAAGACTTCTTGTAAATAGATAAAATTCAGTCATCATTCAGTTAAATTCATAGCTCTTAATTTATTTTATTGCAGTTTAATTAAGGACAGTGGCAGGGTAGATTCATTAGGTTCAGACAAAAAGTTTTGTGGTTTCTGCTTCACAAACTTATGTTCTGAGCTCAAATCTCATTCATGTCAACTTAGCTTTTCATTGTTATGATGATGATGATGATGATGATGGAAAACAGTTTTAAAGCCTGTCCACAGATCTGTTAAGAATCACTGAAGATAGTAATTTACAGAGGAAAAACACTTGAATGAATAAAGAAGAGTGGCCAAGAAGTTTGACTTAAAATGGATGCAGAAACAATGACTAGAAATAATGGGTGACATTTGGATCTGTCAGGACATATCAATGTAAACATGGGAGGGGGGGATGAGTCACAGAAAAGTAAAGTTTACTATTTTTCACAAAGGTCCCTGACCCCCGTGCCAGTGGCACGTAAAAAGCACCATCCGATCGTGGCCGTTTGCCAGCCTCGTCTGGCACCTGTGCCGGTGGCACATAAAAAGCACCCACTACACTCATGGAGTGTTTGGCGTTAGGAAGGGCATCCAGCTGTAGAAACATTGCCAGATCAAATTGGGGCCTGGTGCAGCCTCCTGGCTTCCCAGACCCCAGTTGAGCCATCCAACCCATGCTAGCATGGAAAGCGGACGCTAAATGATGATGATGATGATGTCTCTTTCTACAGAAACACCATTAAAGTGGCCCCTCCCACTTCTTTTGTAAACTAATTTGACAGGCTTCTGGAGAATTTTGTTACACAACTGGCACCCGTGCCAGTGGCATGTAGAAACACCCATTACACTTTTGGAATGGTTGGAATTAGGAAGGGCATCCAGCCATAGAAACCATGCAAAATCAGACTGGAGTCTGATGCAGCCCCTCAGCTTATCAGCCCTAGTCAAACTGTCCAACCCATGTCAGCATGGACAATGGACGTTAAGTGATGATGAAATATATTTGATTTGATATAATATTTTGATCAATATGTTCCGCACTGTGATTGACCGATTTCAAATAACTGTTTCTGTGCAGTAATAATGTAATCAAATGAAGAATTCTTACCTGTATAATACACTCCATGATGTATTCTTGAGCAATGGCATCACGGCAACTCACAACCTGTTCCAAAATGCCAGGCATCACCTGAAATAGGAAAATTTCAGCTGTCATTGATAATTTTTTCACAATAACAAAAGAGGTAATTTTCATATATTTCTTAGTTTTCTTTGTTCCAAGAAAACTGACAGAAAGAACATATTTATTTTGGCTTATTTTAATTTTTTTAACAGTCTGTCTTAGACTTTTTCTCAGAATTTGGACAATTGTATAATGCTGTTTTAACTTGAGTAATCAAACAAGAACCAGTGTTTTTAATTCATGTCCAACCCATGTCAGCATGGAAATCCAACATTAAATGATGTTAATGATGACACTGAAGTTATTGTTTTCACAGCTGAATGTCCTAACTGCAGACAGTCAACAAATAGTGGAGGTTTTTAAGGGAATTCAGGAAAAAATTTCATCCAAAAAGGCCAGAGCTCTTCCATTTGTGGCAGTGGCACCTGCACCAATCCACAATTCCATTCTAGCAACCAACCACTTAACAGAGATGAGCTGTTTCTCATCCTCCCTACAGTTCTGACCTTGTCCCCAGTGACTTTTGGAGATGAAGGAAGCTTTGACAAGGGTCCTGAATACCTTCACTTCAGAGGATTTCTGTGGCGCCTTCATGAAGCTACAAGTGCATTGAAGTCAGAGAATCCTACTTTGAAGGAGATTCCAAGAAAATACAGTTTTGTATTTCTTTAAAATTAATGTCTCTTTTCAAAAAGCCTCAAAACTTTCTGGAACACGCATCATAGATTAATGCTTTAATTAAAGAAGTAACAAGAAAGTCCTTTCATATCCCTATGTGATTTGTACAACCAAACCTTTGCGTCACAAATTGTTATATTCTATTCTGATTCAATCATCATTATTATCACAAAACTTTTTAAGCTAGGATTGATTTTAAGATTTTCCCCTTTGGTAAGTACCCATCACCCACAGTTAGGTACTGAACATTTTGTATTGTTGAAGGTAATCCTTAATTTCTTCAGATCCTTTTGGATTATCTTCAATCAGTCTTTTTTTCTGGTACTCTCATATTTTGCATTCTTGTAATCAGAGGTAAGTAGTAGTTGTTATGGCAACATTAATCCATCCAATTTATATAGACACATCAACACACATCCACCAATTCAGCAGTTTTGTGAAGATAAACATAGCCAAAAATGTGTATAGTGCAAAGGATATCACTGACTATTAATTAAAATGGACTTAATTACTTAAAATGGACAACTGGCTGTCTAATAAAATGGAAACATAAAAATAATTCATTAATTGTAAAAATAAACCACTAACAAAAAACGACAATATTAATGGCAATCAAATATAGTCATTCAATAATGCTAAACCATCTCATCCAAGTATCGATAAGATGAAGGTATGTAATTAAATTCAGGCCTAATTAATTTAGTTCAGAAAGTAATATTTGTTTGTGTTGGACAGTTAACTAATATTTAAAGCCAGAATAGATACATGGGTGTGAACCTAAGACCAACTTGTGTGACTGAATGTAGAATTTTGTCTGAAAGGAGACGGGAGTTATTACATAAAGAACTTCTACCAGACGAAGCAACAAGAAACAATTCTCCATTAAATAAAAGACCAACTTACCTTTTTATATTTGTCCACATCAATTGTTTCTAATTGACTCAAGCGAACGAGGTTGGTTCCAACCAAGATACGCAATTCTCGTCTCTCTTGCTCACGTTTGTCTTTATCACGGGAATGGCCTTGGTGTTGCATGCGGACCCATAATTTATTCATTTCAGAGAAATTCAGCAGGATGAAGTCTATGGAATCACGTATAGACCCATAGTCTCCCTCACCACTAAAAGAAAAACAATTGAAATTTTTTTAGTTCTTTATCAAAAGGTTTGTTTTGAACCAAATGGTTTTGGTTTTGCTTTTTTTTTTTTTCTTAATACAAAGACTAACAATAACAAGTGAATCCCTCTGTCTCTTTATATATTTGTCCCTCTGTTATATGCTAACCTCTTCCCTCGATTCCACTCCCTCTCTCTCATTTGAGAGGTCCTTGTCTTGCAAGCTATTTGGCAACCCTGCTGGTGCTGGGGCCACATATAAAACACCCAGCACACTCTGTAAAGTAGTTGGCATTAGGAAGGGCAACCAGCTGTAGAAACCATGCCAAAGCAGACATATGGAGCCCGGGTGTTGTTCTCTGGCTTGCCAACTCCTGCCAAATCATCCAACCCATGCCAGCATCAAAAACCAACATCAAATGATGATGATGATGTATGTATATCATCATTATTTACCATTTATCTTCCATACCGGCATGGATAGAATGGTTCATCAAGGTCCAATGAGCAGGACTATATGCTCCAATGTCTGCTTTGGCAAGGTTGCTACACCAACCATTTTACAGAGGGTACCTTTTTTTATGGCATTGGCACTAATGAAGTGACCATGTGCCTCTCATAAGATTAAGACTTCCCTTGAGGGAGTGGATGTATAGTAAAGCACAAAGTAGCTTTATTCTAGGTGTTGGATGGTTGAAAGAAGGGACAGGAAGAGGTTTCTTGCAAGAGAGGTGATACATGCCCACCTTATATCATAGAAAAGCAGGTAGGAGTAATTAAGGCTGAAAACAATAAAATTGGGAGCAACAAGGTGTGGGAGTGAGTACTCAAGATAAATAGGAGAGACAGAAGAAGAACAGGAAGGGTGGATGGATGAGTGGATAGAGAGTATGCAGACATGATGATATCCATCATCCTTTTACATTTGCATTTTCCTGCTGACATAAGTTAGACAAATCAAGGATTCTTATTCCTAAATTTACTACCTTCCTAGATGAGATCCACAACTATTTTTAGAATGGTTTCTTCAGCTGGACGTCATTTTTAATGCCAATATTTTACAGAGTTACTAGATCCATTTTATCAGGCTCTCAGAATGAGAGAGGCTGTCTTGTCTCGGGCAGATCTAAAGATCCCTCACCACCCTATCTTGTCTCTATTCAATGTAACATGACAAAGAAGAGAGATAGAAGAGTGATGAGAGAGAATTAGGATCAGAAGAAGATAGAAAAGAGACCAAAGTGAAAGAAAAGATGGGATCAGGACTGAAAGGGGACAAAGGATAAAGAAACATTTTTTTTAAAGTGTAAGTAGTTCTTAACTTTTCATTTCTGCTGAAATTATATATACAGTCTGATAAAGGCAAGCAGGGTAAAACTTCAAATTCACTGTCAACTGCTTCTTTGTAAAAGTTTAATATTTGAGTAATCCTTCAGTTTAATGTTAAATTGTTTTTACACATAAAAACATAAAAATAAACAATACACACACACACACACACACACTATAAGGAGTGCCAACATACTGGAATAAAGCTTTGCAAACAAGTAGTAACTGAAAGCCAAGCTTTATGTTACCCTGCCAAGATGGTCTTAATAATTAATGATTCACTCCAACCAGTTCTGCACAAATCATCAAACAGTAAATGAAGAAGACTTACTTTCTTTCTCTGCCGTCCACATGCTTTGGGCTCCAAACCTCTTGATTGTTAGCAGAGTTTCTAGAAAGCAATAATCAGAAATGGACTGAGAATGATTCTAAAAACGGTGTTTTGTAATATTACATCTTATAGTTTGTCTGAAGGTTATTCAAATTTCATAGAATGTTGACAAACAGTGGGGTGGGTTCATTTGATGAGATGTTTAGTGATGGGATGTCCAGAAAGACAGGCAATATACCATAGAGGTGTGAAGTTGGGGAAGAGAGGCACTATAAGAGGATATATGTTGGTTATTTTGCAATTAGCCATGATGAATGTGGCATGGAGTAGATGCAGAAGAAAGGTAAGAAGCTAGTGGTCATTGTTAGGCCCATGTCGGTTCTCATTAAGCAGTCCTATGACCAAAAGTATTCCATCCATACCTTTCATATCCCATTTCCCAAACAGGACAATATTCTAGGAGTATATCATTGGATGAGTCCTTCCTTTTAAGATCATAGGAGGTGGTTTGAGGGAGATTTGTCTCCTATTTCAAGTAGATTAAACCAACACATTCAGGTTGCTTTGTTGAATGAGTGATTGCAATAAAGTCATCACAGAAATCAAACAGAAATTGCCTGCCCTGGGAATGCAGTCAGCAATGTTTATGCTTTGATGATATTTCATTTGTTCATCTTACAATTAAGGTGGTGGGCTAGCAGAACCATTACCACACTGGACTAAATGCTTAGTGGCATTTCTCTGACATTGAGGTTGACATTGCTTTTCATCCTTTCGAGGTTGATAAAAAGAGGACCAGTTGAGCACTCAGGTTTAAATTGCTAGCCTTTGTCCTTGTTGCCGTCTAACGTCTGCTTTCCATGCTGGCATGGGTTGGACAGTTTGACTGAAAACTGGTAAGCCAGGGGGCTGCACCAGGTTCCAATCTGATCTGGCAAGGTTTCTATGGCTAGATGCCCTTCCTAACACCAACCACACTGAGAGTGTAGTGAGTGTTTTTTATGTGCCATATGCCAACATATGAAACCAATATTTCATAAACAATGCAGAATTTCTATTTGAAAATAATATTTGGAGGTTTAAGATATACATATTTCATCAAATATAAATATTTCTTTACAAAAGTGATTCAATCAAAAGAGCATAAATGATTACCCTGCTTCATCAGCTACGTCTGGTAAAACATTGCGAGTACACTGTAATAAGTAGTTTCTCAAAAAGAGACCTCGAAGAGGATGCTGGACACCACGGCACATCTCGACCAAGTCTTTCAGAATGTCTTTGCGAGAGAGTTCGTTAGATTTGATATAAACAACACCAACAGTTATGAGTAAATAGCTACAAGAAATAAATAAAGTTCATATTAACTGACCATCATTTCATTGTAATAGATTTATAAATATAATAAAAATTAGCTATAACAGCAGCTTACAGCTTCACTTGTCCGTTTCAACTTCTACATCCCCCAAGAATATATATATATCGTTGTTTAATGTCTGCTTTCCATGCTGGCATGGGCGGTTTGACTGAAAATTGGTAAGCCAGGAAGCTGCACCAATAATTATATATATATATATATATACATATATATATATACATATATATATATATATCATCATCATCATCGTTTAACGTCCGCTTCCCGTGCTAGCATGGGGTGGACGATTTTGACTGAGTGCTGGCGAACCAGATGGCTGCACCAGGCTCCAATCTTGATTTGGCAGAGTTTCTACAGCTGGTTGCCTTCCTAACGCCAACCACTCCGAGAGTGTAGTTTTTTATATGCCACTGGCACAGGGGCCAGTCAGGCAGTACTGGCAACGACCTCGCTCGAATCTTTTTACACATGCCACCAGCACAGGTTCCAGAAAGGCAATGTTGGTAAGATTTCGAATTTATCAACTTCTATTCAGTTTTGTTTTTTTTTTAAGAAAACATTTCCTCTGTGAAGTAACCAGCAAAATGTCTCTGTGACACAAGCCTTCTTCACTTAGATTTGAAAGAGTAAAGTGTTTAAGACAATGGGAAATATGTATTGTGATATTCATTCCTTTTCCAAGGGTAGCATGCAGTAAATGGAGCAAGGTACATCTAAGAATCAAACCCATCATGAAAAACCTGTTTTACATGTTTTTCTCATTGACAGAATTTTTGTACAATCCAAATATTACCAAATGTAAGAGAATACATAAAGGCAAAAAAAAAAAAAAAAAGCTCATACATTTCAGGGAATTATTTGAAAAATGGGATCTTTTCCATTTGGCTGCCAAGGTTTCAAGAATTAAAGTTTATTGAAAATTAAAAAATTTTTCTAAGTTGAATTGCTGGAGTTATTTCACTTTTCCAGAAAAATTTTTTTAAAAAGTTAAAGATGTTAAGTTTGACAAATTTTACCCAGTCAGGAAACAGGATTTGGAAACTTGTCATTTTCTGCATGACAGCACATTTTGTCAACATCCTGAAAATAGCACGTGTTGTCAATATTTGTATTCTATGTGCGGAAAATGAGTAAACAACTTGTCTTTTGTGGTTTGAAGTATTCAATACACATTGAATGTGATCTCCATTATAGATGTGAGGTTACTGGAGCTTGCTGCCATAATCGGGCAGAACAGTAAAATTTCCAGGTGGGTAAAACAGTAGAACAGGGGGTTTCAATATATTTGTCAACACGTGTTTTCTCACAAACAAAAGAGCTCTCATATTCAGCTTGTTACTATGGAAACAGGCATGCATGTGTCTGCGGCTTACGATTGCCAAAAGTTACCAAAAATTTTCAAACTTTAATTGCTAATAACTCTTTATTTATCGATTTATAGCAAAAGTGATTTCCATGGCATTGATTAGCCTATAAAAGTGTATCACTACACTGAATATGAAATCAATGTGAACGGAAGTTGAAATTAGCAGCCAAATGGAAAAGTTCTAAAAAATGTATAAATTTAGGGGAGCAGCCAGTTCAAATGTCTTGAGTCCCTAATAACATTTGAAAGAAAAACTAGAATCCAGTCATTTGCACACAAATCCCTTGAAATCGAGACAAAGAGAATAAGGAAAGAATACTTACAGACGTGGCACTATGTTACCAGCATATTGTACAAGTTCATATAAGTCAGCAACTTTTCGACCTTTCTGGAACTCTTCTACAAGATAGAGCTCCAAATGACGCAATTCATCAGAGATGGCCATATCAGAGGAAAGTTAAAGAAAAACACAACTATAGGCATTGCAACATTTAGAACTTCTCTCTCTCTAATAAGAAAGAAGATAAAAAGCAAAAAATAATTATATTTAGCAATTAGTTTTATTTTGCCCTTTTTACTTGTTTCAGTCGGCCATGCTAGGGCTCTACCTTCAAGAATTCTAATCAAACAAATCAGCCCCAGTACTTGCTTTTTTAAAGCCTGGTGTTTATTCCATCAGTGTCTTTTGCCAAACTGCTAGGTTACAGGGATGTAAACACACCAACAGCAGTTGCCAAGTGGTGGTGGGGAACAAACACACACACACACGACAGGCTTCTTTCAGTTTCCACCAACCAAATCCATGGCTATAGAGGAAAACAGTTGTACAAGGCGCCACACAGTAGGACCACCACACAGCCATGCCTCTATCATCATTTTACTGATTGGAGTCGTATCATAAAAAGATTTCACAAAAACACTGACATTAAATGTATTAAGCACTGAATTAATCGGTTTAAACAAAAAAAATTAATGCTTTTAATATGACAGCCCATTATTCTATGGACAGGTAAGACATATATAAATATTAGGTGACAAGCATTTAAAAAGGATACAGAGCTCATAATAGGTCTTTGGAGACAATAAAGATGTCCTCAGCTCTCCCAGCATGTTTGAAGCATGCTTTAAGCCTTCCATTAATTTTCCTTTGTCCTAAAAATAAAAAAAGAAAAGAGGGGCCAAAGTAAGTAATCACAGTCTGTCCATATTTTAAATCCAAGGCACTAAAATTGATCAAATTATTTCTAGTATCAGATTTATTCCATTTGTAACATCAGTTTCTCAGGGTTAAGTCGTATAAATACTTTTTGTTTTAGATATTCTAAACTCGAATTTTAGAGCTTTTTAAGGTGGAGAATATCTCAAGTTAAAACTTGTTAATAGGCAGTGCAATAATTAAGATGCCCTTCCTAATGCCAACCACTTTGCAGAGTGGATTGGGTACTTTTTACATGACACCAACACCAGCAAGTTCTGAAATACGGAGACCATTCATTATAATATTGTTTGTAAAGAGAAATGACAAATTAGTCTTCTCAATTTCTGACAACTCATTATTCCTGGGACAATGAAAGTGTAAATTTATGACTGGGAAAGGAAACTATTTGGATTGATGAGGAACAAACAGAAAGAAAAGGATGGCTTCTTGTGGCTAGAATAAAGAGTGAAACTAGCTCGCAAAGATGATGTCAACTAGACGGGAACATATCTAAAGTTGTTCCCCTTTACCGATAAATAATCAAACATTATTTCCTCTGAGAATGTAAATTAGTTTTGTGAGATTAATTCTTAATTTCATAAAATTATCTCCCCACCTCTGTGGAATTTAATATCAATTACCACTAATCTTGTTTTCTTTCTCTTAGAAAATTTCATTTGATTATGAATTTTTTTTTACATGCATCATTCAGTAGATGCTTCCCCCACCTTAATTTATATTGCACTTATATTTATGCTCTCTGTTAGGAGGTATTGATAATTAGGAACATGTATCCTGTTCATGTTGATATATTTTATCAATGCTAGTAAGGTGAAAGGTTAACAAAAGGACGGGCTATGTCTCACATGTTAACAAGTCAACTATATTTAATTAAAACAATTTAGTTCCTATCTCAAAGTTCAAATTATGCAGAACTCATCAACTTTTTCAACTGACTTTAAAACAAAATCATCATCATCATCGTCATTTAATGTCTGTTTTCCATGCTGGCATGGATTGGACAGCTTGATTGAGGACTGGCAATCCAAAAGACTGCACCAGGCTCCAATCTGACCTGGCAAGGTTTTTACAGCTGGATGCCCTTCCTAATGCCAACCACTCCAAGAGTGTAGTGGGCATTTTTTATGTGCCACCAGCACGGGGGCCAGTCAGGTGGCACTGGCATCGACCATGCTCGAATGGTGCTTTTTATGTGCTACCAGCATGGCAGCCAGTCAGACAGCATTGGCATGGACCACACACAGATGATGCTTTCTACGTGCCACCAGAACTGGCATCAGTCATGCTCGAATGGTGCTTTCTACGTGCCAGTCAGGTGGCACTGGCATCGGCCACGACAACGATTTCACTTGACTCAACAGGTCTTCTCAAGCACAACATATTATCCAACAATTAAGGGTACTTTTAAACAGGCCAGTTATGCAACACTGGCATCGGTTCCCTCCACTGTTAGGGTGTGACACTTCTTCACACAGCTGTCCTCATACATATGCAACACATGACCATACCAGCACAGTTGTCTCTCTTGCACACAACATCTGATGCTTCTTATGTCCAACTTTTCTCTCAGGGCACTTACACTCAGTTGTGTATGCACACTGACATTACACATCCAGCGGAGTATACCAGCTTCATTTCTTTCAAGCCTATGCATGCCCTTAGCAGTCACAGCTCATGTTTCACTGCTGTGTAGCATGGTTGTTCACACACAGGCATCATACAATCTACCTTTCACTCTGAGTGAGAAGCCCTTTGTCACCAGCAGAGTTAGGAGCTCTCCGTACTTTGCCCAGGCTATCCTTATTCTAGCAGCTATGGTCTCAGAGCATCTAGCCCCCACTACTGACTTGGTCACCTAGGTAACAGAAGCTATCCACTACCTCTTCTTTTCCTCACTGGCATGTGATGG
Organism: Octopus sinensis; assembly: GCF_006345805.1. Classification (NCBI taxonomy): domain Eukaryota; kingdom Metazoa; phylum Mollusca; class Cephalopoda; order Octopoda; family Octopodidae; genus Octopus; species Octopus sinensis. The sequence continues at coordinate 107,708,501 of NC_042997.1, read as the reverse complement.
AATCTGTTTTCTGTACATCTTCAGTGTTTATTGAACCTGTGCATGCCACACACAAAAGCTAACTTCCCAGTTAACCTACCTTTGATATTGCTGCACTGCTTATGTGTCCACCTGAAGGGATTTGTGATTTGTCAGCCTTCCTACTTACTAAGACTTTGGTTTTTGCTAGATTGACTCTAGGGCTCTTTGATTCTAAACCTTGCTTCCACACCTGAAACTTCTCTTCTAGTTCTGGTAGTGACTCAGCAATAAGAGCAAGGTCGTCAGCATAGAGGAGCTCCCAGGGGCAGCCATTCTTGAATTCTTCTGTTATTGCCTGGAGGACTATGATGAATAAGAGAGGCCTGAGGACTGATCCTTGGTGAACCCCTACTTGTACCCGGAATTCTTCGCTATACTCGTTGCCAACCCTCAACTTACTTACAACAACCCTGTACAGTTCTCACCAACCACTTGTCTATGCCTAGTTTCCGCAATGACCACCATAAAAGGAATCTGGGGACCCTGTCAAAGGCTTTCTCCATGACAACAAAAACCAAGTGCAGAGATTTATCTTTGGCTAGGAATTTCTCCTGCAGCTGTCTTACCAGAAATATAGCATCAGTGGTGCTTTTCCCTGGCACAAACCCAAATTGCATCTCTTCTAAGCTAACCCTCTACCTATTTAGTTGCGATATGACCCTCTCCATCCCTTTCATCACTTGATCCAACAATTTGACACCTCCGTAATTATTCTTATCTAATGCATCACCTTTACCTTTGTAGCAGTTGACTATGGTGTTGCTACACCAGTCATTGGGTATGACTCCTTCATGTATCACCTGATTGACTATACAGTTGACTAGACTATAGCTGACACCGCCAGATATTTTAAACAGCTGTGCAGTGATTCCTGATGGGCTGAGGAGTTTCCCTGTCTTTATACCCTCAATTGCTTTATCTACCAAAGTACTGTCAATTCGTATAGCTGGTCCCTCTGTTGGGTCGCATTTGGCAGACTCTCTTTCTCACCTTCATTCTCTTCATTTAGCAACCTTTCATAGTGGTGTTTCCATTAAATGCAAGTGAGCCATCATCCATGTGGACACATTTCTCTCTTATGACATCACAATTCTCTCACACTGTCTTGCAATACAAAACACTTCAAGTCTCTAGTCCTCACGACACAGAACGTTGATAAATTTTGTCCTTTCTCCTTCCCCTCTGGCTAAATAAACCTGTCTCTTAGCTTCCCTTCTGGTGATCTGATACTGTTCCCTGCTACCATCGTTCTTCCATGCCTGTTTCGTTTCTCTAATGGCCCTGTCAACTACATTACCTTAGGTTCAGAGGGGACTTTGCACCAGCCACAGATCTGGTCAGTGGCCCTCAACAGGTTATCCTGTAGGAACCTCCAGTTGTCTTCCACATAATGTGATGCTATATCCTCCTCCTTTTCATCAAACGCTTCAAGTAATATGTTTCTAAATCTCTGTCTATTCAGAGGAGCCTTAAGCTTCCAGACCCTTCTTTTCTCTTCTGGTGAGGAACCTAGCAGAACTTCCAGTCCACCTTACTTCAACAAGAACTGTAAAAAGCCATTGATATTTTACCACTTAGTTTTAGCAACAACAAATGAAAATGGGAGAAGATATTTACCAAACATCTTTTCATCTGAAAAGATTGACTCTTGACCACTTTTGTAGCTTCATCCAGAAGTTTTTCTTGCTCTTCCTGTGGTGATAATTGTGGTGTTGATGGCTGAAAATAAAGAAATAAATTAATGAAATTTAACAGAAAAATTAACATTTTTGCAGGAAGAAAAGAAAGAAAAAGCATTAAAAATATAAAAGATAAAATTATTGAGAAAAAAAAACCCTATAACTACGTCACCAAGGAAACAAAGAAAAAGAAAAGGGGTGGAGGGAACTAATCAGCAGAAGATGGAGGGGATGGGGTAACGGGTTATACACCCCAGAAAAAATGGTATGTTTAGCCATGCCTCACAAACATGATTGCAAAGGTGTTGCCATGGATAGTGGCCAGCAACACTTGCAGTATCATTTTTTAAATCCACTTTTCCAAACCCAAGCAAAATTAGAGGGTTTTTCTGAAGCAGTATTTTATGGCTCCCTTTCCCATTACCACTCTTTCCGTTACTCTTACCTCACACAATGGGCTTCTTTCAGTTTCTGTCTACCAAATCCTTTTAGTTGGCTTGAGGCTATAATAAGAGTCACTTGCCCAAAGTGCAACACAGCGGGACTGAACACAAAACCACATGGTTGGGAAGCAAAGTTCCTAACCACTCAGCAATACCCACCATGCACACATGTGCATGTACATGTGTCATCATCATCATCATTTAATGTCTGTTTTCCACACTGGCATAGGTTGGACAGTTTGACTGACAACTGGGAAGCCAGGGAGCTGCACCAGGTTCCAATTTGATTTGGCAAGGTTTCTACAGCTGGATGCCCTTCTTAGTGCCAACCACTCCAAAAGTGTAGTGAGGGCTTTTTACATGCCACCAACATGGGTGCCACAGATCTGACACTTGTGGCTGTTTAACTTCAGCAGTCTGATGGAGTCTACAGTTTCAATCTAGGAATGAGGAGGGAAACGGCTGCTGGGAGTTGTGTGATGCAGAGATACTCAAGATATTTGGGAACAGCTGATCAAGCTACACAGGAAGGTGTCATTGTAAAATGCTCCAAAGGAAAAGGAGATGCCTTAGAGACAAGCAACTGTAGAGGAACCAAACTACTAAACCTGTGAAAGAGCAGACCTGGGTGAGATGCAGTTTGGTATTGTGCCCAGAAAGAATACCAAAGATATAAGGTTTCTAGTGAGGTGACTGCAAGAGAAATACTTGGTTGTTAAGAGTAAACCTGGTGTTCAAGGTGTTTGACAGGATAATCACATTTCAGTACTTTGTAGGTCATTAACAAAAATAAAGTGTAGACAAATGGCTTGTGAAGGCTGCACAACCGTTATATACAAAGTTGCAGTAAGTGAGAGTCAACAATGACCTTAGTGACAAATTTGGTGTCAGAGTGGTTCAGTCCCCCTCCTCTATTCAACACAGTCCTAGAGGTCACCACAAAGGAGTTGAAGACTGGATGTCCATGGGAACTTCTTTATACTGACAATCTAGTTCTCTTAGCTGAATCTAAAGGGGAATTAGAGAGAAAATTCCTGACATAACAGCTGAATTTAGAATCAACCCATGCTAGCATGGAAAACGGATGCTAAACGATGATGATGAGGCTTTAAGGTAAACTTAGCAAAGTATAAGATTTTAGTAAGTAGGAAAGAAGGCAGGACTCCAGTGTCTTCAGGGATATGATTTTGTTTGATATGCAGAAAAGGAACAGGTATTAATTCCCTATGCTGTACACAGAAGACTATCAGAGAACGTCAGCTTCATATGTGACAGATGCACTGGAACAATACAAACTATGAGCACACTGGAAATAGATCTCTTAAATACCTGGAAGGTTCACTAGAAGTAGAAGCCATTAGCTTTTGTTATTTAATTAGCAGGGGAGGCGATTGCACCAAAAAATATAGTAGCCAGAGTATGAATAGGTTGGAGGAAGTTCAGAGAGTTACTACTACAGCTGGCAACAATAGTCTTTTCTCACAGAGTGAAAAACAGATTGTATGATGCTTGTGTTAAAACTGTAATGCTGCATGGTAGTGAGATACGGGAATGCAGAGGATTTGAGAAGATTGGAGAAAGATAAAGCTAGCATGCTCTGCAAGATGTGCATAAACAACATAGCATAAATATGCTGAAAGAAAAACTGGAAATAAGAGAAATCGGATGGAGTGCACAAGAAAGAAGACTGCACTGGTGCTGACATGAGATGCATAGGAAAACAGCTGTATAGAGAAGTGTCACTCAATGTGGGAAGAGCTTAGAGAAGGAGACCCAAGAAGACATCAAAGTGGTGAAGACTGATCTCAAAACCATAAACCTCATGAAGGAGATGACAAGCCATATTTGGTTCTTGAGAAGATCTGCTCACCTCAATGAAACACAGGTTCTGGAATCATCTCACCGTTAGCCATCTTTCATTCTTAACACTGTCCTCTCCCTCTTTTATATTGCTCATCCTCCCCAACCAGCAAATAATTTCTTCTCCACTGCCATGCATTTCCTCCTCCCCTTTCACTAAATTTGCCCCACCACATTATCTCTTTGCCTCTTGCTTTTGCCCATCCTCTCTCTCTATTCTCCTGTTACTTATCAGCTACTCTCCAGTATGGGAGAGGAGAGGCAGTTGGGGTGGCCACCAAGTTCAAAGTGTACCAAGCAGCTGACTGCCTACACTGCTATACATTTGCAAGACTTGGATGGTGTACAAACGCCATGCCGAAAGACTAAGCTACTTTCCACATGAACTGCCTGAGAAAGCTGTTGAAAAATCACAGAGAAAGACACGGTCCCAGACACAGAGGTCCTCTCTTGAGCTGATCTGCCAAGCCTTTACACACTGCTGAGGAGAGTGCAAGTCAGGTGGGTAGGCCACCTTGTTCAAATGCCTGACACACAACTACCCAAAAGACTGCAATACAGTGAATTAGTGGAAGGCAAACACACTCAGGGTGGACAGAAAGAGCACTTTAACCCTTTTGTTACTAACCCAGCCAAAACTGGCTCTGGCTCTGTGGTAAAATGTTTTGTTTTCATAAGTTTTGAATTAAGATATTCCACCAAGCCTTAGTCACAATTTATGTTCCTAACACTAGCTTAATGATAAGTTATTTTACTAAATTCTTTGTTATATTTTAAATAATTGAAAGAAACACAGAAGATCTCAAAATAAATACAGTAACGAAAGGGTTAAGGACACACTCAAAGCTTCACTGAAGAGCTTTGAGATCAACGCCAATACCTGAAGAAATGCGAACACAAAAGACTGCCCTGCCTGGCAAGGCTGCACCAACATCTCGACACCTGTTCTTCATTATATTCACTCTCTCACCCATTCTCTATCACAATCTCTCACTCCCGCTGAACACTTGCAACCTCTACCCACCCACATTTCCAATTCTGTCCCCACTCTTACTCATCCCTTACTGTGAGGGTCTACTCTGACATTTCATCACCATTAGATTTTCATCCATTTGCAATCCCACCTAAGTCATGCCTATCCTCTCTTTCATAATGTTGTGTAGCTCCCCTACAGCAAGAAACCTGTTCTGTTCTGATTCCTTCTCTCTCACTTTAACCCTTCATCTACTGTAGCCCGACTCAGTCAAAGGGTATCTTGGTTGTGCAGGCTGCATAGCAACCTGACTAGTACTGGTGTAACAAAAGAAAAAATGTACCTAACATACACAGCAGGGTGGCTGGTGCTAGAAAGGGCATCCAGCTGTAGAAACCGTGCCAAAGCAGACACTGGACTTGTTAACTCCCGTCAAACTCTCCAACCTGTACCAGCATCATCAAACACGAACATTAAATAATGACAATATACATACATATTTATGAAAGATGTGTACATGTATATACATATATAACTACATACACATAAATACAGAGGGTGTCAGCTATTCGAGAACAAAACTTCGGAAATTTAAGTGGCCCAAACTTTAAATATCTTCAATGTTTTCAGCATCAACTGGAAGTTTTGAATCTAACATATATGATAAAAAGGTATGTCATTCTGGTTACCTTGACTACCAACTACTCTGTGATTGCAACCATCTTAAATGTTACTAGGTCTTTCATGTTTAGGATCAGAAAAGAGCTCTTGGCCTCTGGAAGGAATATATCTTCTGTGGCCAAAAGAAGAAAACATTCTTGACCATCAGATGCTGTCAGAAGAGTCGAGTTTGTCCACAAAGTCCAGGGTGTCATCAGTGATAATCCTAGAAAGTCAATGGGGACCACTGTCAGTCATTTCCATCTTCTAAGAGGTCAATGATGTGCAGCGCATGAAGACACCAGATACAAATTCTATGGTATAAGAAGAGGAAAGTTCATGCCCAATAGGAGCTGGGATAACCACGTGAGCCATTGTAGTTCTTGCTGAACAAACTCAAGCACTCCCAGGAGTCCAACATGTTCTTCACAGATGAGAACCGTGTCCAAGACCAAAATAGTGAACAGAAGGAATAACAGCTGGCTCTCTGCCACCCTCACTATTATACACACCATGTTCCTATCATCTGTGATGAGCAATGAGGACTGTACCGGATCACTTTTCCCTGTAAGGTCTTAGAGTACATGTGGCAGCCTACATTGAGACAGTTGTCAAACCCTGGATCGAGAGCAGTGTTTGTGGGGAGGCGGTACATGTTCCAACAAGACTTTGCTACCTTTCACACAGCTTGTACGACTCGGAAGTGGTTGGTCGAAAATTTTCCTGATCCTGTTATCCTTAAAATTTGGTCTTCCAGCACCCCGGATTTAACCCCACCCCCATCACTTCGACTATTGCGTCTGGAGAATCGTCGAGGAGATCAACAAGGACTCATTGATGTCTGCTATTGGGGACGTTATGGCCAACATGAATTAAAGATCATCTGATTAACGCATTTAGTCGCTTCAGAATCCGTATTGAAGCTGATGGCGGTTTTATTGAATAGTTTTCGCTATGAGCCTCTAAGAATATGTATACCAAATTCTGTAAAAAATACATTAGTTTTTCGAATACTTTTGTTTTCCTTAAATTAACATTTTGTTCTTAACTAGCTGACACACCCTGAATACACACGCATACATGTATACAAACATAGATACATATATAAACATACATAAATACATCCTTATAATGCCTATACACAAACATATATACATATTTAAATTTAAACATACATATATATATATATATATACACAAACATACACATGTATACACGTAAATATTATATATATAAGAGGGTGTGTGCTTGTAACATTTTTTAAAGTGAGTTCTATAATCGTGAATTGCTTGCGCCGTACTGTGTGTATGTGTGCTGATTAATTTAAGCTGAGTAATATTAATTAGGAAATGCCTTGTTTTATAAGAATGTCTTCTACAGTTTCAGAGAGTAAAGTTGATTTTAAAGCGATTCAATAAGGAATACTAAACATCAATTAGAGAGTTAAAAAGATAATAAATTAGGTTAATCTGTGGAAACGGTCGACGACAGCGAGGGAGGGAATGCTGGTGTTGGAGGCCGGTCGGTCGGAATTGCAACAATTTCCGAGATGAATCAATAGAAACGAAGAAGACCCGAGTGGTCGAGCGGTGGAAGTAGATTTCTATAATTCTAAGCCTTTACGTTCTAATCAAAGGCCATTCCGTAGGAGTCAATTGAAGACTTACAGATGGACAGAGATATTACGATGGGTTTTAGCAGTAAATGTTTGGAATAATGTTGTGGGAATGTGTCAATGTAGGACTTTGGGAGGAACATCACTTTCCATTTCTGTTCCACTCAGCTCTCTCTCGTTGCATGGATTTCTCCCATTATGAAGAGCGTAAAGATTAAGCGACAAGTGTATTAATTAATGTTGAAAAGTGATTGAATTAAGATTAAAGCGAAAAAGATCCAAAGTTAAGAAATCGTGGAAAGGGCGTGTGTGTGTGATGAGGTTGGCAGGCGAGGAAATGATTAAAGAGTTTCTCGTTAGACACAAACAGATTAAATAGCAACGGCAACGGTAATAATAATAGAATGTTATATTGCGATAGGTGGAGGACATAAATAAAAAAGGAAACGAAAAGGATAAAATATTTCCATTAAAAATATTTCAAAGTAAACAAATGGAAGAGAAACAACACCCACCATGATGAAATCATGTGATTAGTACACTCGGCAGGACGAGATTATATCACCAGTCGGGTTTGGAATAGAATCGAAAATAAAATAAAACATTTGGATTGGGTGATTTTCATAAGATAGCTATATTTATCTAAAAAAAATTATTATCCAACAGATATTTATTAAATAATAAAAATATATTAATTTTTTTCCCATCATTCAATATTTCGCGGGAAATCTAATGTGTTAGAGGTGAACAGCTGTGTTGTAGCGGGGAAACATTTTTGTTCAAATCTCTGACAAAATGCTTCAAGTCTTGGGAACAAAACTCGGATTAACAAGTGTTTCAGTCCTCAAGTAAATATATCTTTTTTATATATATATATCGAAATTGTTGACGTTAAAATATATTCATTTATTTCTTATTTAGCTTCTAACGTAAATGTATTAATATATTTGAATGTAAGAAAACGATAAATCTTATTCCAGATATGCCAATGAAATCTGTCGCAAGATGGAAAGCGGTCCAAATGTAATTTCTTTGTCAGCTCTTCGATTAAGCCAGTCTTGTAAATGTGTCATAGCTTTGGATCTGGCAGCCAACAAACTTGGATGTCATCTTAAAGAATCGGACAAGGTAGGTTAATCGAAATGATATTCATCTCTTCTATATTTTTCTTCATTTTTGTAAATCATATATTTTGTTGGCGACATACAACACAAATGGATACAGACGTCCATCCATTCTAGGAGCTGGAAAGATAATCTATAATCAGAGATTTTAAGATCAAATAATGCCATAAGCACCACCGACTCGAGGGTCCTTGAGCTGATAAATATCAGCCCCGTCCTTTGTTGAGAATATTTTACATTGGTGTAATTACTTGCTTCTTCGCCATGGTGGTGGATCAGTTTATTCGCCCTCCCCCTCTTTTTCAATCCTCCCGTGCATCACTCCCATTATAAGCGAACTCTGTGATGTTCTAAGAATGTGTTGCATTCCTTCTACTCTCTCTGCCCCAGAAAATTATTTGCATTTAATCTTTGTTGTGTCTGGGGAGAGTCATTTTCTTTTTGTGCCTTATAATCTAACACACTCACCGGTAAAATTTCCACTATTTTATTTTTTTATTTTCTTAAAATTTTCGTTGTCTTGCAACCTTTTCAATAGTTTTGACTATTTAATCTTTATTATCCACGAAGTCCTGATATGTTGACTTAATTAAATGTGTAAAGTTGGGACTCAGGGTTGAACAACTCTTTTAGTTTTAAAATTGTGTGTGTAATTTATACGACAGAAAATTTTTTTCTCTTTTTTAATCCAGTCGATGGCCATAAAACTGTCAGGCTTGAATAAAAAGGCATATTTAAATTCTTTCAAAGCTGTTGAAAGTTTGTTGGGAGAACAACAAAAATCCTCCATTCGAGAACTTTGCGTACAGTTTGGGTGTACAGACATCGCTGATGTGGCTCAGGAAACACTCAACAGGTAAATAGTAAATACTTGTGTATGGTCTTTTTTTTTAAGTATTAGAAAAGTAAATACTATTGTTTTTTTGGGGTTTTTTTCATGCCATCCTATGTTCATTATGATGCATCTTAGAGATTTGTCATCACTAGTTACGCAAATACTGTCACTGTTGAGGTTATACTATTGAAACATATTTGGAGTTGTCTCTCTTGAGGAAATAATATAATTGAAATATTAGTCATTAACTGATATGGTTTCAACTGGTGAAGCATGATCTCCAGGGGCTACTGCAGAATCGCACCTTTTCTGAAAAAATGCTTTTTTTTTCTATTTTTTTTTTTTTGTCTTGAAAAAATTATTTCGGATTCCTACGTTTTAGATGTCGGAGATTACGAATATGCAAAAACAAAATTTTTTAACCCCCGCCTCCCAATTAAAAATTTTTAACTGTTTTCGAAATCTTTTTTCCTGTGTTTCTCCTGTTTTTTGAATATGCAAGAAACCATGTTTTCAAAATTTTAAATTCAATAAGCATATAGATATGTGTATAAAGAGATAGATATGAATGTCTTCCTGGGGCTAAAAACAACAGTAACACCATCCTCTATAGGACCGCCACATTCAGTTGGCAAATATATTTTATAAATAAACAGATAGGGATAAATAGATGAAAAAGTTCAAAATTTAAAATTGGGGGGGGGGTGAAATTGACCCCCTTATTAAAGTTTATAACATTAATTATTAATCATGTTAATATTTTCCATGAAGGCTGGAGGGTATATCAGCTGAAACATTGTCTTAACAACAAACAAGATGAGGACAAATATCCGTCAAATGTAAATAATGTTAGTTTCTCATAAAATGGTGAATTTACATTTAATTATTATTTTAAGGCAAACGCAAGAAAAAGGTGAATTCTTTTCACTTTAATGTTTTTATCATATTTAGTTTCAATTTGCGTATGTTCATCAATTCACTACAATCTCTTTAAAGTAATCAAAATTTTAAATGGTGGGGGTGAAATTTAAATTTTTGCATATTCTTAATCTCCAACATTGGGCTTGTCCCATAGAAAATGTTTCCACTTACTTTTGGGTACCCCTTCATACACACAAGCAAAGCTTATCCTATTTAAATTGTGCTTAGCTTGTCGTCATCATCATCGTTTAACGTGGTATGGTCGGATTGTATGTTTATACTTAATCTAGTTTAGTTGAATGTTCACCTTGGTAGACTTGCCCTGTGAGTAGAAGTGGGGACAGAAGAACCATATTTGTGGGTTGATAGAAGTTTGAAAAAGGCATGGCTGAGCAAAAGATGAGGAATGGATGTAGTGAATGGTAGATAAGAGTGGGAGGGTATCCGATGATGCATATACAATATATATATATATAAATATCTCATTTAGATTCATTCAGAATGAAGTAATGTGGCTTGATGCTAAGTTGTTTTTTAATCTCCTTTCCATGCCTTCATTGAAATGGAGAGATTGTTGCCAGTAAGAATAGAATTCTCTGCCAATGTTTGGAATTGAGAATTGCAGACTTGCTGGCGCCAATAATGGATGCAAAACACTCGCCAAAACAAAGCTCCACAAAAGCTAAACTGTTTTCATGCCTTTTATTTCAGGTACCAGTCAGAAATAGTAAAGAATGGTTGTGCTGACGTTGACTACAGATCAACACTTTTCTTGGCTGCTGCAGTTGAAGCTGCTTGTCTGTAAGTTGCTTGCATCAGCTTTTATCTTTTTTCAATTATTAGTGTGGCCATGCTGGGGCATCTCTTTGAAGAATTTTCAGTTGAATGAATTGAATCCCGGTACTTATTATTTTAAAGCCTGCGGTCGCACGTACAACGCACCCACTATACTCTCAAAGTGGTTGGCGTTAGGAAGGGCATCCGGCTGTAGAAACTCTGCCAGATCAGATTGGAGCCTGGTGCAGCCTCCTGGCTTCCCAGATCCTGGTTGAACTGTCCAACCTGTGCTAGCACGGAAAGTGAATGTTAAACGATGATGATACATCATATTCTATCGCTCTCTTTTTGCCGAATTGCTAAGTTACTTGGGATGTAACTCATTGCCGAGTGCTATGCAAACATATTCACTGTTGAAAGTCAAAATGTACCATCTTCACCATCTCTAACAGCAAATTCCATAATAACTATGGAATTTACACCTGCAATGCTGCAACGTCACCTTCAAAATAAGCGCAACTATGCCTCCACTGGTCTTGATGGAGTTGCATACCTGCTTCTCAAACGTGGCAAGTACTTCCTTTTACACCAGCTTTCTATTTTTTTCCAGCACTGTCTCAACAATGGTGCTACTCTGGAGCAGTGGAAAACTGCCAGTGTCATTCCTCTGTTCAAAAAGGGCGACCGCACATCACCTGTCAACTATCGCCCAGTCAGTCTCACTAGCTGTATTGCAAAACTGAAGGAATCGTGTGTCAGAGAAACACTTTGGAACTTCTGGAGCTGTCACAGTCTCATGCGACCCTCACAATATGGATTTGTCCCTAACTCCAGCTGCAGTGATCAGCTTGTCGAGTTCCTTGAGGACATTACTCAGATCACTGACAGTGGCTCATGGGTGGATGTTGTCTACCTTGACTTTGCTAAGGCTTTCAACTCTGTGCCACACAAAAGGCTTATGGTGAAACTCTTTGCAATGGGTGTGAGGGATGATATTTTTAACTGGTTGAAATCCTTCATTCTCAGCCGAAAGGAGGTAGTCACAGTTCTAGGACAGCATTCTACACCATATGAGATGTCATCGGGTGTACCACAGGGATCTGTCCTTGGTCCCCTCTTGTTTGTGGCATACATTAATGACATAGATGCCAGTTTAAAGAATGCCACCGTATTGAAATATACAGACGACATCAAGCTGTACCTTGAAATCAAGAGGACAGATCCTGTTGTCTACAGCTCTTTCCTGCAATCAGACCTGGACACAATGCAGCAATGGATCACAGACTGGCAACTGAAACTGGCTGTGGACAAGTGTACCACCATGCATTTTGGGAGAAAAACCCTGCGTCCACATACTCCCTCCACAACACTGATATCAAGAAATCCTCTTGCGAGCGTGACCTAGGCATCACTGTCAGCAGTGATTTGCGTTGGACAAAGCATATCTCTGAAATTGTCAAGAAGGCCGAGGGTGTCTTGGCATCACTCAGCAAGACTTTTGTTAGCCGCTCTCCAGCCATCTATTTAAAACTGTATACAGCCATGGTACGACCACACTTGGAATTCACATCATCAGTTTGGAAGCCCTATCTTGCTCAGAACATTGACCTCCTGGAATCTGTTCAGAGACGTGCAACCAAACGCATACCCTCCATCAGACACCTACCATACTCTGAGCGCTTTGTTTCCCTGGGCATGGATTCACTGAAGCTCCGGCGTCTGGCGATGGACTTGGTAAACACCCACAAAGTTATCAACCACCTCACCAACAACAACACTGAACACCTTTTTGATCTTCATGTGTCTAACACACATGGACATGCCTACAAAGTCAGAAAACAACACAGCTCCCATGACTTTTGGAAACATTTTTTCACGCTCAGAGTTGCTGAAGCATGGAACAAACTGCCTGCGTCAGTTGTTGACTGCCATGACACTGCATCCTTTAAGGCCCTCATGCTTTCCGAAATCCACCGAAACTACACCTGATTATACATACACTTTAGATGAGTTGTAGTGCACCTGAGCACTGTACACAATGTTTTGATTATTATTATTATTCCGGTATATTATTGGTATATGACTGACAGAATTAGAAAGTAAGTTAGTCCACATGAACAAAGGCTTGTCAGACAGTTGGTTGATCTGTTACTGTTTTTCATACCTGTAGTAACATTAATGACCATTTTGAATTCCTCCAAGACTGGGAGAAAGAAGTGATGAAGATACCTTAGGCATAACTTCATCACTTCAGAATCTGCTAAAAACATGGGGTTTACCTGTTTTCTATGGCTTCTGTTGTTCAACTATATAGTTCATATTAAAGAATGACTATGTTTGGAATTATTCAAGATGTTGTGTATGTTTGTTTCAGATCAATAATTGGCAAATGAGAGTTTAGAGAGTAAAGAAAAATACCATCTGAATCAGTGAAACAATTCATTTTCTTGTTATTTATTTTCAGAAAATATAAATATAAAATTGACCGACTTAAATTGCGAGAGACTTGCAGTGTTAAGAAAACTGTTTTTCTCCGACTTGTTGAACAGCTTGCAAAATATGCAGAGGATATAAAAAGTAAGTTATTTTTGCTGATTCATTTGAAATTAGGTCACAATAATCAGTTCAGCTTCTCGATTGTCATTTACCTGTGTCTTAATTAGTTTTTATTGGTCGTCTCTTCTATTTTCCTGTCTATTTTTATTTCATTAAAACTTGTAATTAAAGTGTTGTATTTCAATTGAAACCTTTTCCTATTTAGTTCAGCTCAAGGAATTCACATGCTAAACACCTATTCTACTGTAAGCACCCCCCCACTCCCATCATCAGACAGAGCACCCTCAACTATTCTTTGACCCTATGCTGTGCACTCCTTGAAGCAACATGTTGAAGACAGCCTGGTTGAGCAGTTGGACTCACTAGCAACCATCAAGATGAGCAGTAACTCCATTAGCATGGGTTTGAATTGGGTTCTGTGAACTACAGCAAAAGAAACCTGCCTAGGACAGTGGCTACACTCCATGTAGAGAGGGTATACTTTGCTCCTGACAAACAACCTCTTCCCTGCTGGTGGTGTCATAAAATACATATGGTCCTATTTGCTTATTCTTATTAATTATGCTGACCCACTTCTGCTGACAAAGAAAATTTAGGGAGTCATTACCTTTGCTGGCAACAAATGGACAGATCGTATAATTGTATTTGGACAGTGACATTACACAGTAATGGGCTTAAACACAGAAGATTTTATTATAGTTGTGTTTGAAGAGCAATACCACATGGTAGTGAAACATGGTTATTGACTAAAGATTTGTGAGGAGTACAAATAAATGGAACAAACATGCTTGGTTACATGTGTAACATTTGCATTGGTGAATGATGGAGCAGAAATTGGTTGAGAGAAACGGCCTCAGATATGATGTATTTGATAGAAAACAGAGCTGTGATGTGTGCAGAGGATAGCAATTGAAATAGAAGGAATCTGAAGACAAGGAAGAAGTGGTAAAACTGAGTTGAACCCCGAAGACTGAACAACACAAAGGATTGCTACAAGTGGGGAGATGCTATATTGGGGAAGGGGTCATATCCAGTGAGAAGGAGACATGTGGCAAGATGCTACACTAAGGAAGACCTGTCCAAACCATACAAGTTTAGTGGGTAAAAAAGGATGCAAAACGATTAAGAAATTGGCTGACCTGTGTCAAGGAATTTCCTTGTGAATATTTCAACCTGGTTTTGTTAAGTTTGGACAATCTAAAGAATGGGTAGTCATGGGGTAAATGGTTAGCAACCAGTTGTTAAAGGGTGGTGGGGGACTCAACAATCCACAATGTTTGCATCTTCACCTTAAGATTGAAAAAGTGACAAAAACCCTAGAATTTTCAATGATTTCTGACATTGCCATTATTTGGTCTGGTGACATTTCTACCTCTGTGGTGCCAGATGAAAGGAATAGGTGAAGAAGGTAATATAGACTTCTAAATATTGGATTATTTGTTGAAAATTTACAGTTAAGGACTGAGGGGAAACCCCAATCTAGATATAACCCAGGAAGATCTGGGGTGAGGAAGTGAAGCATGACCTTTGAACATTGGGCCTTACAGAGGCAATGACAAGAGACTGAGGCCTTTGGAAATATTCTGTGATTGAGAAGACCTGGCAAGTCAAATCAGATTGCAGCCATGGCCGATGCCAGTGTTGCATAACCAACCCATATTAAAGTACTCTTGAAGCGTCAGGCAATTTGATGTGCTTGAGAAGACCTGTTGAGTCAAGTGAACTCAAAATCGTGGCCTGTGCTGCCTGACTGGCACCCATGCTGGTGGCATGTAATAAGCACCATTCAAGTGTGGGTTGATGCCAGGTCTGCCTGACTGACTCCCCATGCCGGTGGCACTTAAAACACACCATCCAAACTCGGTTGATGCCAGTGCACCCTGACTGGCTCCCATGCTGGTGGGACGTAAAAAGCACCCACTACACTCTCAGAGTGGTTGGCATTAGGAAGGGCATCCAACTTTAGAAACCTTACCAGATCAGATTGGAGCCTGGGGCATCCTCCTGGCTTGCCAGTCCTCAGTCAAGCCATCCAACCCATGACAGCAGGGAAAGCGGACGTTAAATGATGATGATGAATCTTGTCTGCTTACAACGACCTTTGCCTAAATTTCTATTCTGATTCTGCAGACGTTATTCTAAGACAAAACTAATTTCAGTATTGTTTCTTTTCTTTTTCAGGTGAAGAAAAAGTAGTTGTGCGGAAGAAACATCGTAATTTTATTGAAGAAATTGATGCAAAATCCAGAGGTAAAAGACTTACAATTCTTAGTTTCTTCTGTAACTGAGCTGTTGTTTGAACCCTGAATCTGCAGCATGGAGTTGTGACTCATTAAAATGGTTTCATATTTGCATCTCAGGGTATTTAGTCTGATCCTCACCTTGACAAAATCTTCGTTACAACTGGAGAAGATCAAGCCAAAAGGTCTGCCTCGTTGTTTAGCCAATTGTCCATATCCCTTCAACCTGCTCAATCAGGACCAACTTGGAGCTACGTAAGAACACGGTTGTACATCAGAGATTAAGCAATGCAAAGGAAACGTGATTCCTAAAATAGTCAAGACTTATATGGCTCCCTTGTATTGCTGCTATGACTGAAAGCCTCCCCCCGCCCTATTTCTTTGTTTGACATCAATTCTTGTGCTTCTCTGCTGCTACACCTACTCTCTGCATGTGTCACACATCAAAGATTTAAGTATTGGCCACATAAGCTTAAAATCTAGTTCTCTCTGTCAATTTCAGTTTCAGACCAATATTATTTTCACTTTCATGCAATTTTTGGTTTGATGTTTTTTGTGATTGGTTTAATTTTTAGAATTTGAACCAACTTCTAAGAAAGCATTGATTGAAACTAAAGAACCAGCTCTTAATTATGAAGAATGGAAGCGAAAAATTTTAGAAACAGCAACAAAAGCAGAAAGTAAGTCTTACAATTTGTAAAAGAGGATTTTATTTAATTTTTTTTTTTGTATTCTTTTTATTTTTAATGTCTTGATCCAGTTTCAGAATTATATTTTTGTTGTATAAAGCTGTTTATTAGCATTACATGTTTTATATATGTATATATAAAGTATGACCTTCAAACATCGGGCTTCACAGCGGCAATGACAGGAGGTTGGGACCTTTGGAGACATGCTGCGATTGAGAAAGCCCAGCAACTACAGTGAGATCACAGCCTTGCATGTCCGTCTCTGTTAAGGATACCCCTGGCACATTGGGTGACATGATATGCTTGAGAAGACCTGTTGAGTCAAGTAAAACCAATATCATAGCTGGGGTCAGTGTCCCATGACTGGTTCCCATGCTAGTGGCACGTAAAAAGCACCAACCGAATGTGGTCAATGCCAGGTCCACCTGTCTGGCTCCCATTCCATCATCATCATCTAATGTCCGTTTTCCATGCTGGCATGGATTGGATGGTTTGACTGGGGACTGATAAGCCAGGAGGCCGCGCCAGGCTCCAATCTGATCTGGCAATGTATCTACAGCTAGATGCCCTTCCTAATGTCAACCACTCCAAGAGTGTAGTAGGTGCTTTTTATGTGTCACCAGTCCAGGAGCCAGTCAGGCAGCACTGGCATCAGCGTTCTACATTTAATCCCTCTTATACTCAACACAGTTCTGCTTTGTCGTTCATTGACTCCAATTTTGCAAATATCTCAGTACCATGTAGTCTAACCGTTCTCACACAAGTATCATACATTCTACCTTTCACTCTGAGTGAGAGTCCTTGTGTTGCCATCAGAAGTAGTAACTCTCTGAACTTCATCCTATTCTTATTCTAGAAACAATATGTATATATGTATGTGTGTATGTATGTATGTGTGTGTGTATGTATCAAAATGATCAACATCAATGGAAATTGTAGCTGTGATACCAGTACCGGTGGCATGTAAGAGAACCATCCGAACGTGGCTGTTGCCAGCGCTGCCCTGACTGGCCTCCGTGCCAGTGGCACGTAAAAAGCACCCACTACACTCTCGGAATGGTTGGCGTTAGGAAGGGCATCCAGCCGTAGAAACATTGCCAAATCAGACTGGGCCTTGTGCAGCCTTCTGGCTTCCCAGACCCCAGTTGAACCGTCTGACCCATGCTAGCATGGAAAGCGGACGCTAAATGATGATGTATATATGTGTATATATGTATGTATATATATACGTATATGTATGTATGTATATATATGTATATATCTGTATGTATATATATATGTATGTATGTATATATATGTATATATCTGTATGTATATATATATGTATGTATGTATATATATGTATATATCTGTATGTATATATATATGTGTATATGTATGTATATATGTATAGTATATGTATTTATGTGGATTGCTAACTATAACTTGGTTGCAGGAGACGTGTGTGTGTGTGTGTGTATTATATCTTAAGTAGAATTTAAGTTAAGTTAATTTTTTTGCTCAAAAAGCAAAAAGCAAGGCCATGTAGGGGAACATGGAGTTATGTACAGGGAGGGTGTTCATGCAAAGAGTTCAGGCCATTTCTGGTCAAGAGGGACTTTGAACTGAGCGGTCGTCGGCATCTTCACTATCTCGTCAGGCAGCTTATTCCACGGATCTGCAACCCGGACAGAGAAAGCCCCTCTCCTCCGATTGAGATGAAATCGTTGCAGATAGAGCTTTTCGGAGTGGCCTCACAGCCAACGCTCTGGAGCAGGAGTGAAGAACAGCTCTTTTGAGAGGTTACACTTTCTGCTTATGATGTTGTGAGCATGAATAAGATCACCACGGCATCGTCGTTTTTCTAGAGAATAATGGTCAAGCGTCTTCAGCCTTTCTTCATAGGACAAATGCTTGAGACCAAGAACCATGTGGGTAGCCAGCTTCTGGACTCTTTCAAGATGATGTATGTCTTTGAGGAGATAAGGAGAAGAGGCTTGAATCCTGTACTCCAATATGGGTCTCACCAGCGTGACATAGAGCGGTAGGAATATGGCTGCTGTGAGCATTCCGAATGACCGTCGAATCAAAAACAGAACTCCGTGTGCTTTGTTGGCAGCATGGACACATGATAACGATTAAAGCTTAATATTTGTATTTGAAGTTTTTTTGTCTTTTTATCTCCTCCATAATTGGAAATATTCTCATTTCTATTTGTATTGTCTTCCAGGTGAGGACTGAATGAATTATCAGCATCATTTAACATCTATGTTCCATGGATGTCTTTAATACTGTTCTAATTATTCTTCCTGTCATATCAGCACACTCCATATTCTTTGAACTCTCCACTGCAGTTCTTCACCATTTTTGAGTTGGAAAGATTTCCTGTGTAACGATGGAAAACAAGGCTTAGCCAGCTTCTTCTTCTCGGTTGACCTCAGTATCAATTGTAAACTGTTTCACTATGTCCCTCCACTTGCAGACAAAAGGAATTCATTATTTTAATTGTTGCTGCCTAAATTAAAATTACAATCTTCTCTTTGTTGAGAAATGTTTTTTTTTTTCTTCCTCCCACCAATGAAAAATTAAAGTTATGGAATTTCCAATGAAACTTCAATTGAATGCAAAAGGTTTTATGCAAACTTCTTGAATATTGTTTGAAAAATGTAATGAAATCTGCAATGTCATTGGGATTAGGTTCTTAGCTGTCGTTGACAACAGTTCATCGGTCAATCGTTGGTTCACCTACTCCATTTTCTTCTTCAGAAGGGTTGATGTCTTCTTATACACACCTGAAGAATGAGTTGTTACATGTGATTTGATGGCCAGCATGTTCTGCTATCACTGTTCTCTTGACAGGTGTATACAATGCATTGGAATATCTCGAGCAGCAGTTAAATGCCTTTCTTTGTTGGTTGATAAGATGATGTGGCCAACAAGAAACAATAACAGTTGAGCTGTTGTTGTTACAGGTTTTAATGCTAAACCACATCATATTGTCAGTAGATAAATGGAGTGGAAGATACAATGATAAAAACTTTAGATTGATAGACAGATTGATGTGTGTGTGTGTGTGTGTCTATACGTAGATAAATGGATAGGACATTTATTTTCCCTCCAGTTTGAGCTGATAGTATGTGCTTGATTGATCCAACTTACTGACAACTGTAGATGAGTGAAAAAGTCATCAGCGGTTGGTATGGAATGCATCTCCCTTTGGATGGCCTCGTTCCCTTTTTACATTTCAGTGAAAATTCCAGATCCATTTGTTTTCTTGAGAACAACCATAGGACTCGCTTGGTGGCAGATAGGACTTGTAACCTTAACAATATCTGTTCATCATCATCATCATCTGATGTCCAAATGATGCTGTGTTATATGATTCAGGACTATGATTCACTGCAGTATCAACAAATATCTGAATCACTGTTTCGAAAGGATCTGTTTCAGCCAAACTGGGGACTAGCAGCTGGTGCCACCTCTGGAGCTCTCAGTGTCACTCCTTGTATCCTAACAAATTTTTGAAGAGTTATCATGACTGCAACCAACTCTGCTTTAAGGAACATTGATGGCACTGGTTTCCATGGTTACAATTCTTGCTTCTGGAAATAGTTACCTTGTGGAAGAAGTTTTGTAAAATCTGTGTCAAAATTTCTTTGATATCATAGAACTCACAAAGGCAGTGAATGCATTCCTTCTTAGCAACAAAGTGGAGGTGCATGGCCTAATGGTCAAGGAATTGGGTTTATTATAAGGTCAGATTTGATTGATTCTTGGAGCAGGTGACATGGTGTGTCCTTGGGTAAGGCACTTCCTTTCATTGACTGGCATTGTGTACCAGTTTTGGACTAAGTTGGTTCTCTCCCTTAAGCTGTCAAATCTTCAGTGTTCAATTGGATGAAGAACGGAAGAGCCAATAGTTTTCTGTCTGTATCTGCTTATGGTTATAAAGGCACTTTAACCAATTAGTGAAAGTATGGTACATACTCCCAAGCCATACTTGTTTGTGAGAGTGATGGCTATGGTTATATATAGGCAAGAAGGTGTATACAGAATGAAACTACTGATCTAATATATTTTGTAATTCTCAATCAAATTTCAGTCACAGGTGAAAATATTTCTGGAATCTGTTGAGAATATAATCCACTTTTTAGTTTAGTTTAGGTATAAAATCCAAAACTAAATGTTATGTAAAACAAAGTAGTTGGTTTTTTTTTTAAGCCTTCTTCATTTGAGTCTTGCTTTTAAGTCTTGTTAAAGAAAAAAAAATGACCAAAACCCAAAATTTGCTTTGCTTCACTGAAGAGATAAGAAATCGTGTCTGCAGTTGTTGTCTCCCTTTCCTTACTTGATAACAATTCTTCATCATGCAGCAGATATGAACACACACACACACATAGAGTTTGAGTTGTTGATCATTTTCATATTACTTTTCCCCTGTATTCTAATTTTGTACATTAAATTCTGTTGGAAATAAAAATGTTTTACTGTTTGTTTTTCTCATTTTCTGTGAAGTGTGTTCCTAAGCAACTGTGTGAAAGATGTGTGTGTCATTGTCCCTATTTGTCTTTCTTCTTTGCTGGCATGAGTTGGGTTGGTTGACAGAAGACAGAATCAAACTCTGTTTCGGTAGGTTTTCTGCAGCTGGATGCCTTTCCTAAAACCAACATATTTCAGACTGTACTGGCTGCTTTTTATGTGGTACCAGTACAGTTAGGTCACCAAATAACTTGCAAGACAAGAACCACCCTCCCACGTGCAATTAAAAGGGTGAAGCAATGCCGGGTGTTGAGCAGTTAAGGTATGACAGAGGGTCTGAAGCAAGTATCTTGCTATCAGGGAGAAAATACATTGGTTACACCTATTAGAAAAGGGAGAGATGTGTCAGAGAATAACCTCAAGTTACAGGAAGATGAATATAAAATAAGTGATATTGAGGATTGGACAGTATGTTTGAGTTGATAAGTATGCTTGCAAATATGTTGGAAGGAGAATGTCAGAGATGCAGTGAGTGGTGAACATGTGTGGAAACGTGGTCAATGGTGTATATCAATTGAAGCGGAGGTGGTATGTGGCAGCAAAATTTTGCTTTGATGGATGTGTAGGAATATGACCATATGTGATGAGGTTGGTGACATGCGTAAGTCACACGGTCGCATCCCTAACGAAATAAGATAAGCCATAATACAATTTATACAATACAGTGTTAACAGAATATATATGAATGATGACAAGCCGGTTGGCGTCGTCGTCTGTCGCTGGAACTGGGACATGTTGAGTAGCTCTGTGGTCAGTGACTAGACCTTAAAAGGTCTGGAGTCGAAAGACAAAGAATAGGAAAATGCAAGCCTATTTATACAAGAAAGATGGCTCAATAGCGCCTAGGAAAAAGGGTGTCATGAGACCTTACCGAAGGCTGTGATTGGTTGGCTTTAATCTCAAACGAGATCATTCCTGCCGTATCTCAAACAGTGAGGATGTCAGATACCGCTACGGATGTAAACTGGAATGGATAAAACGTATCAAGTGGGGGTTGCATTGGACTTAATTTCTATGAATTCAAAAGTGAGAAATCTCACAGTCAGTGGTTGCAGTGATGGTGTTAATAAAGATAGAAAGAAAAAGAGGTGCAAATAGTTGAATTAATAAAGTGATAATGAGAGGAGATTAAGAAGTGGGAAGAAAGTTGAAATGCAAAAAAAAAAAAATGTTGGGAAGAGAAAAGATATGAAGACAAAAGCAAGATTGAAAGTTTATAACATCACTGCATCTCTTTGTACAGTTTGAATTGTATCTTAGTATATAAGATGATAGCATATTTAGTTGAAAATATTATTTTGCACTGAGAAATTTCAAGATCTGTATAAGCATTCCTGCTCAAAAACTAATTTTTTGGCTGTGTCTGCAAGAAAAATAAGTTAAAAAGCAATTTAGCTCCCTAAACATTCTAGTTATCTAAATTTTGACTTTTGTTTCAAGAGCCATGATCTCAGATGTTTAAAACAAATTTGGAAGAATTTTCAAAGAGCCAAATTGAAAAAATGTGGGCTGTAATTTATTAATATTACTTTTCAGACTGGTTACCTTAGATTCTTAAAACCCCCAACACTTGAAAGAAATGAGTTTTGAGCATATTCGACAATTTCTGACTTTATTTTGATAACATATACATTACAAGCATCACAATTATCATTTAATATTCACTTTTCCATGCTTGCATGGGTCAGGAAAAATTTGGTGAGGCAGATTTTCTATAGCTGGATGGCCTTCCTGTAGCCAACCATGACCCCGTTTCAAATAAGGTCACATGACCAGACATGCTTTCCATGGAAGACTGGAAATGAATATCACGGGTATGGCAGTGATGCTTGTCTATAATTGTCACACGAAGTCATCACACATACACAATGGGTTTTCAGTTTACATCTTACCAAAACTTACTGTAAGGCCTTGGTTGGCCCTCTGATAGAAGACACTTGCTTTAGGTGCTATGCAGTGGAACTGAACCCAAGCCTGCATGGTTGAGAAGCGAACATCTTAACCACACAATTATACCTATATATATATATATATATATATATCATCACCATCTAACGTCTGCTTTCCATGCTGGTATGGGTTGGACAGTTTGACTGAGGACTGGCAAGCCAGAAGGCTGTGCCAGGTTCCACTCTGATCTGGCAAAGTTTCTGCAGCTGGATACCACTCCGAGAGTATAGTGGATGCATTTTACATGCCACCAGTACAGAAGCCAGTCAGGCAGTACTAGTATTGACCATGCTCGAATGGTGCTCTTTACATGCCACCGGCACGGGAGCCTGTCCGGTGGGTCTGGCATCAGCCATGTTCATATGGTACATTTTATGTACCACCAGCACAGGAACCAGTCTGGTGGGACTGGCATATATATATATATATATATATATATCATCACCATCTAA
Organism: Octopus sinensis; assembly: GCF_006345805.1. Lineage (NCBI taxonomy): Eukaryota > Metazoa > Mollusca > Cephalopoda > Octopoda > Octopodidae > Octopus > Octopus sinensis. The sequence goes on along the minus strand of NC_042997.1, from coordinate 107,685,188 downwards.
CGTCTGCTTTCCATGCTGGTATGGGTTGGACAGTTTGACTGAGGACTGGCAAGCCAGAAGGCTGTGCCAGGTTCCACTCTGATCTGGCAAAGTTTCTGCAGCTGGATACCACTCCGAGAGTATAGTGGATGCATTTTACATGCCACCAGTACAGAAGCCAGTCAGGCAGTACTAGTATTGACCATGCTCGAATGGTGCTCTTTACATGCCACCGGCACGGGAGCCTGTCCGGTGGGTCTGGCATCAGCCATGTTCATATGGTACATTTTATGTACCACCAGCACAGGAACCAGTCTGGTGGGACTGGCAGATATATATATATATATATATATATATATATGACTGTCACCACTACTACATGAACCTGAAGATTGCAGAATTTAATGCATGAAAGTACTAGTTCAATCAGAATGAACATTCGTCATCTCATATATATATATATACACACACACACATATGCAAAAGAAAGGGATTAGAAATCCAGGTGAATGCTTTTTAGGCAATCTATAGGAGTCAAATCTTGCTAATCAAATTGGCCAGTGAAAATCATCGTAATCCACACAGCACATAAATTTACATGTTACTACATGTCCAATTTGTAAATCTAAAGTTCATAAGCTGAATAAATTCAGTATAACATCACAGAGTGTAGTACAAAAATGCAAAAGAATGAAGAATTATTTTAATCAGCTTACAAACATTTCAGATATGCTAGTATTACATAATCCTGCAATTTATTAATCATGCATATTTAATTGATTAATATACATGATTGATTGCAGAATTATGTAATCCCTGCATATAAGCTAATTAAAATGTATAATTCTTCAGTCTTCTGTGTTCATATGGTGGTGCCACATAAAAAGCACCCAGTACACTCTGTAAAGTGCTTGGCATTCCAGCTTTGTAGAAATCAAGCCAAAACAGACAATGGCACCTGGTGTGGCCCCTAGTCTTTCCAGCTCCGGTCGAATCATGTAACCTATGCCAGCATGGAAAATGGACATTAAGTGATGATGGTATATGTGTGTGTGTGTTTGTATGTATGTGTTTTGTCTTGACATCACATGGTAATTGTAGAAGAGTGTTACAGTCATACAAGCAGTGCCATTCATTTCCAGTATTCTACATAAGCATGTCTAGTCATAGGGAAATATTACCTTACTTAAAAACATGCCTGGGTTGGTGGCAGGAAAGGCATACTGCTTTTAATGGGTGGAGTAATGTATTTTAGGTGAGGAGTAAGTGGTTGTTTTCATATGTGTTGCTCCACCAATCAAATGGAGGCATCCTTGCCAAAAACAGTATATATAAAGTTTGATGACAGCATGTTAATTGAAACTTCACAGTTACTGTCAACCTATTCCTCATAAATAAAAATAAATACGGATGAAAAGCAGGAGATAGAGACATATAACTTAGAGAAGAACTGGACTCAAAGCAACCTATTGAGGGCTTCTGAAAAGAAAACAGCATAGAAGGGCTACTTGAAAGGACTATTAAACATGGAGAAAGAGGGTCTCGTTAGCATTCGACTGTCAACTTGGATAGCTGGTCTCAACTGTAGGACCAGCTTTCCAACTTGGAAGTAGTATGGGAGATAAAGCAATTAAGAATCTGAAGAAAAGGAAAGCCCCCTGGTCCATTAAGAACTCCCCTGGAGATGCTTGGAAATCTTACAGAGTGGGAAATGGCAGAGTCACCTGCATAGTTAATTAGGTTGCACAGGTATGTATCGTAGCCAATAATGAATGAAGAAGCATTTTATAGTCAGCTGGAACAAAGGTAAAGTAGATATCTTAGACACACAAACACACACACACAAGTGAACTCCTAGAAATGGCAGGCAAATATCTCTCAGATCTCACTCTGTCACCTTAAAAACAGGACACATTGGATGATGCAGTTCCAGACACTCTATGACTGATTATAAATTCATTAAAAAATGGGATGATTACAACCAGAAGGCCATTGATTATGGGTCTGCTTGATTCATTCTGCTTTGGGATTAAAAAAGAAAGAACTGATTGGTGTTAGTAAGAATTTATTCTATAATGATCATTTCTTTTCTATACACAGAGGGGGCAAAGAAGGACAGACAAAGGGATCAAGTCGATTATATTGACCCCAGTGCATAACTGGTACTTAATTTATCGACCCCAAAAAGGATGAAAGGCAAAGTCGACCTTGGCGGAATTTGAACTCAGAACGTAGCGGCAGACGAAATACGGCTACGCATTTCGCCTGGCGAGCTAACGTTTCTGCCAGCTCGCCACTTTCATTTATTTGGTATTAATATTAACTGAAAGTCTGTATGCGTGGAGGACATTTATTTATTGCTCCAAGAACGATGCTTACATCGTTCTGGGGTCAGTAAAATATATTTCCAGTGATATACTGGAAGAGACTGAATATAAATATGAACCATCCTAAATGTGACTGGAATTACGAGCGTTTAGACGGAGAGAGAGATTGATTGTTTAAAAAGAAATCGACAGAAGATGAATGAAGCAGTCGCCATGTGTAACTCTTCTGACGTGGAGTTAATTAGTCGCTGTGTGTGTGTGTGTAACTCTTCTTGGCCTGGAGTACAGTTTAAGTGGTGGTCGTGGTTATGTCCTCGCAAACAACATCGTCGGAGGCGGAGCCGGGCGGCGGCGGCACCGGCGGCACAACAACATCAACAACAATTAAAGAAACCCCTTCGACAGTCTTTACAGAACAATTAATATCCGATTATGTGGAATACCTCAAAGTCGATTGTTCACTCGAAGTATACACACCTCTCTCTTTTCTGTTCAAATATTTCTCTTTCAGGTTTCCGCCTTCTTTTCTCAAATATTTTCTCAGCTGACCACAAATATCTCATATCATTGTTTAGATATTATTATATATATTTTCTGTTTTTATAATCGGCTGTTTTTAAGTTATCTGCTTTAATATTGGTCATCGATTTTTATGTTTAATTTAATTTAATTAATTTTTTTTGTTGCAATTGTTGAAGTCCCCGATATAAACAACAGGAGCTTGAAATCAGTTTATGCTTAATATATTCATCGGGTGTATATTTTGATCACATTTGATTGATATAATCTTGGAATCTGGATTTATTTCACCTTATAATGATGATAATGATGATAATTTTTAACTTACTACCAAGCCAACTTTAATAGTGATGGCACCTGCAATTATTTGAATTAAAAATTCGTTTATCGATGTTCGATTGAGTGTGGAGGTCCGAAAGGTAGAATTAAGGTGATGGAGCTTGAATTTGGAACCAAAACAACGAACAAACCTAAATAAACAACGTGCTACGCTTGTTCGACAGTTCTTACATCCTCATCTGCCAACCATTTTCTCTTTGTTATTCACTCATCACTAATAATAATTTTATTCAAGTTTTCTACAAAACCACTCGTTTCTGGGGTTGGGTTGCAGTTAATTAAATCGATCTCAGACACTACTGCAACAATGGTGAGTTCTAACTTTGGTACTTGGGTCTCACGTTTGTAAGGAACAGGTAAACATTCCTCTCGAATCGATCTCAGTACCGAGGCTATCTAAACACTGCTCAGTACTCTACCGAGTCTGCCACCCACCACCCATTAAAGTCACGAATTTTGGGAAAGAATATAATTCGATTTAATGATCCTTAGAACTTAATTTGTTGGCGCTTAGAGGAATGAAAAACAGGAGTAGTGGACAACCTCACTTATGACAGCAATCAATAATTGCTATAGTGTTTTTAAAAATTAAACAGATGGGGCAACAGTAATTAAAAATAGGCAATCCTTCGGTATTGGTAGACATCATTCACCCACACAACCTTCCCTCATAGCATAAATAAAAAAGGCTTGGCTGCAAACGAGGGTGTTTCCTCATACCGACACGAAATAGACCAATACCAAATGATCGCCAAAAATACTTTATTTTGACAATATAAGTAACGAAGTTCCGTCCCTTTTCCCTCTTAATCCAGCTGACCTCATTGGTGACTCGCTAATGTGTCTTAAACAGATATTTCTACAAAGGGATCCAAGTCATGTCGCTTAGTCCACTAAGTTAAGCCTGATAAAGCAGACCTGTGATAAAAGGCTGTCTAGTCGTGACTGCTCTGTCTAGAAATACAATATTGAATGTACCTTGTCCTCATTTAAAATAAAAAGACAGGATTTAAGAAAGATTTGGTTGCTATTTCTAGCAGGTCGTTTGACCACTTACAGTCTCCCTCTATAAAGTTACTGTTATAATAACGTCTGGCGAAGGGAGAGGGATGCAGTGGTGAGGAGGGAGGAGAGTGATGGTGCTACACAACTTGTTAAGAATTGATCTCTGTGGTGATTGTCACATGTTGGTGAACAAAAATTTCATCATAGAATAGCTTTATTGGTGCAAATGTTTTTATTATTATATTTTTTTTTTTTTTGGTTTTACTGGTGTTATTAGTCTTTGGTTGGTATCATTGTTAAAATGGTGGCATTCCAAATTCAGCAGGAATTTTCTGTTTGTCCCCCATATTCAGTTGTTGGACATTGTAAGTTGTTTAATGGCAGTGGAAATGTCAAGTACTCATTGTTCTTCTAGAATTTAGCCATTTCATCTCACACTGGAACTATTTTTACACCTATTGATGATACTACCTATTCGCCGTCACATGATATCTACAGATGCTCAGGTCATGCTAGAATGTGAAGAGGGGAACGAAATTGAAAAGATAACATCCATATAACAATAAAAGTATATTTTGGTAAAAAAGAATGGAAATTAAAATGTAAAACCACATTTCAGTAAAATATCTCATAGTTAAAACAAATATGATATGTGGAGTGGTGCATGGCTGACTGTTAATACCAGTGTTAAGCTAACTCCTGTAAATTCTTGTTATTTTCCAGAAAACTCATTTTGCTGAGAGTATTGAAGAAATGCTAACAAAACTGGATGAGTTCTGTGGACTTGTTGATATGGTAAGATATGAAAGTCATTGTTTATAGTGGCAGCACAAGTCTATACCTGGCAAATTGCTTCTACTTTTGTTGGTTTTGTACAAGAAGGTTAATGATAGAAAACTAGTGAAATTGCTGATATCGAGATTAACAAGGACAGACAAATTATGGGAAACTACACACACAGCAAATTTTCACTGATTTAAAAGCACAGAGATGGTTGTATGGTCAAGAAGTTTGCTTCTCCCAATTACCTGGTTTGAGATTCAGTCCCAATACATGACACTTTAGGAAAGAGTCTTTTATTATAGCTCTTTGTTGGGCAAAGCTTTGTGAGTGAATTTGGGAAACTGAAAGAAGCCTCTTTTCACATCACATGAGAGTTGTAAATCACTAAAATTTTTTTTTCTTTCGTGGTTTTATAATGATGATGTAAGGGAAACAAATCTGTAAGATAACTTCAACCACCAGATTCTGTTCATACTTTAAGGAATATTTAAATGATTTGCTCTCATTGACACTGTTTCTTTATAAGAAATTTAGAATGTTTTTTCACTTTCAGATTGTTATTGTTGAATTAGGGAAACAAAGCAAAGAAGATAAAGTTTCTTTTATTCAAATCTTGTATTTTCCTGTCCCTTCCTTCTTAATATCCAGATAGTCAAACTATTTAGAAGAGTGATGGCTGTCATAAATATGCTGTTGCTGTCAGCCAGTGGTGGATTTGTACAATCAAGAGATGTAAGGAGTCAATGGTTGGTGTGTTTATAATATGCACACGATACTCGACAGAGTGTAAGTAGCTTGAGAGAAAAGTTGGACCTAAGAAACATCAGTTGTGGTGTGCAAGAGAGACATTTGTGCTGGTATGGTCATGTGGCGAGAATGGATGAAGATAGTTGTGTGAAAAAGTGACACACCCTAGCAGTTGAGGGAACCTTTGGAAGAGGTAGACCCAGGAAAACCTGGGACGAGGTGGTGAAGCATGACCTTCGAACTTTAGGTCTCACCAAGGAAATGACTAAAGACTTTGGAAGTATGCTGTGCATGAGAAAACCCGGCAGGACAAGTGAGACCATAACCTGTGGCCTCTACCTGGGATGTAGCCAGTCCACTTATGCATACCTTTCCTTCTTGGAACACAAAACTCTACTTTGGAAGACCTGTTGGGGCAAGTGAAAAAATCGAAATCGATCAACATCAATGGAAATTGTAGCTGTGATACCAGTGCCGGTGGCACATAAGAGAACCATCCAAACGTGGCCATTGCCAGCGCCACCCCAACTGGCCTCAGTGCCGGTGGCACATAAAAAGCATCATCCATCCGTGGCCGTTGCTAGCCTCGCCTGGCCTCTGTGCCGGTGGCACGTAAAAAGCACCCACTACACTCATAGAGTGGTTGGCGTTAGGAAGGGCATCCAGCCATAGAAACATTGCCAGATCAGACTGGGCCTGGTGCAGCCTTCTGGCTTCCCAGACCCCAGTTGAACCTTCCAACCCATGCTAGCATGGAAAGCAGACACTACACGATGATGATGACTCACTGCAATGCCTCTCTGAAAAAGAAGAAAGTATGCTTTAAATTCGCTTTGTGTATATACTAGTGTGTAATGCGTGCTAACATATAAAACTGTGGGTATGGTTTTTCTAGAATTCGGGATGTACTTATAATTATCCTTACGAAGTAGAATGGCATGTTTTCAATCGTGGTTGCTACATGTGGTAACACAAAGATTACGTCAAGGAGACACACAATTATTTTCTTTTTGTAGAATCATTAAAGGTACTGTTCCATTATCCATGTTAAAAAAATTGTTTAAGATATTTAGTTCTATTTCTCATTTGTATCCCTTTGCATCCTGCTAGTAGTCTTTGATTAACCATCTGTCAAACTGTAAAATAGTCATGAATGTATGGACTGTGGCACATTTCTGTTCAACTAATCAACAAAGATTTATTGATTAACATCTAGTTAACTGACATATTATCTCTCTCTCTCTCTCTCTCTCTCTCTCTCTCTCTCCTCTCTCTCTCTCTCTCTCTCCTATCATTACAATAACATTCTCTTTTGTTCTAAACAAGCTAGCTCTATATTCTCTTCGTCTCTGTCTTCTCATCTTTGTCGCCCTTGCTGTCTCCTCCTCCCATTCACTGCTGTTCTAAAACTCCTCCAACTAAATACTCGATTCTTCTTCCTCAGAACCCTTAGCAACCTTATCCATGTTTGCCTACAAACCCTGTCTTTTAAATATTCAAGTTGACCATCAGCTCCATCTGTCAGGTGGATCTGATAAGAGTGTAGCTACTGTCCTTCCCCTCTCGTGACAGCAACAACAACAGCCGGTATAGGAGTAGCATTGTTCAGCTCTTATTCAGCTTGATATCCAACATTGTTATAGAGATTGAAAAACTTATTTTAAATAACTCGATACCTAATTCCACCATAACAGAACTCAAGATTGGAATAGTAACTTACCAAAACAACACATACAATATATTAGTCATTTGATGTATTAACTGTATGTCATGTTGTTCATATATTAAATGTAAAAAATACATCGGTCGTGTGATGAAGTAAGCTCTTTGATACCAGCCTGCCAGAGACCATTCTTCATCCTGTGACACAAATTTCCTTGTTTTAAAGTGATCTAAAACCTTCCTTCAATATTTCGTGTTAATTGATGTTCCAAATACCATCTTAATTAATGACCAAAGTCATTTTACTAAATTCTACATTATTTTCAAAATTAATTGAAATAAAGGAAATGTACTTCAAAAAAAGAAATCAGTGGTTCTCAACCATTTTTTGTCTGTGGACCCCTTGGCTTCCTGTTTTACTCTGGTGGACCTTCATAGCCATTTGATGTTTTAAAAAATCCTTATGTTTTTGTATGTTTAAATATTAAACATTAAATATTATTAGATGTCGTATAAAAATCTTGTTAAAATGTTTTGCATATTGCAGAAGTACAATCGATTTGTTGTTCATAAGTTTTAACAACTGAATCTTATATGGACTGCCCCCCTCAAAGGCCATGTGGACCCGGCTTGACAACCACTGACTTAAATGTATGTCATAATGATGGTCCTTTGAGCTATTGGTTATGTCATATTTTGGTCATCCTTCAGTGACCATTCAACGTTACTGGTATAAATGGTGGTTTTGTTTCCTTTAATTTTTGAATATTATTTAAAATAGAAGTGAAAATGTTATTAAAAATGTCAAAAATATCATTTTTTTTCTTTTAATAAAGATTCGAGGAGACACAACATTATGTTTATATAAAACTATGCCAGAGATTGAAGTGAAAGCCAGTGAGATGCAACGATTATTTGTTAAAATTGATCAACTTGAGGTATGTTGTTAATCTTTCTTTTCTCCTTAATTCCTAATCCCTAATCCTCTTTCTATAGAGACACTCTTGAAACCTCCAGGCTCTTCCGTCCTCACCCTCTCTTCCCTTCAACTTCTTATACCTTGATGATTCTTTCTGTTACCCTCATCCTTATTTCTCTTTTCAGCTCCACTCTGAGAAGTCCCAACCATTCTTGTATAGTGCAACATGCCTCCCCTACCCCATCTCTAACCACCTCTCCTCACACTCTTATGAAACTTCCCCCTCTATCATCCCTGCCCACTCACCCTGTCCAATTCTCTCCCTACTTTACCTTAAGGGTTTATCTGGACACATCTCCACCTCTTTCTCTGTCTCTCTCTCTCTCTCTCTCTCTCTCTCTCTCTCTCTCTCTCTCTCTCTCTCTCTCTCTCTCTCTCTCTCTCTCTTCCAATTGGAGTAGCCATGTATCTTCTCTTCAGCAAGACACCAACCTCTATCTCCCCATTATACTTCAACCCCTCCTCAACTGACACAAAGCCACCTTCCTCTCATATTACTGCCCCTCCTAATTGAGTGGGTCTTATGTCATTTAAGTCACCTGGTGACTTCACTGGTGCTGGTTCCACATAAAAAGCACTCAGTCCACCCTGTAGAATGGTTGGTATTCAGAAGAGCATCCAGCCATAGAAACTGTGCCAAAGCAGACGATAAAGCTTCATAGCATTCCTCTGGCTGGTTGGCTGGCATGAAAGTTGACATTAAATGATGATGGTGACAAGAAAGAGCAGGAAAGAGGCTGGCTGTTATCCTCAGCTTCTACATAACACAGCTAAATACTTTGTAACATGGCTGTAGATGTGACCCAAATATAAAATTGCTAATTTAAAGCGAAAGGCTCAGGGGCCGAAGTCAAAACACCAATAACATAAACGTGTCTGTCATAAATAATCTGTCATGTTGGCATCTTCTTTTGTTAGAAGAGAAAGTCATTAATTATTCCCATTTCTCTCTCTCTCTCTCAACATTTTGCAGGAATTAGTAACAATTGTTTCAAAAAATGTCAGTTTGATGGAAGAGCAAGTGAACAAAGCTGAAGCAAAGATGGGTTCTTTCAGCGGCATCAAGAAGATGATTACCTCTCTTGTTAGTCCAGTAAGTTTCAATTAATTTTTAATCATATTTTCATGATTAATGTATCTTGGTTAGTTTAAATAACATCATTCAGCCAATGCTGGAGCAGCATCAATGGTTTTCTCCTTTTTTTTTTTTGTGTCTAACATTTTTTGTATTCAAAGCAAAGTAGTGTGGTCCAGAAGTGGAACAATGAAAATCTAAACCTGTCCAACCGAGAGGACCCTTCCAATGCTGATGACTATTGAGCCATGTGAAAGCAAGTTAAATCGGTAGCAAGGTCTCTGACAAGTTTAAAAATCAATAGAAGTTAACAACATCCCTACTGAAATACAAACGATGAAAGCACAAGAGACAGCCGTAAGACCTTCTGCAACAAAATCTGTCAGGTTAGTGACTGGCCAACTCTGTCACTGATCATAACATTTTCTGAGGAAGACAGACCAGAATTACCACACCATTAATATTATCAGCCATGCAAGTAAAGAAACACTCAGACTCACTTTGAAAATAATGTGACCCTAGGAAGAAGAAACCATAGCCAAGAGACAAGTAGGTTTCCCTAAAAGTAAAAACACTGCTGAGGAGATATTCTAGCCCCTCTATGATAAATTCCTTCAACACCAAAAGGAAATCCACCATGTCTTTATAGATTTTAGGTAGGTGTTTGATAGTGTGACATAATGCTCTATGGGTCATGATGAAGAAATTCAGCTTGGGACAGAAGTTGAGCCATTGTATCCAACATCTCTATACCAAAGCAACCAGTGCAGTACTCTTTCAAGGTACCATCAGAGAGTAGTTCCATACCTATTTCTTTACTACCCACAAGAGGCTAAATACAGAGAGGACAAACAAGGACAGACAAACGGACTAAGTCGATTATATCGACTCCAGTGCGTAACTGGTACTTATTGAATCGACCCCGAAAGGATGAGAGGCAAAGTCAACCTTGGCGGAATTTGAACTCAGAATGTAGTGGCAGACGAAATATCGCTAAGCATTTCGCCCGGCGTGCTAATGATGCTGCCAGCTTGCCACCTTATCAGAGAGTGGTTCCATACCACCATAGGAGTCTTCCAGGGTTACCTCCTCTCTTCCACATTGAACAGATTACAAGCAATGCTCTTGAAGACCATGTGGACGACAGTCAGTGTTGGAGGGAAAAACATTCAAGATTTGTTGATGCCAGTGAGGGTAAGGAAAGTGAAATAGTCAAGCACCTTAATAGAACTTCCACCAAGTCTGGGATGGGAAACAGTGTTGTAAACACTAAATTCATGACAAATATTAATGTTACCATCTTAACAGACATCTCTGTATAAAGGCAGGAAGTAAAGATATGGCAACAGTTGAAATATCTGGGAACAATTACTACTGGTAAAATGTTAAAAGCTGAAATCGTTGGAAGAACTTTGCAGACAATGACTGTGCTCATCAGACTCAAACCAATAAGAAGGGACAGGAACACCACTGAGAACAACAAACTAACACTTCTGTGAACTCTGGTACTTTCCATCTTTCTGCAGCATAAGAGATATGGACTTACATAGCAGACACTGAGAGGAGGGTACAGGTATTGGAAGGATTGACACTGCAACATCTAAGGTCTCTCGTGCTTGCACCACATTACCAATGAGCAGGTTTGCAGGACCATCTAGCTGATGGCACGTTAAAAACACCATTCGAGCGTTATCATTACCTGCATCACCTTACTAGCACTTGGGCTGGTGGCACATGAAAAAAACATTCGAGTGAGGTCATTGCCAGTGCCGCTGGACTGGCTCCTGTGCAGGTGGCACATAAAAAACACCATTTGAGCATCGTTATTGCCAGTACTGCCAGACTGGCCCTCGTGCCGGTGGCACGTAAAAGCACCCACTACAGTCTTGGAGTGGTTGGCGTTAGGAAGGGCATCCAGCCGTAGAAACTCTGCTAGATCAGATTGGAATCTTTGGAATCTGGTTCGTCAGCCCTCAGTCAAATCGTCCAACCCATGCTAGCATGGAAAGCGGACGTTAAACGATGATGATGATGATCCAGCATCACATTGGTCTCCATGAAGATAGTCTTATAATGGTGAAGAAAAGAAAGGTGAAATGAAAATGCCATATAAGATCCAATGGCAATGTGAAAACCATTCTTCAAAGAACTGCAGAAGGGGCAAGAAGGAAAAGTGGACAGAGGAAAAGATAGACATCACCAAGGAATAGACAGATAAATTGTTTGCAGAGATCTGAGCTCTGTTGCACAACTTTGGTCGATGGAGAAAACTGTGTGCAGTTTGTCACAACATCACCCCTATAATTCCTTCAGAAGTTGAGAATCCAAGATGAGATTTATTTAGTGCTCGTGGGTTTCCACCCTGTAGAATTATATCAAGTATGATAAACGCCAAGCAGTATTTTTTCTGTTAGCAAAGCAAACGAAGTGGTACATGTTGAAAAGATTAAGAAGCAGTATTTTCACTGTTTAATGAAACACGCATCATCATCATCATCATTGTCATTTAACGTCTGCTTTCCATGCTAGCATGGGTTGGTCAATTTTGACTGAGGGCTGGCAAACCAGATGGCTGCACCCACCTTCTTTATTAGGAAATAGGATTAATTTTGTCTACAGAAAGGTAACATTTCCTTTGAGCTTTGGTGGATATATTGTGAAAGTGCATAGTTTAATGGTTAGGGTTTTTGGCTCACAATTGAAAGGTTGTGAGTTCAATTCCCAGCAGTGTGTTGTGTCCTTGAGCAAAACACTTTATTTCATGTTGCTTCACTTCAATCCGCTGGCAAAAATGTGGGCAAAAATTTGAAGGGCCAGCATTGTCGTGTTCTGTGTCATTCTGAATCTCTCTGAGAATTATGTTGAGGATATACATGTTTCTAGAGTGTTCTGCCACTTACATGTTCATTCCAGGAGCAGGCAGATCAACAAGAACCTCATCATCATCATAACCAACAGAGCGACAGTTATATGGCAGATGTAGGTTTTGTGGGGAGTGTTCTGATTTTCAGTTGGGCAATTTCTGTATTAACATATCAATTGTAATTTATAATAAAGGTTAATCTTTATCATTGATTTATAAAACCAACACCAATGTGTGTGAGTGTGTGTGCATATGCTTGCATGTGTGTGTTTGTGTGTGCATTTGCATGTGTGTGTGTGTGTGTGTAAATTATAATCGTGATCAATGTTTTATGTTATTTATATTTTTCTTTTCTCCAGAAACACAGTGCTGCCAGAAATAAATCTCAAGACCAGTATCATCCACCAGAGATATTCAACACTTCTGATTTTTTCCCTAAACAATCCTAACTATTTCTGTTGCCTGCCTCTTCCTTTCTTTCTTTCTCATCTCTCCCCCACCCTCTCTGTACATAGCTGTGATGAGATTTCAGTTCCCAGCATCACTTTTGTTTATATAAACAAAACAGTAACGGGACCTTCTTGCCTTGTAAACAAGCTCTTGTCAATTCACACAACTTTTGGCAAAATGCCTCAAAATCATGTTTTCACTTATATTTTTGTCTTGTGTGTGAGAGAGAAAGAGAGAGAGAGAATAACCACTTTTAGACATTTACGATTGTGGTAAATAATTTATTTTATATCTGAAATAAGTGAGGAAGCAACTCAAAAATTAAATTGAATCACATCATAAATACTGTGTTTTCTATATTTTCTATTATATTAAACAAACTCAGCTCATAAAGCTGAGGTTTCTACCATTTCCTTCAGCATGAAAGTCGATGAGAAACCTACCTTATTCTGTAGAATACAGTGCTTTGGGTGTGACAGGATTTTGAGCTGAAAGTGAAGTGACATGCAACTGTTAAAGCAAACTTATTGTGTGAGTCTGCTCTCTCATATTTCACATGGAATTAAGGAACTTTGAATGATCCATCATAGCAAACCATCGGGAACAAGGCTATTATATATGAATTATTGATATTTAGTAACAATTGGAGTGGATACTAAAACAGGAAATATTGAACAGTAGAGGTGATTGGTTGATAAAATTTAAATCCATTTTTAAATTGTGTCTCCAGAACATTCAGAATATGAAAAATAAAAAAATGGGTAAAAATTATTCCAAACAAAGGCAGTGCCAGTGAAGTGTTTATCATGAGCAGTGACATTGTTTCTACAATCTAAACTAAAGACCTTTACTTTAATATTTGGCAAAATAAACTTTGTTGGGTTTTTTTTTTGTTTATTTTTTGTCATCAATCAAGGAGTAATGGAACAATAAATCTTTAATTTATGAATTGAAAGGGTTTGTCAAATATTTCCCTCCTGTTAAGAAAGGACATCCCCTTTTATCACATGACCCTGTAAATTTAAACACAGACATTATTCCAACTGGAGTATTGTAGAATCCTGTTTTTTTTTTTAATTTTCAGTATTGTAAGCCATAGCAGTCTATGAGCATAACATTCTTCAGAATTGAAAAACTTTTATCAAAATAAAAGATGATTATCAGAGAAATTTCTTGTAACTTTTTTTAAATTTAATTTTCTGAAAGTTATTGTTTTTTTCCTTTGTCCAACACATGCCAGTAAGTTGCTCTGCTATCATTTCGATATCTGACACGCAACAACCTTTGCACCTGTACAGGTAATGTCAATCTGATGGAGGGAGTGAGCTTATGTCTACACAAACATCTGATCACTATAAACAAATCATATCTATGTATTGTCAGTAAGTCATAAGTCTGAAGGAGAAGTGCACTAAGTTATAGAGCAGTAGAGTAATTAAAGATAGTTATGGCCGATCTATGAGGTTACCCAGGGTTTCACGTCCATAAAGCACTTAGCTTTACAACGTCTCATCAGACCCTAATGGTCAGTGGCCTATAACCTCTCTTCAAAGTGGAGGAAGAACAGACCTCATAGCTAGTTGTTGAACACACAAAGGAACTGTGCCTCTCCAACCACAGATTCTCATTTAGGATTCCACAGAGACAATGTGCCACATCCTTGGCCAGCCATGTGTGGTGCCTGAAGGACAAAAGGACTCTACACGTAATCTCATGGAAGATCCTAGAAAAACTAGGTCCCTATACCAACAGGAGCAAACATTTCAAGCTGTGCAGAGCTGAACAGGTGGGAATATTAAAGAACTTCCTCAACCCAGGGAACATCTTAAATTCCAGGACGGAAGTCTTTGGACCCTGCTTACATTTCAGACGGTTCCAACTGAAATCCTGGGACCTGCAAGCTGACGGGGGTGGATTCTGGATAGTGGTCTAAGGGAGACAATTCCTGGTGCTGACCCTTTTCCTTTATCTGTGTGCTCAACAACTAGCCACAGGCTCTTTTCTTCCTCAACTTTGAAGAGAGGTTATAGACTGCTGGCCATTGAGGTCTGATTTGATGTAAAGCTAAGCGTTTTCATCATCATCATCATCATCATCGTTTAACGTTCGTTTTCCACAATTTCCATTTGATATTTATTTTGATGTTGATGTACTTGACTCGATAGGTCTCCTCAAGCACAGCAGGTTACCCTACGATCCAAGGTAAGTACAGCAGGTCGTTCTTCAATCCAAGGTACTTTGGATGGGCTGGGGTTATGCGAAAATGGTGCAGGAAACAGCAATGACCTCACATTATTTGTCGGGTCACAGCATATCTCCAGAGATCTCGGTCTTTTTCGTCATTGCCTCTGTGAGGCCCAACGTTCAAAGATTATGCTTGACCACCTCATCCCATGTCTTCCTGGGTCTACCTCTCCCCCGGATACCTCCAACTGTTTGGGAGTGGCACTTCTTCACACATCTCTCCTCATCCATCCGTAGTACATGACCATACCAGCACAAACGTCTCTCTTGCACACCACATCCGATGCTTCTTATGTCCAGCATTTCTCTCAGAGCGCTTACACTCTGTCGTGTGTGCACACTGACATTACACATCCAGCAGATCATGCTAGCTTCATTCCTTTCAAACCTGCGCATGTCTTCTGCAGTCGGAGTCGATGTTTCACTACCGTGAAGCATGGCAGTTTGCATACATGCATCACACAATCTACCTTTCACTCTGAGCGAGAGACCCTTTGTCACCAGTAGGGGTAGAAGCTTTCTAAGCTTTGCCCAGGCTATTCGTATTCTAGTGGTGACACTCTCTGAGCATCCACCTCCACAACTAACTTGGTCACCTAGGTAGCAGAAACTATCAACTACTTCTAGTTTCTCCCCCTGGAATGTGAGGGAATCTGTTTTCTGAGTATCTGTGGAGTCTATTGCCCCTGTGCATCTGCTGCACACGAAAGCTATCTTCTCGGTTAATTTTCCTTTGATGTTGCTGCACCTCTTATGAGTCCATAGCTTACACTGGATACATCTTATGCAGTTTCTACCTACACCTTTTCTACAGATCAAGCAGGGCCACCTACCTGAGGGTGTGTGTGATGAGTTCGCCTTCCTGCTTACTATAACTTTGGTCTCTGCTATATTTACTCAAAGGCCTTTTGATTCTAGCTTCCACACAAAATCCTGGTAACTCCATAAACCGGCCATAACTATCTCAATTTATATATATATATATATATATATATATATGTAGGTTCAGCAAAAATTTAGATTCAAATGAATATGGTACTTAATTTAGATGCACCAGAATTCTGTATGGTGTTATCCATATAAATCCATGGGGTGATTATAATCAAAATAAGCAACAAGAATAACTCCGGTAATTTTGTACGATCATTTCGCACTACATCATTTTATTAAATGTTGTAAGTATTACAACAGTTTTAAAATGCTGAGCACTCATCAGCCATTTATAGAGGTTTTCCATTAATACAAAATTTTCATATCAAGTGGTAATATGATAGAGAAGGTAGATATATAGACAAAGATATGGATTTAAATTTTAAGAACATTTGAGGTAGTGGAGCCCATAAACTGACTGACTAAAATTCAGTTGTTCTGGACTACTGTAAGGTTCTGAGAGAAAAGAACAAATATATATATATAATATATATATATATATATACATATACATATATATTATATAGAGGGCATTTATGTATAATAATGCCCTCTATATAATATAAATAAATATTTTGAAGTGAAAAAATTTACAAATTTTTTCTCTTATGAGGTTTTTCATGCTAACTACTTGATAATTTCGTATTAAAATTTCTTATTAAGATTTTATCCTATTTTTTAAATATACATACATATATATTATATATATATATATATATATATATATATATATACACATACATGCATGAAAGAACAGCTAAAAACAGTATCAATCATTGTCCAAAATATTCATTCTCACAACTTTTTCAGTAATCCTTATATCACATCACAATACTGTAAGGACCAGATCAATGAGAAGATATTTTGAAATGTAAACAGCAGAATTCAGATTTAAATAACTGGAAAATAAGAATAACTGAAATCAATAAAGACATGAAATATTAGGTTGGTATGTCATCATAGGAATTTGGCCAGAACTTGTTTGGTAAGTATCGCATTATATAGCAATATAGCTGTCCAGCAGCTCATAAAAGCTTAGGTTTGTAAAGCAGTAAACAGAGAGACAGGATATACACACCTCAAAGAACCTCTGTGTGTATGTATAGTTAGAGAGGCTAATATACGTCTTTCTCTTTCTCCTCCTCTCCCTCTATATATATATATACATATACTGTGCAGGTGGCACGTAAAAAGCACCCACTACACTCACGGAGTGGTTGGCATTAGGAAGGGCATCCAGCTGTAGAAACACTGCCAGACCAGACTGGAGCCTGGGGCAGCCCCTGGCTCCCCAGACCCCGGTCGAACCGTCCAACCCGTGCTAGCGCGGAAAACGGACGTTAAACGATGATGATGATGATGATGATATACATACACATATACATATCAATATACTTACATACATGCATGCATACATACATGCATACATACATACATACATACATACATACATACATACATACATACATACATACATACATACATACATACATAAACGAAGAGTCAGAAATCATTGACCTAACTTTAAAGACAAAAATTGTGATCTACAAAGCTGTTGCCATATCAACACTCTCATATGGTTGTGAAACCTGGACTTTGTTTCGCCGTGACATCATAAAAACTCAAACACTTTCATCAACTGAAACTTCACTCTCTCTTGAACATCACATGGTTTGACTCTGTGATGGAAAAAGCGAAGAGCCAGAGCATCGAATCCCTAACCATCAAACATTGCCTTCGATGGGCCGGCCACATCACCTGGATGAACGATGAATGGCTTCTGCTTCAAATCCTCTGCAGCGAACTGGCAACTGAGAAAAGACGAAGAGGAGTCCCTCTTCAATGCTTCAAAGATCAACTAAAGTTAACTTTGAAAGTAAACCAGCTTCGATCTCCTGACTTTTGAGACGACAACCATAACCAACCGTCCCGACAAGCGACAAAATAAACAATAATGTAATACTGTTTGAAAGAGAAGGAATATATATAAAAAAAAAGAGAAGAGACAACGGCAACAGAAGACTACACTACACCTGATTTTCTCCCCTCCATACACACGCAAGCATGTATCTGACTCATACACTTTTCACTTTCCAGACATTTGTGCATTACTGCATATGCTTTATATGCACTTTTGACAAGTTGTGGTGCACCTGAGCACTGTATACAATAATTGCATTATCATTATCAAGACCAGATAGCAATGACTACAACTGACTCTGATGTTCACATGTAGTCAATGCAATCGTGTGTGGTTTACGCCAGGATTTGACTTTGTTAGCCACCAGCATTAATGGTCCAAACATTCGTCTAGGAGGAGAAATCAATCCTTGGAGTCGAGGGATGAGCTGACGACAATATACAAACCTTTATATATGTATAAACACACACAGTTATATATAGGTCCATACTCACAAAGACACGCAAACTTTATTAAATGTTAAGTTATAAAAACAATTTAACATTAAGCTGTAGGATCACTCAATACTTTTTAGTTGAGTACATATTAATTATTTCAAGGAAACAGTTGAAAGTGACTTCGAAGTTTTGGTTTACTGTCATCAGATTGTAGTTTACTTTGCTCTTTCCGGCTTTAAGCAGGCTTTTCATCTTTTGGTAGGTGGGCTATATAAAGGAAAACTAGGGTTTCATATAGGTATACAGGAAAAGTAATTGTGTAGGAAGTGGAAATGGAGAATGATAGGAGGAGAATATAGGTTTGTGGGATGTGGATGGAGAGGAAAGGATGGTGTTGGGTCCAGGCAGTAAAATTTCCTGGGGTTCATAAGGTAGATGTCTCATCCAGGTTAAACTTTGTGTTGGTTGAAGTTTTTCTTATGACTAATCAAGATTTTTTTGTCTATATAGCATGGTGATTTGCTGTTATAGGGTTCATATATGAATGTTTATGAATAATTTGTCCCAGAACATAGGTGAGAGAGCAGTCACAGTTAGTGCTGGTGTTTCTAGCATAGCTATTTATAAATGCAGGCAAACGTGTATGTAATTGTATATCTCTATCCACACACACACACACACACTCACAGAGTCATGCACACAGTGTGTTTTATTGAAACTGAAAAGACTTCACAAACTGCTACTCAGAGTTTCACGTAATTGATCATCAGACAGTTGTGTGTAGTTTGAACAATATGATGGTATATGTTTATAAACGGTGCAGTGATTTAATAACTTATCAAATAAAACTTTGAAGTTGATTAAACAATACATTATTACTTTTCAAAATAACAGGAATCTTTTGGTTGAAAACGATCGAGCAGTGTCAGAAAAATATAAATATTAAAAAGCAAGTCGAAATTGAATTCATTGAACAATATCAATCACCTTTATACCAGGTCAAGTCAAAAAACTTTTCGGATTTTCATTAAGGACTTTTGGCAACTTATATCATGAACTTCATACAACTTATTGTCCTATATATGTATATATATATATATATATATTGACTCGACCTGGTACAAAAATGATTGATATATATATATATAGTACACATTCGCTTGCTTTCTTACAAAAAATCTAATGCTTTTAGCTTAAACTTTTTGTGGGGAGCAACCAGATGGAACAGTATCAAGTGTAACTGCCCGAAACTGTAGAGACATCTGGTAACTTGACTGACGAAAGAAAGGCACAAATGACCAGTCCTTTTTTTTTCCTGTCCTTCTAACTCCTGTTTTTCCTGTCCACCTTGTATTGTCTATCAGTCTGGATGTTTTATTGTCCTATATTGCGTTTTTGTTCCATTTTTTATATTTATATAGATATATAGCAACCCACGTACACTTTTGCTCACCTTATACAGTAGGCATGTATCTAAATTTTGCAGGATTCTTTTACTCTGTCTTTTAGTCCCCCTCATACTTTCTTCCCCTCTCTCACATTTCTTGGTCCTCTCTTTTTGTAACTCCTACTTTTTCTCCTCATTTATCTCCCCTGTACCTTTTCCTTTGTCTCTGATTTTTTCTCTAATCCTTCAACACCGCTGCTCCTACCCCTCTCCCTTCCTTCCACGTGACTAGTGTCTGGCCAGCTATGATCTTTCTTTCTTGGCCTAACTGCCAACCACCAACACCACTTATGTCCATCTCCTATGTTCCTTCCTTAAGGCTTTCATTTTATACACACCTGCTCAATTTGATTTGTCCTCAGTCGAAAGACACCTGTTGTTATATTATTGTTGTTTGTATTTGTAATTGTGTAAAGTTCTCTGTTTTTTGTCTTTGTTGTTGTACCCATTCGCTTGCTGTTTTATAAAAAATCTAAAGCTCTTAGCTTAGACATTTTTGTTTGCAACCAGATCAAACAGTCTCAAGTGTAACTGTTAGATCATCTTGTTGCGAATGTGTGTCCGCATGTGATTCCTGAAGAACAGTCTGGTTTCAGACCTGAGCGAGGAACAATGGACATAATATTTTTTGCAAGGCAGATTCAAGAGAAATTCTGAGAGGAACAAATTCCACAATACCAGGTCTTCATAGATTTAACTAAGGCATTTGACACAGTAAACAGGGAGGCGCTGTGGATTGGTTTCTGTAAACTTGGTTGCCCAATACGTTTTGTGAGGTTCTTTAAGGAACTACGCAAAACATAAAAGCTCAGGTAGTCTTTCATGGTGAGTTATTCAGGAATGGACAACGGTGTCAAACAAGGAGATATTCCAACCCCTTAGCTTTTCTCTGTTTATTTTGCTGCATTGTTTTAGTATGCTTTCAAGGGTTGCAACAGGGTAATTGAAACCAGATTTCAGACATCTGGTCGCATTTTTAATCTGACCTGGTTTAACTGCAAAGCAAATACTTTTGAAACAATTGTCAGAGAATTATTCTATGCTGATGAAGCTGATTTGATGGCATATGCAGAGGGGGATATACAACGTATAATGGACAGATTTTCCACTGCATGTGTACATTTCAGACTCACAATTAGTCTTGGGAAAACCAAAGTAACGTTTACTTCTGCGCCAGGACAAATATATTCTGAACCAAACATTTTTGCAAATGGTACTCGGTTAGAAGTCATTGACACCTTTGTTTACCTTGGAAACACACTGTCAAGGAATGGTAGCCTTGATGCAGAGATATCGAATAGGAAAGGGAAGTGTTGCATATGAAAAGCTCGAAAAGTGAGTCTGGGCAGATAGAAGTATTTCCCTGCAGACAAAAGTCAGTGTCTATAAAGCGTGTGTATTGACTGCAGTTCTTTATTTGAGTGAGACGTGGACCACTTACAAGCATCGTATGAAAAATGCTGGAGAGATTTCATTAAAAGTGCCTCAAATGTATCTTGGGAGTCAAGTGGGAATGTTTCATACTAGATACAGCAGTTTTGCACATGACACATAGTTCAATTAAACACCATGTTATCTGGGCTCAAATAAGGTGGACTGGACATGTTATTAGAATGAAAGATGAGTGATTGCCAAAGTGTCTTTTTCATGGTGAGCTCAACTTTGGTAAGTGACCAAAACATGAACCGAGGAAAAGGTATAAAGATTGTGTGAAGGAAAACCTGAAGAAACTAGATATGAACAAAAGTGATTGAGAAAATGATGCACTAGATCAGAACAAGTGGAGAGGTGCTGTTAGGACTGGTTGCAATGCCTGGGAGGAAAAGATGATTCAGAACTCAGAGCTTAAAAGAACAATTTGGAACTGCAATCAACAGTGAACTTTGGATATGTATTATGCATGATTGTGTTCTGTTGTCGAAAGCAGGATACGTGAATCATATGAAGTCACATGGAAATCAAAATGCCCAGATAGGTAAGGATCTTGGACACCAACCGCCTCTGACAACTTGTGTCACAAAACTTGTAAGACAATAAATGACATATGCTAGTTCACAAAAGCATTCCTTCAGAATCAGATTCCAAAGGACAGAGATGTAAAAGAAACTTGAATAGTATCTGTCACTTGTGTTTTAAACCCTGTCAGTCAGCAGCTGGTCTTAAGAGTCATCAACTGAGGGATTGTGCTGTGTTGATGGGATGGCTAACATCTGTCAAGATGAAGCAATCATCACGTGTGTATGTATGTATATCTATGTGCGTGTTTTTATGTCTGTTTGCATCCCCGTGACTTAGTGGTTCGACACAAAAGACTGATAGACAAAGTTCTGTACTTTAAAAGTATTGTGCAAATGTTTCCCTCCTGCATTTGGTTCATTAATCTCTAAGTAGTGTTTATGCTTTCAGCATTGTTGACCCCTGCCAGGTACAATAGTTCTGCCCAAGAGTGGAAAGCATAATGATATCCGTTCGTCAGCTGATGATAGGTGTGTATATTTCGTGTGCTTATTGACAGCAAATCTTTTCTCATATGTTCTAGCTAGATAGATAGAGAGAGAGAGAGAGACAGAGACAGAGAGAGAGACAGACAGACAGACAGATAATGACCCTCCCAAGATT